>NC_051417.1:31807429-31807657 GCF_015228065.2 Penaeus monodon | reverse complement strand
CTTCACCAGTTGCATACGAAAGCGTCCCTTTAGTTACACGTTTTTCATAGAGGATGAAAAATGTCATGAGCAGAAAACGCAGCCTTTCACGCAGGAAAACTCGAGCTTGGAAAGTACGAAATATATACAGTCAGGAATAGAATATGTAGAACTGCGCAGAATCTGATATCAACGATTGCTCGCCATGAATATGAAAATGTGACAGTCGCAATGTTGAGGGACTAATGC
>NC_051417.1:31805630-31805858 GCF_015228065.2 Penaeus monodon | reverse complement strand
GCCAGGAGAATAGGAACACGGAAGGGGTTTGGGTCCTGCCTATGGTCCGGGTTCAGAGGGGCGTGTATTTACTCGAGTTACCAGTCAGCAAACAATACCCTTGCAAGACCCGCCCTGTCCTTTGCGACAAACTCAAAGAGACATAAGACGGAGTCGCCTCAAGCATGTTCTTAAGGACAATATTTAATTCCCTTCTCTTAAATTCCGATTACTACGTTAATCGGCATT
>NC_051417.1:31805164-31805378 GCF_015228065.2 Penaeus monodon | reverse complement strand
TTGAGTGCATGGTTTAGCGAGCAATATTAATTCAAACATTACAAATATTCATGAACTTCCTTTAAGACGCAAACTACAAGCGGGTTGTGACGTGCTCGAAAGTGACAACCTAATTTCCGCAGAGAAACATGAATCTAACTCACTTATTATCCCTTGTCTTGCATGCTAAAATTTTACTAATAAGTAAACCATTAATGGTTCTGGTAGCTAAGCT
>NC_051417.1:31803284-31805015 GCF_015228065.2 Penaeus monodon | reverse complement strand
TCAAATAGAATATATTAGATACTAGATATTTTTTACTTGTAGCAAATACCATCAATAACAGTAAGTAATCAAGCAGAAGATTATCCATTAAATCTCTTTAACGAATTATATGCTTGCTTTCTAAATCTTTCATATGTTCAATCTGTTGATCAATGCTTTTGATTCGACCGTCGCAATTTATCAACAAACGATCTCAAAGACAATCTATGCCTTTACTCTTGTCTGGATTGGAGCGGGAACATTTCCCAGAACGACGGGGATATACAGACAGGCGTGACTCATATATCAGTAGACATAGCATATTCACTATTCCCATAACATGTGTGATTAGTATATGAATAGACATATTTCACATACTAATGGCTAGGTAGGATTGTCGTTCTCTCTATTAGCCTCATTTAAAATGCCGAATCACTGACGTCAAAGGGAAACAGCTCTTTATGGCATCGGGAATCGGGTCAATCTTGAGTTTGGTCCAAGGCGAATGCCCGTGTTGGACCGGACTGCTGAAATCACCGTCGGTCTTTGAATAAAACAACAGCAAAAATACGAGTCCTTGTGGACCAGTCACGCGAACCTAGATCTTGATAGTAGGTTAATATAGCTGTCTTTCTAATGGACTTGCTCACTTTTATTTTCTTTGTCCATCTGTCTGTTTCTCTCTTGTATCCTGAAGGCGCTGTCAGCGTACTGCCTGTTTGTTTAATTAATTAGCTGCATATGTCGGTTTTGTTTACCCTTATTGTTTTCAACCAAACCAAGAAATTATTTACGTATAACATTAGATGCTCCATTAGTACGTTTTCAAATGGCAAGCAATATTTCAAGTTTAAATTGTAGCAATCGTGTTTATAAATGTATTTCTAATGAGGACCCAGGTATGCCAACTCACATAAATAACGATCTCGGAATGAATGAAGACTTTTATGACCCTTTAGTCCTGAGGGAGAGATTTCCAGGAGCGATAGAGATAAGTGTGATAATGCGTAGCTATATTCCTTAATGGGTTTTACAATTTATTTGCTTGTCTTTACCTAATCATCAACCTGCCTATACCTCTTTAGAGCTATTTGTTCGACTACACAAAGGATAAAATCAGTCTTACTATCTCCAAGTGAATGTTTTTACTTTATTTACTTGTTCAAGGGGGTTTTATCCTTTGTCTGTGCGGAACACTATTCTCTTTTTCGCAGCCCATAAAAAAGGGAAAATCGCAGATTTTTTCCTTCATTTTATAGACACAGGTGATATAATTAAGCAAGGCATGACCTCCTTATTAATTTCGCAGTGATGCAAGTCCGCCATAATTAGGGACATGCGTTAATTAGTACAAGTTCTCTAATGAGACACTCACTTCTATTCAGTTTCAAGATTATAGCGAAAATGCATGCTAGTCTCCGTGTGCCTCCAACGAAAAGAAAGATGCCGTTCCAACTCGTAATTCCAGAGAGCTTACTATGTGCAGTCTCGGTCAAAACTCTCGTAAAAAAACACCGCAGTAATATTACCCTCGCTGTTAGTTTAGTTTCGTGGCGTGGCTTTCTTTTGTCCGGCACTCTACTGTTTCGTATTGGCTTGAAGATGCGTTAGCTGAGGGAAGGGTAATATCTGACATACTTGGGACATGTATCACGTACGATGTTATTGATTAGAAGCAATCTCTGAACGTAAGTACGTTAAAAATGTTTTTCTTATTACACCTACTATAATAACCATTATTTCCTATTAACT
>NC_051417.1:31801904-31802167 GCF_015228065.2 Penaeus monodon | reverse complement strand
TTCAAGTATTGCTAGAGAGAGGCAAATGTGAAAATAGAAATTCGCCTAAATTATTTTCATTTCTATTTTCGTAGTTTGCAAAAAGGCAAAAATTAGAATTATTTATGAAACGGATTGAAAAGTCGACCCTAATTAACTGGATGTTCTGCTGCGGAATATTTTAATTGAATCTATAAATAATATGGTACAAGTCGGGCATTTTGGCTCTCCTTGCTGTTAGTTGCGAGAACAGTCTGTTATTCTTGGTAATTTTTTAGATATTT
>NC_051417.1:31800118-31800439 GCF_015228065.2 Penaeus monodon | reverse complement strand
CACTTATAAGTTTTAATCTCTAAACTTACGTCACTGACCTCTACAATTCCGACAAAACAGAGCATATCTGCTTTTACACATCTGATGTTAATTTCAAAATAAAATGAGTTTAATGTATGCATCACGTCATAACGGTATTATTGCGCGTAACTACATTTTCATTAAACTGTTTTGGTTACAGAGAGAGAGAGGAAAAAACATGACAATATTATTTGAATCTTAATTGTTTTGACTGCTTCAATGACTATATGAATAACCAGAATATTCTATCTAATACCCGGAGAGCATAACAAGTTTGAATTGTTATTGTTACCTTGAGAG
>NC_051417.1:31798325-31798804 GCF_015228065.2 Penaeus monodon | reverse complement strand
TATCTTTCTCCCCCCACCAACCAGTGCAAAGAGAAATGAGCCCTTTAAACATCCCGAATCGATGTCGATTTGGAGGAGAAACTTTGAGGGGAAATCTTATCTTGCTTCCTCTGTCCTTCACTTCTTTCGAGCCATTTTTTCGGCTTCGCTTCGCTGTTCGGCCGGGCACTCTGGGCGTCAAAGGCAAATGGTCGAGATAAGCTTAGTATAATGACCCAATTACAGCGGGTAATGACATCCATTCCGGCGAAAGACAACGAGATAAAAGATAGGTCTTCTTTTCCCCCCCGGATGTAATGGTCGGATTTGTGCATGGCGATTGTGTGCTGCTGCGGTACTGTATTTCAGGGTTTTGACTCGGATTACTTGTAGTTTTGTTGTTGTTCATGGATATAGTGCATGTCCTGGCTGTCGTCCTTTTTTTTTCTTTTATTCTTCTGGTGAACTGAGGCGTATTTTTAGTGTGCAATGATGCAAGG
>NC_051417.1:31797860-31798037 GCF_015228065.2 Penaeus monodon | reverse complement strand
TACTAATTGTGTTCGCCTCTTTTTTTTTTCCGACTTACCATAACAAACATAACATTCACAATTAAGAACATTTTATGAAGTAAAATTCACATTTTTTTCTCTCTATAGTTCTCTTTCCTTTGTTTCTCTCGTAATTTGTAAACTCCCCTTCCCCTTCTCTCTTTATTTCTGTCAGTT
>NC_051417.1:31797443-31797671 GCF_015228065.2 Penaeus monodon | reverse complement strand
TTCCCTCAATTTCCATCCCCTTCTTTCTCCCTGTCTTTTTTCCCCTCCCACACTCTCTTCCTTTTCTGCTCTCCTTCTCCCTTGATTCTCTTTCGGAGAGAATGCACTGGGCCGGACTTCCCGTTAGCAAGGGCCTTGGGACTCTCAAAGGCTAAACAAAGCTAATCCCAAATTTCACAAGCAGGGGAATAGTTAGATCATGCGTCGATGGAACAAGTCACGTCCCGA
>NC_051417.1:31794480-31794912 GCF_015228065.2 Penaeus monodon | reverse complement strand
GGAAAAACGCATCGTCGAGATGTTGTGCTTCACCAAAGCCAAACAGAGATGAGGCAAAAGAAACGAGACAAAGCCGGCGTAACAAAGGAGACAGAAAAATCCACCTGAAGAGGAATTTAATTAGTTTTTTTGTTGATGTTGTTTCCTTCTGGTTTTGAGTTGAAGATCTTGTGAGAAAACAACTTTGGTTCTGTCTTTATTCATTCATTCATTTATCTGTTATATATTTACATCAGTATATTATTCACTTAACTATTGAACTTACTGTACATCAGTCAAAGTAAAATTCTGTTTTGCATTATGGTAATAAAAACTATATTCTCAGTAAATCAAGAAATCATATAAAAGGTTTCTTGTAAGTTAAAAATCGGAAAACTTTAAACAAAAGCTTTACACACAAAGACCAAACGGGACGAAGAGTAGACGCCGTTA
>NC_051417.1:31793988-31794363 GCF_015228065.2 Penaeus monodon | reverse complement strand
CGATAAAATCACGATAAAATTCCCCGAATGTACTATAGGCACGCGAGAAGGTGCCAAGAAACGGGGTCGGGGAGCTGTGCCAGACGGGACGCCAAGCGTTTCTGGTACGAGGAGCTTCTTGGGGAAACGGAGAGATAGACTGAAGGCTCCCTTGCGGGCCTCGGGACGCCAGGGGAGGACGGAGGGCGACGCGGGCGGAGGGAGAGAACCGTCCGAGACGCGTCCTCAACACGGTGCTCGTGGAAAGGAAGAGAAAAGAAGAGATATGAATGTATATAGTGAAATGTGTGGTATTGGAGGTCCTGATAACTCGTGCTGAATTAGCCTTTTCTGTCACATATCTCATATTTCCAGAATGAAAGTTAATGCACTTTA
>NC_051417.1:31793124-31793432 GCF_015228065.2 Penaeus monodon | reverse complement strand
AAAGCATAAGATCGTTATAATCTCTTCTTAAAGTGCATTAACTTTCATTCTGGAAATATGAGATATGTGACAGAAAATGCTAATTCAGCACGAGTTATCAGGACCTCCAATGCCACACATTTCACTATCATGGGATTCCACGAAAATTTATTAAAAGCTCTCAAATCTGATGAAAAGTCCCCTTCCCTTTTCCCTCCCTCATTTCCTACATTTCACTTTGCTTTCCGCTGATATTCTCCCTCTTTTTCTTTTTATATTTTTATTTTTCTCCAATATCTCCCCTTCTCCATTCCCTCTGTTTCAATTTC
>NC_051417.1:31792398-31793002 GCF_015228065.2 Penaeus monodon | reverse complement strand
CTTCTCACTTTCCATCCCTCCCTTTCCACCTCCTTCCTTCCGCTTTCCCGTTTCTCCCTCTCTCCCCGTTCCTCATCATATTTTAAGAAAGGAAGGATCCCCCCGCCCTTATGCCCGCTCCACACAAACAGAGCTCCTCTTTCAACCGAGCTCCTTCACCCACTCTCACGGACTCCCATTTCCCTCACCACAGGAAGGAATTTATTCTCTAAGCTCACCTCCCTCGCCTCCTCCTCCACCGCAAGGCTGGCCGACGAAGCAAACAGGAACTTAGCATTATTGTGATGAAGCACCCAAGACTTCGCTCGTCACTCCTCGCTGAATGATTGTTTATCATAGCATGCGTCTTCAGCAGGCTCTCACGTGTGTAAAAGATATGATTAAACAGCACGATATGCTCCTTATGATAGGGCATGTTATGAGAGCTCGTATATAAATGTATACTATATTTGTAGCTTTAATGGTGTGTATTTCTTCTTACAGATCCCATTCAATTACTACGATTGCTCTGCTTGAGTAGATTTAATAATAATGTTATCTGGAGACTGCTCTCTCGTGATGCCTCCTGTGCTACGTATCACTTTAATATACGCTGAACATTTCT
>NC_051417.1:31790942-31791243 GCF_015228065.2 Penaeus monodon | reverse complement strand
GCAATCTCCTCATGCCTAGTACATACATGCGCTACGCTCATGTAAACCCATTGTTGTAAACCCTATTCTAGCAGTGGTAAGAAACACAGCATCTGACAGTATTTTTTTTTCTTTTTGTTCATGTTTGCCATATAACCCTCTCACAGATTTAATTCTAAATTTGTTTGAGTATGAAGATAAGTTTACAACCTCTAGAAAAATTGGGCATTGTTCATGAAGCGAATAATATTATCCCAATATGCAATGCACTGATATGCTAATGATACATTTATGTCGTCGGTGCTTCGTCAGGCGCGGCATC
>NC_051417.1:31787129-31787990 GCF_015228065.2 Penaeus monodon | reverse complement strand
AATGGGTTCTACGAGATGCTATATACCATATGTTATGTTATTGAACACTTCAACTGTTCATAAGAATATAAATCATATCTAAGATTTTAAAAACGCATGACTGCATAATAGTTACGTTCCATCTATTATTCAAATTTCATTTACCATGAACCTGATTAGGACTAACACCATGGCATACCAAGGTCAGTATAAACTCCCATTAATATTTCTCAGCCACAAACAGTTATAGCTTTGCAAGGAAATTATGGGTCTGCTTATCTTTTTTTCGTACCTCTGTGTTCATTCACAATGCTAATCCATTTATTATGAATCATTTTTTAAACTTCTTTAAGCTCTATTTTCATAAAAGATATTTATACCCATGACTAATATAAACTTTGGAACGTATTTCACACAGTCAGTGATTACAATTTTGGAGAATCTCTACTGTATTTCTGTTCATAATTTCCAACGGTACAATGGGTTTTTACTTCTAAATGAATTCTTATTCTCATTACAGTATTATAATACTCTTTTTAATATTTATTGCGTTATGTTTCAAAGCTTTTCTAATTCATCAAAAAATCGGATACTTTTCATGATTTACCTTAAATCAAAAATGCTCTATTTCACTTCTCAACGATTAACATCTTTAATACATTTTTTTCTCATACGTGTTTTCTACATAATCCGAATATATATATAATGACCGAAAGAGAGTGCAGTCTTTCCTCCCCAGAATATCCACACAAAGAAGCGTCACCTCATTTTCCCCGCGACCAACACATTAAAACAGGAACATATTACATGTGAAATGCCTACAATGATTACATTTTTTCTAGGCTATTATAAATATTTTCTAAATACAATATAGTAGTATAT
>NC_051417.1:31783819-31784293 GCF_015228065.2 Penaeus monodon | reverse complement strand
GGATGATTAGCACGAATCATGGAATATTACATAACACTTTGTGTATTTCCAGAGAGCTGTTGCATAGTTACATTATGCCATTGCTTTTCTCACACCGCTTAATCCAATTTGGTATCTAATTGGTAAATCAAATCGTCCATTATTTCGAATTACCTCAGTCATGAAAAGTGTCAAAGAAAGGCAATACATTCCCTTTTAAGTATACTCAATATATTTTCTTTGACTGAAAGCTTCATATATAAATAATTCCTTCATTGCACGGTCTTCAAAATCGTTTTTAATTAATTATTCAAAGCAATTTCATAAACGACTTGACAATCTAAAATCGTGATGACAGGTACCATTAGTTCAAAAAAATATTGCTTCATTATTGTTGCACTGACATAAGGTTTGTTTATACTTGATCAAATGTTGAAAGTTTTCATCAACTTTTATGTTCCTGCACACGTAAAGGTGCAAAAATTTATCACTGGA
>NC_051417.1:31782983-31783190 GCF_015228065.2 Penaeus monodon | reverse complement strand
TCTTTCGTACATGAAATCCGAAACAAAAACTCAGGCTATAACAGGACCTTTAGGGCCACTCAGGCTGAAGCCATGAGCGTTTACGAAGGCCAAGCGGGGCCCTTAATGAGGCTCGAAGCTGTTGATGGGCCGCCAGGCTTGTTTAGTGCTTCCTGCTGACCCTTGGGGGGGGGGGGCACTTTGTAAAGTTCACTTAAGTGAGGCTAT
>NC_051417.1:31779691-31779958 GCF_015228065.2 Penaeus monodon | reverse complement strand
CTCAGATTATTATTGTTTAGACTTTTGTATCGCTGTAAAATAAAAGAAATTGTAATTCAATCCTGCTAAGCAGTGATTTTTTATGTATTACAGTTGCAGCTATATGCACTTTCATGGGAAATTGAAAATATTGCAGGCTTTGAAGAGTCCATTATTGTACATGATCTCGGATTAAAGATTAGATTCGACAAGATTTTCCTTTCTCAGTATTTTTTATATATAAACAATTAAAAGAGAATTTTAAGACCACTATTTTAAATGTATAAC
>NC_051417.1:31778972-31779185 GCF_015228065.2 Penaeus monodon | reverse complement strand
AAATTTGCATTGTGTGTTTTTTTTTCTACTGCTGTACATAAAAGAAATCGAGGTACATAAAAGAAGCAAAGAGGCGGTGGCTGTGGCAGAAGGTGAACAGTGTGTCTTCATTGTGGGAGTTAGACCGCCCAGGGACCGTCTTTGTTTTGATTATCTCGTTGTGAGCTAATCTTGATAAATCCTCACTTAGCTTTATGGACCGCACTAAGCTCT
>NC_051417.1:31773930-31774050 GCF_015228065.2 Penaeus monodon | reverse complement strand
TGTTTTCCCTCGCTGCCTGTGGCCATAAATTATAAACCTTTGCAATTAGTTGCTTTTAACGAAAAAAGAAGAAAAAAAAGGAAACAAACTTGTATTTTTCCCTCATGTAAATCCTGCTCC
>NC_051417.1:31772849-31772981 GCF_015228065.2 Penaeus monodon | reverse complement strand
TCAGCAATCAAAGCCCAAACTCTACCACAGAGGTAATAAACCGGATTAAAGCGTAATGCATCAAGCACTGAAGCCAATACTGCCGTGCTTGCTCCCAAGGCCGAGGCTTGTGCTGACCTCAATTAGGTTTCA
>NC_051417.1:31771779-31772254 GCF_015228065.2 Penaeus monodon | reverse complement strand
TGGCCTCAGCAACAAAGGGCCCCATTTACTGTGAGCTGCAAAAAGACCAAAGGAGAGATAAACAAATGGTGTTAGATAAAGTTAAAAATTATTAATTAAATGAAATTCTTCTCATACTCTTTTCTCTGCGCATGTTTGCAGTTTTTTGTTAGTTTTCTATTTTACCGGAATTCTCATTTTTATTATCAAACCTTCAGTGAAACATTTGCTGAAAATACGAAGAGAAAATGGGTTTTAAAAATAGAAATATACGCGTAAAAGATCGCTATTCAGATTCAAGAGAAAAATAAATCATGCATTATATTTGTGGATATGATAAATGACAGGACTGAAAGAATTGACAAAAAACAATAGAAACAAAAACTGCATACATGACGGAAACGCCACGTCAACAAGCAGTATTCATATGAAGGAATAATAACAGCGATTGAGAATCTCTTGCCCTAAGCATGCAGCATTTCTCGTCCACAACAAC
>NC_051417.1:31770966-31771149 GCF_015228065.2 Penaeus monodon | reverse complement strand
TCATACACACAAGAGCAATCACAACCATTATTTAGAAATTTGCCAAAATGACAATTTTAACATTGCGTTAAAACCGAGATTCCGTTTGAATGGAAGACATTAAAAGTGAAATAGTGGAACAAGATTTCTTTCTCGCATGTTTACTGACATTTACCTGTGTGATGCATGAATCGACTCGCTTTT
>NC_051417.1:31768851-31769010 GCF_015228065.2 Penaeus monodon | reverse complement strand
AGAGTGTTATGACAGTCAAGGAATCACCACTCGCCTAGATATCTGTAAATTCACGATTATTCCTAACAATATAACAACAATATTACGCCCACTCAAAATATATAACGTTTTCTTCAATGGAAATTAGAAAGTGAAAGTGACAAAAATAAAAAACAAATA
>NC_051417.1:31768626-31768806 GCF_015228065.2 Penaeus monodon | reverse complement strand
CTTCCTCCTTTTAAGCCTTTCTTCCGCAAGAGATTAAACTTTGCGTTAGAAAATACTGAAAGAAAAATTTTTGTGTCAAAAAAAGCGAGGACAGACTAACTTCATTTCTTGCACAAAGACAGAAAATGAGACTTTTTCAAAAGCCCTGTTCTTCCGCACGCGTTTTAATGTTGAACATTT
>NC_051417.1:31767625-31767848 GCF_015228065.2 Penaeus monodon | reverse complement strand
AGCAAAAGAGAGAGAGAAAAAAATTTAAGTGATATATTAAAAAATATGTATGCACCTTTTTTGGTAAATCCTTGGAGGTGCACGATTTTCACGGTCAAAGCTGTGTTGCAGTGAACTTGCAATAGGAATTTTTAGTGCATAAAATATTGCAAAACACTTCGATTCTCTTTTATGAATCCTTTCCTGAAACATTTGTTTTTGCAGAACGGAAATATATATAATA
>NC_051417.1:31767048-31767224 GCF_015228065.2 Penaeus monodon | reverse complement strand
TGCAACAGCGAGAGTTATAGAAATCGTCAATCAGTCAGAAACTATAAGTTTAATATGCGATTTATTTATCTAGAAAAATAGCGCAAAATATATGAAAGGGCGATAACTCTCCCGGGGACGAATAATAGCTTTTCACACAAAAATAATCACACGTGTTATCAATAACACCATACTTG
>NC_051417.1:31766174-31766600 GCF_015228065.2 Penaeus monodon | reverse complement strand
CACACAAATGTATAAAAACATTAACAAAGAAACTCACAACCTAAGATGCACATAAACAGACACATATCTTTTTCTTTTTTTCTCTTTTTTCTACTCTCTCGTAAAAAATCTCCCCCTCTAACACATCGAAAACCTTATAACGAAGAAAAAGGGTGAACGAAACAATATTTTCCAGAACAAAACAACCCAATCACGCGGTGAAAATAACGTCCCAGGTGCGTTGATATCTTTACAGTATTGTGGATATAATATAACGTTATTATCCCTCGCGCATCGTCTGTCTCCGAATCCGCCTGTTATTAGAGGTAAACAAAGGGACGTATTGCCTGTTGTGATGGATCGGCGCAAGGGCAAATGGGTCTCGGAGCAGCGGAACGTTTCCTTGTTAATGGTGGTGTCTGGGTTTTATTTTTCTTATTTATCTGT
>NC_051417.1:31764087-31764179 GCF_015228065.2 Penaeus monodon | reverse complement strand
TTTGGAAGGGTGTTGTCTTGACTGTGTTTCAATATATTGTTATAGAAGGAAATCTACACATGCCGATACATAGAAAAAAAATATGTATGCTA
>NC_051417.1:31762539-31762865 GCF_015228065.2 Penaeus monodon | reverse complement strand
ATGGCAAGTGTTGCTATTCAAAAGAAGAACGAATATGCTAATAAAATATTACACATTCCAAACAAAATCTATGGAAATTAAAGACATCGAGATGAAAGACTTACGTAATAGTATAGTAAAAAGATAATGATAAAAAGATAAATAAGGTAAATAACACAAAACATTAATTTCTGGGTCGAAACGGCGTCCAAATTGGTGTTAAAAAAACTGGCTGATCTTTAGCACGATATTGTAAACTATAAACATTTTAAAAGTTCTATTCCAATCCTCTTAAAATTCGTAATGAGTTTACTACTAATGATGCCTTTCTCTGTTGTAATTAATTT
>NC_051417.1:31761902-31762161 GCF_015228065.2 Penaeus monodon | reverse complement strand
TGTCTGTTGTGTTTTTTCTATGATGGGATTATAGGGGATCGACCGGAAAATGAGGGGATGGAATTAATTTTAAAACGAATCCAAAAATCGTTCTTATATAACCTAATGATTCTTTAAATCTTTTAATGAACCCGGTCCCCTTAAAAACCACCAGGAACCATCTTTGGCAATTAAAAGTTTTTTCCGAAAATAACGTTTTTTTAGAGATGGGAAAATTTAGCTAGTTTTAATTAAAAAGAAATGTTTAAGGGCCCTTTGT
>NC_051417.1:31761658-31761869 GCF_015228065.2 Penaeus monodon | reverse complement strand
ATGCCTTGAGATGCCAATTTTGTAGAACTTATAAAATGAAGAGCTTGAGGGAAATTTTTTTTGAACATTCGAGGCGTGTGCGAGAGCTGGCGATTCGTAAGCAGAAAAATTAGGAGTTTGAAGTCGAGTTGCGCTATGATGAATTATAGCCCCCTTGTTTGAAAGGGAGAGTGATAACGTCAGCTTTTCCCTCTTCTCCCCCTCCTCTTTG
>NC_051417.1:31761387-31761528 GCF_015228065.2 Penaeus monodon | reverse complement strand
TCGAACAAGATCCCTCTTTTGTTGCACCGCTCTCCTTTTCCTCCCTCTTTTCTTGTTTTAACTAATTGTCTATCTGCACCACAAAACACCACAAACAACACACAACACACACAAACAACACACACCAAACCCAACAAAACA
>NC_051417.1:31761080-31761368 GCF_015228065.2 Penaeus monodon | reverse complement strand
TTTCCCCCTCCAATTTTGCCCCTTCCTCGCTCTCGGGAAAAAAGCTAAACTTTTCCAAAAGACAAAGACTTTTGTTTAACTTCCGATTTTTAGCTTTTTGACTGGGGGAACCCCTCAGCTGGAAAATTAATGGCTTTATCCAGTTGCAACAGACACAGATTGAAGTGTGTATTCGGGGAAAAAAAGGGGGAGAAGGGGATGTTTCTGCACGGTTTACGAAAGGTTTAGCAAAAGACTTTTTTTCGGGTTGTTTTTTCTTTATTCTTTAACGCTGGTTTAAAGGGTTGG
>NC_051417.1:31760270-31761002 GCF_015228065.2 Penaeus monodon | reverse complement strand
TACATTCCCATTATCATTATAAATTTTTTTTTTTCGTGGATTATTGCTGTTATTGCCATTCCAAAAGGAAAAAAATGTAAGAAAAAAAAGGAAAGAAAAGAAAACACAGGGGCAGCGAAGAAAAGGAAAGAAAGAAAAAAGAAAAACAGAGGACGACGAAGAAGAGGAAAGAAAGAAAAAAAAAAAACATAAAAAGAGGAGAAATAAAAAAAAAGGAATGAGGCCCAAGTAATACAGTCAAAACGTAAAAAATCTTGGACCGAAATATCCAATTTTTTCATTAACGTGAAAAATTATTCTTTGACCGTGGAATGAATCAAAGGTAAGAGGGGCCCTTATAATCAAAATTTTTCAGATTTAAGTAATAGTTAAAATGTGGTCGCGCAAAATTTTTATTGCCCGTCACCCTCCCAAACCGCCTAAAGGTTAAATTTCGTCCCCTGGAAATTACTGGAAAAACACTGTGTCCGATTTTTTCAAATGTATACAAACGAGGCAATATTATCTAAAAATGGCCAAATTACGGCATAAATGACGAATGCCGTCCTTTGAAATTCTTGCTGTTGTCTTTTGTGCAGAAATTTGAGCTATTCGGATAGTTTTGCCGATTTTTTCAATGCGTGCAGGAAATCGGAGGCACGTTACCGCTTGGGTAAAGGGGACGAAAAAAAGAATAATCGGAATAATTAACTGCGTTCTTGCCATTATTTGCAGTAAAAATCGAAAAATTGA
>NC_051417.1:31758493-31758995 GCF_015228065.2 Penaeus monodon | reverse complement strand
CAGTTAATTATTCACGATTATTCTAATTTTCGTGCCCTTATATCCAAGCGGTCAACAGTGCCTCCGATTTCCTGCAGCGCATTGAAAACAGTCGGCAATACTATCCGAATAGCTCAAATATTCAATGCACAAATGACGAACAGCACGAATTACAATGGACGGCATTCGTCATTTATGCCCGTATATTTGGCCAGTTCAGATAATATTGCCGTCGATTTGTATACATTTGAAACAAATCGGACACAGTGTTTACCAGTAAGTTGCCAGGGTACGATAATTTAACCTTTAGGCGGCTCGGGAGGATGACCGTGGCAATAAAAATAGTTTGCGCGACCACATTTCATACTATTACTTAAATCTGAATAATATTTGATTATAGAGCCCGTCTTATCCTTAGATTCATGTCCATCGGATCAAAAGAAGTAATTTATCACGTTTAATGAAACAATTGCAGATATTTCGGTCCAAGATTTTTCACGTGTTGACTGTAATTACTTGGCCA
>NC_051417.1:31757898-31758183 GCF_015228065.2 Penaeus monodon | reverse complement strand
GTAATACTAAACGAAGCCTTTAAACAACAGCGTTAAAGAATAACGAAACAACAACCTGAAAATAAGTCTTGCTGAACTAAGCCTTGCAGATAAACGCGTGCAGAAACATCCTCTTCTCCCTTTTTCTCACGAAATACACACTTCAATCTGTGTCTGTTGACAAACTGGATAACGCCATTATATTTTCCGAGCTGAGGCGAGATTCCAGCAGTCAAAAAGCTGAACAAAATCAGGAAGTTAAACAAATGTCTTTTGTCTTTAGGAAAGTTAGTGAGCTTTTTGCCC
>NC_051417.1:31757325-31757526 GCF_015228065.2 Penaeus monodon | reverse complement strand
CTGACGTTATCACTCTCCTTTCAATCAAGGCGAGCATATAAGTTCATCATAGCGACAACTCGACTTCAATCTCCTAATTTGTCTGCTTAATCGAAGTCTGCCAGCTCTCGCACACGACCTCGAATGTTCATAATGAAAATATGTCGCTCTCAATGCTCTTCATTTCATAAGTTCTACGAATATTGGCATCTCATATGGCAT
>NC_051417.1:31757017-31757291 GCF_015228065.2 Penaeus monodon | reverse complement strand
AACATAGGCGCATTAATCATTTCTATTTTAATTGAATGCTAGACTAAATTCCTATCTCATATGAAAACGTTATTTTCGGAATAACGTTTTAATTGCCAGATGATGGTTCGCTGGTGGTTATAAGGAGGACCGGGATTCATTAATAGATTCTAATGAATCATTCAGGTTGATATAAGAGACGAATTTAGGATCTCGTTTTAAGATTATGATTCCATCCATCATTTTCCGAGTCGATGCCTCTATAATCCACATCATAGAAATACACATACAGACA
>NC_051417.1:31756079-31756165 GCF_015228065.2 Penaeus monodon | reverse complement strand
ATATATCATATTACTTTTTCCAACACTTCTCACCACACTTTCTATATGTTTATATTCATTTCATGTGTAAGATGAATATTTGTATT
>NC_051417.1:31754925-31755021 GCF_015228065.2 Penaeus monodon | reverse complement strand
AGCTCTGCTCAGGTGAATATACACATATAGCTCTGCCCAGGTGAAGACATTCGCTAAATGAGGCATGTTTAGCAACTCAATCGTTATAGCTATGTG
>NC_051417.1:31754571-31754863 GCF_015228065.2 Penaeus monodon | reverse complement strand
AGAAAGAAAGAAAAAAGGCTAAATACCCAGACCGACAGACCTCGGCGCGTGGCGTCATCCCTCGCGGCCGCCGACGCACCTTCACCGAATCCGGATAAAGCCTCGTGATTTGCGTCGATACTTCGGCCTCCGCTCTGTCATCTTTTTATCAGTTCTCTCTCTGTTTTTCTTTTCCCTTACGATTTATCTTCTCTTTTTCTATTGAGCGACTTTATCTTCTTTGTCAGCTTCATTTTTTTCTAGACCTGTCTCGTCATCTTTTCTTATATTCTGAATTAATTGATGTTTTTAT
>NC_051417.1:31752177-31752719 GCF_015228065.2 Penaeus monodon | reverse complement strand
TACAACGATATTATAAGATACTGATATTAGTAATGATTATTGGAACGCTATTAATAATTATACAACTATTAATAATTAAGTTAAGGAAAATAGGAATGTTAATAATAAGAAAAAAAATAATGACGATAATGATAAACAGTATCTAATCCCATTGCTATGTAAGTGTAACTACGAAGCTAAAACCCAATACCGTACGCCAACCCCTCTCTCAAACCGCACAGCGACAGACAGACACCCAGACACAAAGGCACAGAACATATTGAGGGAAATTTATCATTGCCAGAGCACCAAGTGGCACGCACAACCCCGGGGATCTCAAGTGCTTGCTCGTAAACATGCCCGTGGAGACAGGCGGAGGATAAGGGTGATAAAGTGGACTTAAGGAAAACACCTCGGGAGCAAATCATAGTTTAAACGTGTCTCTTGTCGGATCAAAGCGGCCTCTTGTAATGTACGGGTCACGGAGGTTCGAGGAAATTTGTCGGGGAGGATGCTGGAGGGATGTGTTAAGAGGTGGGGTTAAAGGAGGGTAGTTATTGCAT
>NC_051417.1:31751602-31751703 GCF_015228065.2 Penaeus monodon | reverse complement strand
CAGTTCGTGATAAAGAAAGATGAAAAGTGAAAAGAGAGGATCAACTATTTCTCTCTTTCACTCTCTCTTTCCATTCTGTATCACAGCCTGAGGACGATTTC
>NC_051417.1:31749763-31749943 GCF_015228065.2 Penaeus monodon | reverse complement strand
GGCCACACATTATAGGAAAAGTTTAGCATACCTCAGAGCCAACAGTACTATATTATTCAATACTACCTAGGGACAAAAGTCTAGGGAAGAAAATTCATTACAAAAATGGCCTGCTGCTCCCAAAGTGGAAAAGAAAAAAGAGTACCAGGAGTTTGAAGCGAGAATATTAGCATACTATGA
>NC_051417.1:31749149-31749469 GCF_015228065.2 Penaeus monodon | reverse complement strand
CTACGAAGCAAACAGAAAATCGTACATGAATACTTGTAACTTAAAACGTGAATACAGAAGATGCACGAAAATCACCCAACCTCTCAAAACATATTTTCGAAATCGAAATTCAAAAATCCGATCAGGAGTTATGAGCATATTTCGCAACTTCTCGCCTAATGAGATTTTGACTCGAAATAAAATACATTAATAAGATTTCCACCAAAAGGAACTCTTTGTTTCTCCTTTTAAGTCTTTGCTAATTAGATTATAACATACTCGGTTGAACGCCGAAGCCCCTAATTCACTATACAGTATAGGAGACCAGTAAGTAAGTAAGT
>NC_051417.1:31748695-31749005 GCF_015228065.2 Penaeus monodon | reverse complement strand
CTATATAAGAAAAGATGAGAAATGAAAATTTTATTGAGAAAAACAGAATAAAAATAACAATTATCTAATTATTATTGAATTATCATCAAATTACAATATGTCAAACAATTTCATCTATAAAACACTGTAAAGAAAGAAGCAGAAGAAACAAAACACTGATACAGGAATAACTCAAATAGCAAGAAGAGGTAGGCCTATAGATCTGGTTTATTTTGACAGAAAACTTTGCAATTAAAAACTATTGCCGCTTCGAATGAATGATATTTTCCAAGGTTAGTTTTTGACTGCAAAATGAAATGAAGTTTTGGTG
>NC_051417.1:31747431-31747794 GCF_015228065.2 Penaeus monodon | reverse complement strand
TCTTGAACAACGATTCAAAAATTTAAACTTTCGAGCAACGCTTCACACGCTAAAATGTGTGAACAAATGTCTAAATGTGTAAATAGATATTAGATGATCATTTTACTCTTGACGTTGAATTGCTGGAAAACTAATGACGTGATTGAGAGCTTTGATATATACAAGATAATTCCAGTCAATGTAGTGGTCTACTTAGGACTTGGTAAGTTGTGGCTCGAAGTAATGATAAAAGAATGTCATAAACAAGGTGTGTAAATGACATGGTAACTTTGATAAATGATGGTGTTTATGGAAATAGGGCAAAGAATGAATCTGCTAGTTCTGCGGAATTAATGGTCATTAATAATACGTAGTATAAAAAAA
>NC_051417.1:31746751-31746934 GCF_015228065.2 Penaeus monodon | reverse complement strand
GGTGGGGGGGGGGGTAAAAATGTAGGCAAACACATCTTACAATATATTAAAATGGTAATACTCACTGTGTAGACAAAAAAATAATGTGGGACCAAAATCGAGTTTTCTTTTACTTCCACTCTGCCTCCAAGGATCTCAGTTGGATGAAAACGTTTTTTTCTCCATTCTAAGTCAGTTCATTCC
>NC_051417.1:31746042-31746567 GCF_015228065.2 Penaeus monodon | reverse complement strand
ATTAAGTTATGAACAAAAATAACAACCCGGCTTTCAGTGAAGTATACCCACACTAATGCACCTAAAGTCATATCCAAACGTGAAAAATGTATCAAGTAAAAGTTTAAATAATGAAATTTCAACGTTAACTCCATTTGCTTTAAATATTGCCGTGGAAGCCTCGAGCACTTAAATGCCATGTGGTTTTAGACATTAAGTGTGGTATTAGGGAGGAAACACAATTACAACTCCCAAATATGGTAAATGTCAAATGAATACGTAAAACAGACAATAAATATGTATCGTTTCCATGTCGTTATAGCATTGCCGAGTTCAGTCCCATATGCCACTTTCTAATGTATTACAGAGAAAGGTTACTGAATATTAGATTAGAGTCGTGTACGGAAAGCATATATGTGGGGCGAGAACTTTACAGAGCCACACCCTTATACATGTTTTACCAAGGGGGTAAATGTTATGCAAACCGGGAAGACCATATAGCTCATGCATAAGTACATAATGATTTCCTTGTATATATGATTACGA
>NC_051417.1:31745002-31745747 GCF_015228065.2 Penaeus monodon | reverse complement strand
TGCATACCCCAGAAACTATTTAGTTTAAGCCTGAGTGTCCTAATCACACATTGCGAACATGGAAAATAGTATCATTAATGACACGCTTGTAGTTTTCCAAACAGCCAAAATTCCTATATCTCTCCTCCTATCCTCTCTCCCTCTTTCCCTTCATCTCCCTCCCTCCCTCTCTCCCTCACACCCTCTCTCACTCTCTCTCTCTTCCTCCTCTCCCCCCTCCCTCCCACTCCCTCCCTCCGTCTCTCTCTCTCTCTCCCTGCCTCTACCTTTCCCCCTCCCCAATTCTCTCTCCCTCTCTTCGTCCCCCACACATCCCTCTCCCTCCTTCCCTCTCTCCCTCTCCCTCCCCACTTCTCTCTCCCTCCCTACATCCCAATCCCTCTTCCCCCCCGCACTTCCCTCTCCCTTCTTTTTTTTCTCTCCTTCTCCCTCCCTCTACCTCCCTCCTTCATCTTCCCTTTTCCTCCCTCTCTGCCCCCCTCTCCCTCCCTCCTTCCCACATAACCCACCCACCAATACCTCCACCCCATTTACTTTAGTATCTGTCTCCCCCCCCTCCCCCCTCCCCGCCTCACAAAGCCAGTATATCTCAGCCACGGTGGTTCCTCTTCCATTACAGGACTCCCCCCCCTCCCCCTACCGGCTTAAGAGGCACTTTCCCGTCTGTCTTCTTGTCGAGAGGGCGTGGCTGCTATGACTTTTGGATCTCGTTATCCCAAGGGCGCAGGGTTGGAAGGGTCGACGC
>NC_051417.1:31744322-31744587 GCF_015228065.2 Penaeus monodon | reverse complement strand
AGACGATGGTTATAGGAGGAATCATTTTTGTTTCCATTAGAGTAAACACTTGTGTTATTGTAACCAAGATGACGCTCGCTTTTCAACCACAAGGTCCCGGATGCGCGCCCAGCCGGCTTCTCACAGCCTGTTTACTTATGAATGAGTACTGACATCAGCCGCTGGGGACAAAGTCGCAGTGGAGAACAACTGATCATTTACCGCATCATCCTGCAGATAAATATATCCGTTCTTTAATAGACGTTGGGACCAACTTTGACTTCTG
>NC_051417.1:31743867-31743953 GCF_015228065.2 Penaeus monodon | reverse complement strand
TTAAATAAACTTGCCATTTGTGCTCTCGTAAGTCTTCCAGTTTATCCTTTTTTCATGTCAACCAAGCATTTAGCTTATACTATTCG
>NC_051417.1:31743223-31743663 GCF_015228065.2 Penaeus monodon | reverse complement strand
CACACAGGTATTCCATGCTGATGTTGTTTGTGCAGAGGGGATCGTAATTGTTTTCGTCAACAGAGCAAGGGACGCGGGGTTAGAACAGCATGTGAAGATCAGTACAGAGTACAAGCAGTCGCCAAATTGATTCTGTGCCGCAGTTTACTCTCCTGTGTGGTAAAGGCATATAAAAGAATTAATGTTTCTATAATCCGATGGTCTTTTTTTCTATTTTTTGTGTGTGTTGTTTTAGGGTTGGGTATTCCTTCGCTGGTAAGGACAAGGGCTTCTTTCTTAAGACATTTCTTAAGGGAGATAGGCTCTCCACGCAGGACCGCAATGGGGCTCGAACCCTTCTTGGAACTTAATCATGGCAGCCTCAACACGCATGTTATGTGACGGACATGAAGGTCTTGCATCATCAACAGAATAATGTGATTTTGGTATAATCCGGTACA
>NC_051417.1:31741529-31741773 GCF_015228065.2 Penaeus monodon | reverse complement strand
CGGAAATATAAGCAAACAAGCAGCTCTTCTAAAAATCAAGATAACCTTCGATAACCTCCGCGTATCAGATTCGAGACAAACGCCCCTTTGTGTTTAAGCAACCAATATTCAGTTACCCCGACCCCTTGTTCTCTCGACAGATTTGTTTCCAATTAACACGTCCGCGCACTTCAGTTATTATGTATATTCGAAGGAGTTATCATTGGTGTCACAAATCGCGTCTCTGGGTTTACGTTATTCGACC
>NC_051417.1:31741407-31741475 GCF_015228065.2 Penaeus monodon | reverse complement strand
TTGTGATTCCAATGAAATGAATTGCTTCGATTAATTTTATTGCGCGTGCGATATTAAGTTTCGATGTC
>NC_051417.1:31740236-31740524 GCF_015228065.2 Penaeus monodon | reverse complement strand
TTCCGCTCATGTCCCCGGCGAGTCAAGTCAGGCTGCCCTCATTCCGGAATCTCTTGAGGTCATGACTGCAGTGATATTTACTCGGAAGAAACCAACACTTGTGCATGCTCTCATTATGCCGCTAAAAGCCCGGCCTTTGTGGCTTTCCAGGTAATCCAACCGCTGCAAAAATTCTCAGAAAAGTACTACAGACAGCAAAGGATTCTCTTTTTTTTTTTTTTACTTGTTGGCTTGCAATATTTTTTCCTCATTGTTTGTTGACTCCTTGTTAGCTTTGTGGGACCTGCG
>NC_051417.1:31737282-31738030 GCF_015228065.2 Penaeus monodon | reverse complement strand
TCTTTCCGGTTCCGAAAGCAGGAGGGGAACAAGCCTTGATGCACAGATGCCTTATTGCGCAACTAAAGATCCATAATGACTTACTTTCTTGCGCATATTCTCCTATCGAAAAATATCGTATGTACATTCATTAGTAACAGAGGAAGGTTTGAGAAAAGAGTGTGAGGAGAAAAAAAACATTGGCGATCTTATCCATAACTTCATAAAGGAATATACGTTTCCGTTTCTCCATCCATAAACACTTGATTTCATATCTCCATTCATAAACACACGATTCCATATCTCCATTCAAAAAAATTCATCTTCACGTTTCCATACATGATCCCACGTACATAAATTCACATACTGGAACGACCCCAAGTTTGTGACTGCCCCCCCCCTCCCCCCACCCCGCACCACTCCGCGAAGGTCGCAGGAGAGAAGGCAGGATGGCGGGCCGGGAAGGACCTGCAAAGGGGAGGGGGGGATTAGCGAAACTTCACTCCCATTTGGCTTTCAACCGTGTCGTATGAATGTATGTGGCTTTAGATTACGCAATCGCTAGATTTTATGGAGGTGATGGACATGAAACTATTTTGTCACAATTCAATTATTTCCCGTCGTAGATTCGTAGACTCGAGACAAGCTGTCAATCAGCGCATTTCAGCCGGGGCAGCCAAGAATATTCCCGAACGGACTCGGGCGCAGAGGACTCGTTTCACTTTCAATAGTATCTTTAGAGTAGTGATCGATATTCTATTCTCTGTAA
>NC_051417.1:31736691-31737027 GCF_015228065.2 Penaeus monodon | reverse complement strand
AAAGGGTTTATGGTGTATATTTATATATAATAATAAAATGTTTATAATAGAATAGAAAAATAAAAAAAATAATATATTTTAATTTAAAATTAAAATATATATAAAAATATTATATATATAAAACAATATAAAATATTATATATAATATATATATAAAAGATAATTTAAAAATATATAAAAATAATATAATAAAAAATTTAAAAAAATTTAAATTTTAAAATTTTTTTAAATAATAAAAATTTAAGATTAATTATATAAACCACACCCACACAAAACAAAACGCATAATAAAATTATATTATATATATATAAATTTTAATATTATAAAATTAAATAC
>NC_051417.1:31736469-31736638 GCF_015228065.2 Penaeus monodon | reverse complement strand
TAATATAAAAATATAAGGGGATGTATGAATATGTAGATATATATGCCACTATTTATTTCAAACTATTATCATCTATATAAATATATTTTTATGTGTGTATATAAAATATATATTTAATATAATATTAAATATATAAATATAATATAAATAGGCAATATTATATTTTATT
>NC_051417.1:31733313-31733465 GCF_015228065.2 Penaeus monodon | reverse complement strand
AAACACACCAACACCCCCAACAACCAAAACCCCCCAAACCCACACCTACACAAACACAAAAACAGAAAAAACACAAACACAAAATACACAACCCCAAACCCCAACCACACACACACCCCAAAACACACAACACTTTTTAACACAAAACACCA
>NC_051417.1:31732151-31732544 GCF_015228065.2 Penaeus monodon | reverse complement strand
CTCCCACACGGGTTATACAACCAACAAAAAATACATACATACTCCATCCCAAAGATAATTTTATAAAAAAAAATTAAAGAAGTAAAATTTTTTATTTGGTAAATAGAAATAAAAAGGATATAAGAAAAAAATAAATAAAGAGATAAAAAAAAATAAATTAAAGGGAAAACATTTTATATAATAATAATTATAATATATTTATATAAGATATTTTAAAATATATATTAAGGGTTATAAAAATATAGATGATAAGAATTTTAATATAATATATATATTTTAAATTTAAAACATAAGAGATAAAATTTTAAATAATATATATAATATTATATAAATTTTAAACAATAATATTAATATATAAATATATTATTATATATATAAAAAAAATATTTTAAC
>NC_051417.1:31731958-31732080 GCF_015228065.2 Penaeus monodon | reverse complement strand
ATTTTAAAATTTAACAAAAATTTATAAAAAAAAAAAAATATATTATATATATTTTTTTAAATATATATATATTATATAATTTTAACATATTTTATATTATAATAATAAAATTTTATTTTTTA
>NC_051417.1:31731848-31731919 GCF_015228065.2 Penaeus monodon | reverse complement strand
GTAGCTTTTTATTATTTTTTTTCCCAATCTATCTATAAAATCAATTTACTATTCTCATTACCCCCTCTATT
>NC_051417.1:31730749-31731323 GCF_015228065.2 Penaeus monodon | reverse complement strand
TAGTGAGTGACAGCTGTTAATCCCTAGGCTTCTCGAGGTGTAAGTAACCGCGGCTCCTTATCTGACTTGGGGTTCCAAAGTGGTGTCAGGGAAAGCATATCAGTGCGGTCTTTCAGCACTGATATCTGTTTTATATGAATCATCATTGCAAAACTGATCACACCTTTAGGCTCAGCAGAAAATGGTCATCATGTAAGTCTTAAACCGTGCCCTATGTCTCCTGCGTGGACTGCTCGAGCGAAGGGCCTGGGGCGCTCTTTTTTTAATGCTGAAGCTAAACTTGAAATAAGGAAGGTCACGAGTAATCTATCATTGTCTTATGGTACAAGTTGACACTTAGAAAAAAATCGAATTTGCTTTTGATTACTTACATATTTTTGTTATAGGAGAGAATAAAAATATCCTGTGTAACATTCTAAAAATACTAAAGCAGTTTCTGTTTTTTCTTGGTTTGTGAAAAGAAGTAATTTCTGTACTTTGCAGGAAAGCCATATTTAACTGTAACTCACAAAGAAAAATGGTCGCCATCTACTGGTCACTGTTGTATTGTGTGCCTCCGAGCTTGGTCTTCACC
>NC_051417.1:31730248-31730585 GCF_015228065.2 Penaeus monodon | reverse complement strand
CATGAAAGCTATACACAATTCTGCACTGTAATTTTGCACTCTAGTACAACTTACTGATGTCCAAATGAAGGTGAAATTAAGCCTCTATGGAGTGAGTTCTGCAATGGAATTTGCAATGAGGCAGAGAACGGACTGCAGTCAATTCGAGGATAGTGAGAAATTTGCATAATGTTCCGGGCTTTCGTTATAGCAATAATGCACAGTCCATTCCCTTTATATCTGTTGCTCACGGCTATGGGAAGTCGGTGTTGCCACGCCCACTTCTGGCGGTATGGCACGCCCCCTTCCGACGGTGTCTGTCGGTTCCTGCGTAGCGGGGGGGGGGGTTGTCTGCCTG
>NC_051417.1:31729420-31729855 GCF_015228065.2 Penaeus monodon | reverse complement strand
ATCTTACCTTCAAATACCTGACTGTAACCGCTACACATACACAACACACGAGCAAACATGTATTGTTGCTTGTAAGATCTGAAGCGTGATAAAGTCGTCGTGTTTTGCCCAAAGAGCATCATTAAGGGAAACACACAGGCCAAGTTCCAGGCCCCGTCTGACTTCGCCTGCCTCGCCCCGGTCTCCAGTATCTAACTATTGTTTAGAATCTCATTAATGCTGTAATCAGAAGCTGATTATGTTAATGAGGTCTTTATCCCCGTCGTTAACTAAATGGAGGAATTTAGTGTCTTCCCTTCCTGTCCTTTCACGCCGCTTAACCTGCTCATCTTGCCTTGGCTTTTAGAGAGCACGCACAAGGGATACATGTTATATAATGGTGCTATGTGAACGCGTGGGATTAATATCTATGGATCTAGCTTTCTGTGCCTGATA
>NC_051417.1:31728599-31728685 GCF_015228065.2 Penaeus monodon | reverse complement strand
CGTCCCCCTGGCTCTGCCAGGGGGACGCGACACTTCTGGAGATCGCACTTTGGAGGGTGGGCGCGGGGACATGCCGGGACTTGAGC
>NC_051417.1:31727418-31727645 GCF_015228065.2 Penaeus monodon | reverse complement strand
CCTTTGTTGCTGTGCAAGCGAGCCAGCTGTGAGCTTTCGCCGAATAAACCGCAGTGAGATTCTATTTGTATTCCGTGTATAGCTTAATTCTCTTGGGGACGTGACATACAGCACGACTGCGAACAAGGGATATAACACGACTCAGAAGTAAGTGCAAAACAGTGCAAGGAATGCAAATGACATAATGAAACTCTTTGGGAACTCCAGTATGTTAAAAAAAGACGGTG
>NC_051417.1:31726987-31727372 GCF_015228065.2 Penaeus monodon | reverse complement strand
ATACAGCATCCTAGCCAAAATTAAACCTTATTTTACAAGTTTACGTGTTACCGCTTTGGAATGTTCGGACACATATTTATTTGATACCGCATTTCTCACCCTTAATATCATGCCTCGATCTCTTTATGCCGTTCGTGTTTAGAGGCTTAAAGACGTACCTTCTATCCTTAATGCAGTTTCATAGTGTACGAGACAAGGCGTTATTGTATACGTCAATTGTAAATGATAGAGTGATATTACAGTCGACTCTTTAGTAGTAAATGTTAAGGACAGACTAACAATGGGGTACGTAGGTGCTTGCTATGATGTTAACAAAGGCATAAAGTTATAGGTTTTGCTTTCAAGTTTATCTATCTTTGTTTGTTAACTCATATGCCTGTTTGCT
>NC_051417.1:31726533-31726786 GCF_015228065.2 Penaeus monodon | reverse complement strand
GCTTGAACAAACAAATTTCGCGGTATTGAGGAGGAACATCACATAAAAAGACTATACCTGGGCGCATAGTCACATCTGTGTTACAGCTGGCGTTCAGATGCAATAATGATGTTGACTCGAATAATGTACGGAGAGCAGGAAGAGTCTATTTTACCGAATGGGGGAGGGAAGGTGCCGCTGATTCTAGATGTGATGTTGATGGATGGCAGATCGGAGCGCGGGTTTTATTAATTGGTTCTGTGGTGCTGCGTCG
>NC_051417.1:31724306-31724904 GCF_015228065.2 Penaeus monodon | reverse complement strand
CTTTGACAAGAATTCTGCTAAAAAGAAGATGAGTCCCCCAGTCTCTGAGCTGGGTCACTGGGACTAAAAGGCTGCGTAAGTGTAGGGCATGTGAGTCCGCACAGCTGATTCCCACGCGCGAGCAACGCGATTGGCGGGGCTGGAATGAAGCCCCGGTGTCGGCAGAGGAGATCAGAAGCCATCTCCTGGCGCCAGAGATCCAATCTGTCGAACTTGAGCCTAATAAGAGCGATATCTTCAAATCTGAATATATCAGGGAAGAGATCTTATGGGGGAAATCCTCAGAGGTTAGAACTGCTAAAGGTGACATTCCTACTCCCAGGGTTTTTAAAACAGCCTAGGAGTCTGATGACTCCAAGCATGCAACTACAACGGACCAGATATTTAGAGCCCGCAGGTAAGAAGTGAGTTTTTTTTAGCACTACTACGTACATAAAGGGCACACTGACAAAGGTCTGTGATAACTTCCTCAGGGGTGAATTTTGGGTCGGTCTTTTCCACTCTTTCATCCCTGGATCTCACGTGAGGTGATCTTGATAGTAGCGCAACTTATATGTCATAATGATGTATGATGATTTCACACGACCTCCCCATCGAT
>NC_051417.1:31723932-31724274 GCF_015228065.2 Penaeus monodon | reverse complement strand
GGAACCGACAGGTCACTCTTTCCAAGAATATTTTGACGTAACGTGACGGTGGAATGCCGATCCGGTGAGGGGACGCTGCCGATAGTGTGAGCGACACCCGTCAACGGTCAACAGTTAGTGACCAGCAACCGTGCCATGTATTCACGCTGTTCATCACATCGCGTCTCGTCAGTGTTCTGATGCGAACTTCACTTTGCTCCGAAATAGCGCGGGGGCTGACAGGGTAACTAAGCTAGTTACGTGTAGTTTGTAAGAAAATTCGTGCAAGTCTGCACACACATTGCGAGCATGTGTGGATTCATGTACACATAAATCGCCTGCGCGTGTGGGCTCGGATTTCAC
>NC_051417.1:31722319-31722394 GCF_015228065.2 Penaeus monodon | reverse complement strand
GTAAATATGAATGCATGTGAGTGTGCCGTTAACATGTGCGTTCGTTACACCCGAACGTATACACGCGTGCTTAAA
>NC_051417.1:31722150-31722282 GCF_015228065.2 Penaeus monodon | reverse complement strand
ACCATCTCAATTGGTGCTAGCTTTCAATTAACTTCAGTGCCATCTCAAGTTGCACAATCACAGGCTGCATAATCATCAATTATTTTTTACACAACGCGAACGCAGAGAGATGGGACGAGGGACATATTACGG
>NC_051417.1:31721662-31721828 GCF_015228065.2 Penaeus monodon | reverse complement strand
AGGCCGTTTGTTTACATGGCATTTAAAACAGGAGTACAGTAGGGTAGTTATCCCTTGTGTCCAAAAATAAAAGAGTTACCCATTGAATCGCCTTCCTTTGGCCTTTCCTGTTTGTTCAATGAAGCGTCTTGAGGCCGTGTTTTGTTTTCTCTTTGTTTGTTTACTT
>NC_051417.1:31721541-31721605 GCF_015228065.2 Penaeus monodon | reverse complement strand
TGTTTATCGGTGATTATTGCGTGTTGGTTGGTGATGGTACTAGTAATGAAAAGGGTGAACAGAC
>NC_051417.1:31721194-31721328 GCF_015228065.2 Penaeus monodon | reverse complement strand
TAGGCAAATCACTGTTGGAAATCAATGTTATTAGCACAAAGGATAAGTAATATATTAAAATCACGCGTGAGAAACGTGCTAAACTGCAGTTACATTGTTCATATGTCCGGCCGTTTATCTTCTGTATATATATA
>NC_051417.1:31720814-31721155 GCF_015228065.2 Penaeus monodon | reverse complement strand
TTTTTCAATAAGAACTTGCTGGAAGAATTGTTATTAATATTGATAGTTATTGATAAGTTATTAATAAGTGTTACTTATAATAAGTTTCATAAACTATACTGTTCATCGAGCCGCACTATTTTCCTACGCTAAAGACAGACTGTGTTACGCATCCAGTGTTAATAATTGGATTAGATATATAATTATCATATCGATTTGTAATGGTTGTTTGCGTAAATGTATTAAATAGACGTTATTTTATAGATTACCGTTTGTTTTTTCTTTTTATGGTCATGATTTAACATTTAGATAGAGAAGAATAAACGTTAATTTGTTTTTTTTTTTAATGAAAGATTACGGTG
>NC_051417.1:31720047-31720292 GCF_015228065.2 Penaeus monodon | reverse complement strand
CATACATACATGCTATCTCTCTCTCTCTCATTCGATATATATCTGTATCTCAATACGTCTTCTATATCCTTGCTTTACAAATATCATTCTGTTTATGGACCAACTTCAAATATATATGCAACAAAGGACTTAAATGATGATCGATTGCATATCAGCCGATCAGTACATACCGATTAAGCTAAAAGGTATTTATTTATATAGGAGCTTATTTTCGTATTCATAATTGGGTTTGTATAACGATTTAC
>NC_051417.1:31718279-31718543 GCF_015228065.2 Penaeus monodon | reverse complement strand
GTGTTTCCTTATTTATTTTTATCCACATGTCGCAAATGCGAGTTGCATTGAATGCGCACAGAAGCGTTGACTTGCTTCGGTCTTACTTACGTGAGGCGACGCAAAGGTCTCGACTTAGAGCACAAAGATCAAGAGAAATTAGTGCATGAGCAACGGCGCCCACGCCCACGCACGCCCACCCAGATCACGCTAGGATGTTCGACTTTGTAACTTCAGACGTTGGTGAAAGAGCGAGACAGGAAGTGTGGAAAGGCCGTGTAAATT
>NC_051417.1:31717815-31718074 GCF_015228065.2 Penaeus monodon | reverse complement strand
TGATAAACTTTCCTTTTTTTTTCTCTCTCTTTTTTATCTTAACGAAATTAATCTCAAAGAAAGAACAGCCTTGGAATTATGCAAATTGGTCATACGATTTTTAATTTTAACTTTATCGATTCGTTCAGGTCGCGAGAAAAAAGAGTTATCTGTTGAGGGGTATTTTTTCGAAGTACATGATTTGCAACTTTTAAAAATATTTCTTGCGTTGAATGCCTTTCGTGACTCGTCCTCTTTTCTCTGTCTGTCTCTTTAGAAA
>NC_051417.1:31716569-31717541 GCF_015228065.2 Penaeus monodon | reverse complement strand
ATCCTCCAGGGATGTGACACGCAGTACCTCGAAAGGATCGAAGGAAAAAAAGGTGCAGTCGTTGCGTAACCCGAGCGCGTTACACTCACGTCGACCCTTCGGTAAGCTACACTTCAAACGACTTTCGTATTTTGCCGTTATCATGGCGCCCTTTGTCGCTTTTTGTCGAATGGATATTCAAAGAGAAAAAAGGGGGAGGGGGAAAAAGAAGGATAAAATAAGGTGGAAGAGTGTCTTGAACGCACGGAGGTGGGCGTCGAAGGAGAGGGGAAGGGAGGAGGGAGATAGTAGGAGAAAGAGGAAGGGGAGAAGAGAGGGAGAGGAGCAGAGCCGGCGAGGAGAGGAGAGGGGGATAGCAGGAGAAAGAGGAAAGGGAGAGGAGAGGAGAGGGGGATAGGAAAAAGAGGGAGAGAAGAAGAAAGGGGGAGAGGGAGAGGGAGATAGGAGGAAAAGAGGGGGGAGAGTGAGAGAGGGAGAAGGAGATAGCAGGAAAAAGGGGGAGAGGGGGATAAGAGATAGTAGGAAAAAGAGGGAGAAGAGGAAAGAGAGGGGGATAGGGGATAGGAAAAAGGAGAGAAGAAAGAAGAAAGGGGAGGAAGTGAGAGGAAGGGAGATGGAAAGGGAGATAGCAAGAAAAAGAGGGAGAGAGGAGGAGATTGTTATAGCAAGAAAAATAGGGAGAGAGGGAGATAGCGGGAGAAAGAGGGAGAGAGGGAGATAGCAAGGAAAAGAGGAAGAGAGGGGGAGAAGGAGAGAACAGGAAAAAGAGGAAAAAAAAGTAGGGGATGAAGAGAGGAAGAAAGAGGGAGAGAGGGAGGGAGGGTAGGAAGAAGGGAGGGAGAAAGATAGAGAGTTTAATGAGTTAGAGAAACAAAGAGACACAAAGACAAACAGAAAAAGAGCGTGGTCTAGTGATGAACAGTGTAAATAGATAAAAAGTGATGAAATGTAAGGGTAACAAGAATAACAGAA
>NC_051417.1:31715893-31716076 GCF_015228065.2 Penaeus monodon | reverse complement strand
TAACAAAATACCTGATAACGGAAGGCCTCAGTCCATTCCCCTTGCACACCGAGGTCTCATCCGCGCACTGGCTAAGGGGAGTGAGCTTGCGCGTTGACCTTTGACCTCGCTCGGGCGCTGGGTCGGACAGGAAGCACGTGGCGTTTTGTTTACAGTCGGGAGTTGGTTGTAGTCGGTGGGTCG
>NC_051417.1:31715556-31715779 GCF_015228065.2 Penaeus monodon | reverse complement strand
ATCGATGCGTTTTTTTTTTCCCGAGATATGATTTTTTTTTTTCCGATATACTTTTTTCTTTAAAGATGTATGATTTATGATTGATGTTTTGTGCATGATTTTTTCTAGGTATATGATTTTATTTAGTGATATATTTTTGTCATATTTACGTGCATATATCTGTTTATTTTCGTTTTCCTTTATGTATGGTTATTTTTCATGTCTTTTTGTGCCTGTGATGATG
>NC_051417.1:31715260-31715395 GCF_015228065.2 Penaeus monodon | reverse complement strand
GACGCTGATGTTTTCTTCGAATTCAATTTTAACGACTATTGTTGCTTTTGTTATTGTTATTGTCTGTCTCCTTATCATCATAGCCTTTGGTTACTATTTTTCCTTTTTCATTTTTCATTTTTAACACTTGATACA
>NC_051417.1:31714156-31714744 GCF_015228065.2 Penaeus monodon | reverse complement strand
AAAGGCAAAACGCCGCCCACGCGTCCAGAGATGGATGGCGTCGGCGCTTCTGCCTCGAGTGGAATGGCGTCAGTACTCCCGTTAGTACTTTACGCCCAAAGAGGAATACTGTTGGTACTTACGCCTCGAGGGGGGGGGGGTGAGGACCTACGCCCTTATGGGATTTTTTTTTCTGATTGTGATTTTTTTTCCTCATTGGGATGTTTTGTCCTCATTGGCATTTTTATTGGGATGTTTTTCCTTGGGATTTTTTCCTCATTGAAATGTTTTTCCTTGGGATTTTTTCCTCATTGAGATGTTTTTCCTTGGGATTTTTTCCTGGGATTTTTTTCCTCACTGGGATTTTTTTTCCTCATTCAGATTTTTTTTCTTTTTTTTTAAGTACCAACGCCCAAAATGAAATTGTCTATTTCGTCGATTCTCACGCCCACAAGGGAATTTCGCCTGTACTTACGCCCTCTCTGGAACGATGTCAGTACTCACGCCCGCAGTTGAATGACGGAAATGATGTTAGCACTTACGCCCATGGTTGCAATGCTTTCACTACTAACGCCCCGAGTAAAATTATTTTTTGGAAATTGCAAATGT
>NC_051417.1:31712842-31712987 GCF_015228065.2 Penaeus monodon | reverse complement strand
ACTGAATGTAATAAAATTTCATAAGCTCTTGTCCTCACTATCTGAGATAATAATAATATTTTATCTACTGCACGTGTCATCACTTCCGCCTTTGGCAGATGAAGTGCGATTTGCATGAAAAGATGAAGTCATGACTATTTTCAAT
>NC_051417.1:31711898-31712000 GCF_015228065.2 Penaeus monodon | reverse complement strand
GGAGAAATATCGAGGGCAGATTTCCGCCGCCATCACTGAAGGGAAAGTGATGATGAAGGACAAGAGTAAGAGAGATAATAAGAAATGGGAGTGATTGTGATA
>NC_051417.1:31711395-31711555 GCF_015228065.2 Penaeus monodon | reverse complement strand
GTGAATATGTTACTTTTGATCTGAATTCCATTTAGTTACAAGGAAGTTAGTCTTTTTTTTGCAGCTCAAAGTGACGAGAAAGAGGGGGGGGAGGAGAGGAAAATGATACAAAGTTAAAGGTTTCGTTTTAGTAAATTATCGTCACTCATTTAGGGAAAGA
>NC_051417.1:31710569-31710661 GCF_015228065.2 Penaeus monodon | reverse complement strand
TACACCCCCTCCCCCTCCCCATTTCACCCTCTGTCTCCGCGGCCCATTATTTTAATGGGGAAAGTTAGAAGCTTTTCTTCAATCTCGTGATG
>NC_051417.1:31709986-31710498 GCF_015228065.2 Penaeus monodon | reverse complement strand
AAGTAGGTTATGAGAAACAGTATAGTCGTTAACATGATTTATTACAGTACTCTGCTGTAATGGGACTACAATGAATCTCCTGACTTTGATCAAATCCTTTTTTTTACAAACGAGTCATAAGTTTTCGTAATCCATAGCTTTATAAATTCATTAACTACAATGATTACTTTTGATAGCTGATAATTATCTTGATAACTTGACTTCGCAAGTATCTCGTCATCAAAAGATAAATTTTAGGTATAGTGGTATCAGTCTTAAGGTACAACTGTTACTTAAAGTGAAAAAAAAATATATATATATATTTCCTTTGAGAATTATGTACTTCTTTAAGGTACATTGACTTTCTTTGGAGTTGTGGCAAACTAGGTTAAGGCAATTGTCTCAAATCTAGTGTGTTTTTTTTCGTTTTACGTTGTTTTTTCGTTGTTTTTTCGTTTTTTTTTCTACGAATGACAGAAATAAAGGGATATAAATAAAATAAAAGGACATTGCGTAACGTTTATCTCATTCCT
>NC_051417.1:31709341-31709444 GCF_015228065.2 Penaeus monodon | reverse complement strand
CAAAGAAAAGAAGTTAGCGCTAAACTGCTACACTCATTGTCTTCGTCAGGCGTGTCGGTCGTGTGTGTCTTCTCCGGTCCGCGGACGCATGATCATTCCCGCG
>NC_051417.1:31708814-31708885 GCF_015228065.2 Penaeus monodon | reverse complement strand
ACTGTATGAGGGGAGAGGTGAATAGATGATAAAGAGGAATAGGGAAGGTTAGGATGATGATAAGACTCAGA
>NC_051417.1:31708419-31708579 GCF_015228065.2 Penaeus monodon | reverse complement strand
AGCAAATAAAGAGGGGAAAAAATGAAGATTGGAAATGGTCTAGGGGCATTGTGGTCAAGCGATGGGAAAAGGGAGGGTGAGAGAGATATTGCAGCTGCGAGGTATTGGCGCAGGCGAGGAGGGTCGGGGGGGGGGGGGATTCAGGGCCTTTCCTTTGGAC
>NC_051417.1:31707687-31708085 GCF_015228065.2 Penaeus monodon | reverse complement strand
CTTTGATGTCCTTCTTAAAAGGAAAAGTGTTTTTTTTCCAACTACTTACCAAAGATCAACAGCAAAATTCTTGCAGAGACAAGGGAGACGGATTGCATCATTGCATGTTGCAGGAGAGTAAGGGACGCAGTGTTGTTTACCGGGACGACCTTTGCAAACCCGGTCTCCCCCTCTCCCCTCCCCCTCTCCCCTACACTTCAAGCCCCTTCCCCCCTCCCCCCTCCCCCCGTCCCTCGCATGGTTTCCCCTCCTCTCCCTCCTCCAGATTTCTCCCTAATTCCTCTTTTTCCTTTCTTTAACCCTCTCTTGTCTCTTCTCTTTTTCCATTCCCCTTTTCAGCCCGTCCACTATTTTTTTTCTCTCTTTATTATCCTACCTTCCATCTCTCTTCACCCTTA
>NC_051417.1:31707416-31707560 GCF_015228065.2 Penaeus monodon | reverse complement strand
CCCCATGCTCCCCCCCCCACTCCCCTCCCCTGTCCTTCCAGACTTGCATTTCTTCCCTTTTCTTCTCATTCTCTCTTGCCTCCTTACCCTCATCTTCCTTTTCACCCCCCTTCATTCCTTACCCTACTCTCTTACCTCCTACTT
>NC_051417.1:31707109-31707197 GCF_015228065.2 Penaeus monodon | reverse complement strand
AACCGCAAATACCTGGTAGATCTTTCACAACATGTCTGTGTGTGGACGTGACTTCCCGCGGCTGCTTGAACAAGTCCTGTGCGTGTTA
>NC_051417.1:31706577-31706774 GCF_015228065.2 Penaeus monodon | reverse complement strand
CCGTGCTTCCTTTCCTTGAAGCAGGATTTTGAATTTGTCTTCCATGGCTATTCATTTTTTGTTAATATATTTTGCGTGTTAATTAGGGGTGCTCGTGTGTGCGTTTTGTAATTACAGTCGACGCATTACTCATATAAAAAGAATATATTTTACAAACCAAGTATGCTAGTTTATTTTTTCTACAAACTGAGCATGAG
>NC_051417.1:31706252-31706433 GCF_015228065.2 Penaeus monodon | reverse complement strand
ATACACACACGAAAAATCACATGCATTCAGAGTCGAATATATTTATCATGATTTGAAAACACAATTTCCGTAGATAATTGCCAGCTGTTGACTACGTAATTAATACCATATATATATTTGCTCTTTTCCGTCTTTTTGATTTTGTCACCATCATCATTTTCCTCTTTATTATCCTCCCTTA
>NC_051417.1:31705445-31705611 GCF_015228065.2 Penaeus monodon | reverse complement strand
ATTTTCTTAAGAAGAACAACGAAACTAGATTTTTTATGTAAGTTCTTCCTAACTCAACAAATTGAATTTATACATCGTAGTAAAATTCAGTTGTCCTTACGGAGAATTTTCTTCTCTTTTCTCTTAGAGTCGACATGGGATACGAACAAAGCGTTCCACGGTTTAT
>NC_051417.1:31705215-31705391 GCF_015228065.2 Penaeus monodon | reverse complement strand
CAGATTTGACCGAGCGCCGCCATTGGTTGGGCGTAGATGGCACTGAAATATACGATGGTAAATAATCTTCGGAGCTATTTTGTTGAAGAGCGCAAGTTATGGTTTCCGGTTACGCGTGTTCGGATCGCGTTGTGGCTTCGGCTTCGTTCGGGTGTTGGGTTTAATACCGTTTTTTT
>NC_051417.1:31704855-31705184 GCF_015228065.2 Penaeus monodon | reverse complement strand
GTTAGTTTGTTTTATTGTGACTTTGTTATATTGAGTATAACATGCAATGATTAGCTTCTAAAAACACTGAGAGAAAAAAAAAGTTTTGATCCAACCTCTTTACCTAAGTATAATAGATATTATTTGGGGAATACTTTTCCATCACAAGCTAAACCGAAAGTTTTGAAATCTCACTCAGAAAGTGAAACTGCAAAATATAACGAAATATGATTTTTTTATTGTTTTCATTATATGAAGTGCAGTTAAGTGTGGGTTAATTCGAATCCAACGTTTATTTATGTCTCTTCGTGCTTATAGCTTTTATATTTTTCGTTGTAATTCTACTATAT
>NC_051417.1:31704088-31704354 GCF_015228065.2 Penaeus monodon | reverse complement strand
TCACCTCAATTCCCTTCAACAAATCATTCATCCATTTATCTCCTCCATCGCTTATTCCAGCCACTTTGGTACTTCAACTTTCCAACTTAGGGATCATTCCGAAAGTCTTGTCCCGCAAATAAACAGCACATGCGGGGCGAGGGGGGAAAAAGTTCATGCATTTTTCATGACCAAGTTTTCAAAGTCCCGGCTTGAAAGCATCGCCGGTTGAGATTTCAACGGAAGTTAGTCAATGCGGGGTCTCGGGCCGTAGAGTTGTATCAGGG
>NC_051417.1:31703314-31703403 GCF_015228065.2 Penaeus monodon | reverse complement strand
CTCATAAGACCTAAATACATGCATCTGTTTTTGTCCTAGCCTCAAATTCAACATTTTCATTATTGTAATTTTATTTTTAAGATGTGAAA
>NC_051417.1:31702596-31703277 GCF_015228065.2 Penaeus monodon | reverse complement strand
TGGTATAAAACGCACAAGACACGTCCAACGCAATACTCAATTATAGTGAATCCTGAGCATAAAAAAAACAACAAAAAAACTGGGATATCTGAACGAGCACATCCTCCGTCCATTCTTCCTTCACATCGCCCAAGCTTAACCCCGCATGGCCTTCGCGCGAAACAAGTGAACAGACACGCGATGGCGAGGGAAATCGTTCACCCTGATCGAAGGATTAAGGAAATTGCAAGGATGGTCAAGGAAATGGGCTTCCCGGAGCCAAGGAAATTAGTAACTGGCCTGCAAGGTGACGCGGCGAGTCCTGTTTCGTCGACGCAGGTGTATTTAATGCTAATGCAGCTGCTATTGCCATATCCGGAGTTGAATGTGCAAAAGTTGTGCAATATGGGCCGAGGCCGGTGCAGTACCGGAGGGCATTAGTATCGGAAATGCATTATGATCGCGTGGCGTTTATTTGTTTATTTATTCGTTTATAATCTTTTTTATTAATTAATTAACTTATTTTTTATTCGTTTATTTATTTATTTTATTTTATTTTATTCATTTATTTATTTATTTTCTTATTATTATTATTATTTTTTTTTTGAAAGAGACAGAAACAGAGACAAGCAGACAGACGTAGTTAATGGTAAACAAATGAAAGACAGATACAGGGAAAGTTCAACAAGAGAGACAATGATG
>NC_051417.1:31702279-31702441 GCF_015228065.2 Penaeus monodon | reverse complement strand
GACATATAACAAGACAGAAATAGCGAAAGAGAAAGAGAGAAAAGAAGACATAGCAAGAGAGACAGAAGAAAATCTGTATTGGACGTGTATTTGCCGAACAGATTACATCCGGTAATGCTTTGCCAATTCCTTCGCTACAAGATTTTATTTCCATTCGTATCG
>NC_051417.1:31701798-31702166 GCF_015228065.2 Penaeus monodon | reverse complement strand
CAATACATCAACCTTTATTTTCCTTCGCATCGAATTTGCTTTTTTTCAAACAGATCTCATATGAATAATAACAAGACACTAAAGACAACATATAAATCACAATGGAATAAACAAAACAACAGTATAAATAGATTAACAAAGCAACAGATCACAATATGATGAAGATGCATATTTTATGGCCTAGTTTCCAGGTCGGAAGATGACGTAGGAAGCAAAAGGATAATTTGGGTCAAGTGTAAGATGCTGAAACGACCGAAGGTGTTTGTCGTCTCAGTATAAAAGCTTCTCGGTCGGTGCTCTGTTATTTTTCCATTTTTTTTTTCCTTGTGTTTTGTTCGTCCTTTTTCGTTTTCCTTTTTGTGTGTGTG
>NC_051417.1:31701506-31701670 GCF_015228065.2 Penaeus monodon | reverse complement strand
CGCTACATGGGTGTGTGGATAATGTTGATTCTATTATTTCATTATCTACATTTCAGTGACTAAGAATATTATCATCTCTATAAATATAATTATTGTCCACATTATCATCATAATGATTATTATAGCTCACCATTTTCATAAATATTGCCATAGATATTATTATT
>NC_051417.1:31701149-31701462 GCF_015228065.2 Penaeus monodon | reverse complement strand
TATTATCATTTTCATTATTATTATTATCTTTACGATTGTTTAAGTAATCCATTTATTTCTCATTTTCAGATTCAGAAGCCGATCGTTTTAGCGTCCCTAATCCTTTGTAAGTACCGTTTTATTTATAGAATACAGTATCACTTACGATTCAAAAATTTTTAATTGTATTTTCAGGTACTCGTTCCCATACACTGTCAGTTATCAGTGAGATTGCTCGTTTATTCTCTAATATTTTGATCGTTATGTATCGGTGCACTTCTCGCTGCTTGGTAACAAAATTTAAAGATTAAAATCAAAATGGTGAAACCCCATG
>NC_051417.1:31700592-31700905 GCF_015228065.2 Penaeus monodon | reverse complement strand
CCTCCTCGAACTCGTCATTCAAAATGTTCACACTTTTCTCTCCCCTGTGAACATAAAAGCAGGAGGTCACAGATGCCACCTGACACGCTGGCACATTCTGTGTCCCTTTTATGCTCGAGCTTTCATTACTTCACTATAAATTCTTGATTACGTCAGGGAACAGGTGTGTGTGTGTGGTGGGGAGGGGGGACGGCGGGTTCCAAAGTATATTTTGAAGTGATGTGAATGCATTCGTACGTATATGGGGGTATGGGTGGGGGTTTGCGAACTAGTACGCACACATGGTGTGTGGTGTGAAGCAACTAGACACATC
>NC_051417.1:31699438-31700411 GCF_015228065.2 Penaeus monodon | reverse complement strand
AAGAATGGCCAAAATTCAGAAATAAACGCATGGATTACCCATCCTAGCGAAATGATATGGGCGATTCACGGAAAAGTGCTTAATAGACATATATCCAAGTGAAATTTTATATTTTTATATTAAACGCGTCACTATTTTTTCACCCATTTACAAAAGTACTGGAAACGGATTTTATATGTGCATGCATTGATAGATATATAGTTGTAGATACAGATAATGCCCTGTCGTTTCATCTGACTTTGTAGTTTGCATCAGCATGTGTGAATACAGTCTATTAATCTTTATTTAATTATTCATATGATATACGTACTGTACTTGTATACTTATCATTCTGTATATCTATTTAATTATTCATAAATTTGAATTCTGTGAATCTCTCCTCAGCAGGTTATTCTAACAAAACCTTATATAGAGCACTCTCGTAGGTTATTCGAACAAAACCTTATATAGAGCACTCTCGTAGGTTATTCAAACAAAATCTTGTATAGAGCACTCTCGTAGTTTTATTAATGCTGTTCTATGAAAAGGAAAGAAAGAGAGAGAAATTAAGGAGTGTAGGTATTATTTTTACAGAATATATTGCTCTTATGAAATGTCTTAAATCTCAATGTAATCGTATGGTATTTTGACATAAATGAATGTCTTGGTAACTTGAGTGTCTGAATATTAGAAAAAAAGAGTCAATCTTAATTGAGTGATTAATTGTTTTATGTAAAAAAAAAAAAAAACTAACGCCTAAACCCACTTTCTTCATCCACCGAACAATGAACAAAGTAAACTATAGATAAATGTACAGCTTTGTTTAACACTTTTTTTTCTATTATGTCAGGAAGGAAATCTGGATGACTGACCAAGCCTTTACCTCATAAACTAAATGGAGAATTGAAATGAATTTTAACAGTGGACTGTTGACGTGCCAGAGGATAATCTCTTGAGCAGAGGTTACTTAGAGGGAAATGTGTGAGTGTTTGTG
>NC_051417.1:31698921-31699292 GCF_015228065.2 Penaeus monodon | reverse complement strand
AAGGAAGAGAGTGTGTCTGACAGAGCGAGAACGAAAGATTAGGAGAAAAAACACGAGATTATTAAAAAAGAAATACTATGAATAGAATATCAATTTAATATCTGTGTTATTCATTAAATAAATATACATGTTTTAATCATTCCAATGAGTCAGTGATTTACTGTTTGCCTTAAGTACTGTACCAACTTCTATGTACTGCAGTTTGCTCTCTTGCTTCCACCGAGTGCGTAGTAAGAGAGGAAATGCTTGTGGTAATGTTGGAATTTAACTTTCATTGGAAGGATTATAGGGCAGAATCAGCTGTTTGAGATTGCTTACTATTCCTGGAGAGATTTTGCAGAAAGAGCTTGGAGCTGAAATCGTATTGTAAA
>NC_051417.1:31698565-31698671 GCF_015228065.2 Penaeus monodon | reverse complement strand
CATTACTCCAACTGGAAAAGGGCACAAAATCGGCATGGTAAAAGAAAGTGGTATACTTTTCCACACATTCGTGAATATGCCAGATATTTTTTTCTGGGGAGGAAAC
>NC_051417.1:31698326-31698401 GCF_015228065.2 Penaeus monodon | reverse complement strand
CACCCTTTCCAGACCATGCAAGAGTTTTACCCCCAGAGCAATCAATCTTTATGTCAAGTCACTAACGGAAGCACA
>NC_051417.1:31697763-31698029 GCF_015228065.2 Penaeus monodon | reverse complement strand
TAGGAAAATGAGCTCGGGAAATGGCCAGAGCTGCCTTTCCTCTCGTAGAGGGAAGGCGAGCCTAAAACACCAGGGGGATAAAATAAAACGCTCTTCCTATTAACTTCCCTCTTTGGAGTATTGGTTTGCGGGAAATGGGAAGAAACGATGTTATGTAGTGTCTTGAGGTAATGCATTGCATTTTTGTCCCCTATGTCTGTGGCATATTATGATGTTTATGGAGAGAGAGAAATGTCGGTGATTCGTGAGCTGGGGTTATGAATGGG
>NC_051417.1:31697642-31697727 GCF_015228065.2 Penaeus monodon | reverse complement strand
TTGAGGTAAGAAAATATATTTTCCCTTTTTCGTTTCTTACTATCTTAATAATGACTTGAGATGTAAAATTATGAATGGGGGAAAG
>NC_051417.1:31697450-31697610 GCF_015228065.2 Penaeus monodon | reverse complement strand
CAACCGATGCCATATGGTGTAACCTGAGGTAATATATTGTATTTTCAATATTTTTGTCTCTTTTCTTATGTTGATGATTTGTTGTGTTAGCTTATAAATGGGGAAAATGACCAGTGGAGAGATGCTGTTATATTGCTTTGATATTTATAAAATGTTTATT
>NC_051417.1:31695917-31697352 GCF_015228065.2 Penaeus monodon | reverse complement strand
TGGTCTCACGTGAAATTGCTTTTATCAGTGTTTATCTGTGTCATTAACAGCAGTATCGTAAACAACAGCACTGATGGTGATTGATGACTAAGTGAACAATGGCGGTGGTGACTACGAGATAATAGAAATAATAGTAATGATAAGGAAAATGGTAGAAGTAAGATACAAGTTTTGATAAAGTCAAGTTAAAAAGCAACATGACCACAATGATGATCCATCCACGGTAGGTATGAACGAATTTGCAACACTATAGTTTGTAAGTCATAAAATGGGCCACTAGACTTCATTAGGTTTAAAAGAACGCTAATACCTTTGCAAATAAGGTCGTTAAACAGCTCTCAACACTCACCCTTTCGCTATAAAACACCGCCTTTTATGTAAGTGTAAAACGTACTCAGGCGTGAAGCATGGGAATCCAAGTTTTTTTTTTTCTGTTTATTCATGACGTTTCGGTTGGTATGGGAGAAAATGGGTAAGTTGTAGCGACAGAAAATAAACAAATTTACTATATTTCGTTCCCTGAAATCCAAGGCTTTTGGAGTATTTGAATCGAGGACTCTTGTTGGCCGGCGTTCTGGGTGACACAGCCAATCAGCGGACGTCGATTCAGATGCCTGTTGAAATCTCAATGTCCGACTCGGAAAACGAACACAATACGTTTTACTTTTATATATCTCTTTGTGAGGTACGTGAGAAAAGAGACACTGGTTAAAACAGAAAAAAAAGATTTTATAACGTACTTTCCCGATGGATCGTACCAAATACCGTCAAGGAGAATTAGCTAAAAGTTACAACCTAAATTATATAATGACACCACGCAGTCCTCAGTTTAGTGATTGACACGACAAGCCTAGCAACTTCTGCAACTCCAGAAGCGTCAAGGAAAGTAAGAGACAGATATTTCTCCACTCCAGTAAATGCAGATTAACACGATCGCTAGAATTCCTGTTGCATTGTGCAATATATGCAGAATGCACTATCTGCATCAGCTATCTATTTTTTAAAAGGTGCGACATTCAAGGTAAATATTCGATACCGAGTTTTGACAGTTAATGCTCTAACGTTAATGGAAATGCACCGAAGTTCGATAACTTTTTATTTTCTCTTTCGTTCATCCATTACTCCAGTTTCTTCTTTCCCATTCGTTTATCATTTTTAAAATGTATTGCACTATTCAATATCTTTTTTTATATACTTTTGGCCACACTACCAAAATAGAATGAAATGTAAATGCTTTTTGTATGGTTGTGTGTGGTGTGTGTTAAATGTACAGGAAGTCAGGAGATATATATGAGTATGGAAAGTATGTATTAGCTAATTGCAACATGCAAAGCACACAGGGGAAATACAGGTTAGAATAAGAATAAGTTTGCCGCCAAATTCGATATTATTATTATACAATTGTACTCTGAAAATATAAAGAAATAGCATCAAT
>NC_051417.1:31695642-31695772 GCF_015228065.2 Penaeus monodon | reverse complement strand
GTCAGGACCCAGCCATGTTACCATTACATCCTCACCAGAAACGCAACAATACTTTTACGGGTTGTGATGTTGAATTTCAAAATATTCTGTGTGGACACAATGGAAGAGAAGTCCGTTATGTATACTGTAT
>NC_051417.1:31695413-31695554 GCF_015228065.2 Penaeus monodon | reverse complement strand
TGCCCTAGACCGCTTTCAGGAAGCGAGTTGCGGTCGAGAACAAGCCGGTTCGTATAAAAACCGGGGCCGAATACCCACGCTGCCTCCCAAGGTCTCCCGTCCACTTGAGACTAATCGTGTGAACGAAACGACGACACGTGG
>NC_051417.1:31695135-31695340 GCF_015228065.2 Penaeus monodon | reverse complement strand
TTGGGGGAGAATACAGTAGTTAATAATAGGTGGTTGGAGAGAGAGGAGAATAGAAGTTGGAAACAGGAGTGGAGTAAGATTTGAATGGAGGAAAGGATGAGAGAGGGAGAAGACAGCTGATAATAAGCGATTGGAAAAGTAGAATAGAAGGTGGAAAAGTAAGAGAAGATAATTATAGGATGTGTGTGAACTCATTGGCCGCGAC
>NC_051417.1:31693187-31695069 GCF_015228065.2 Penaeus monodon | reverse complement strand
GAAACGTTCAGAGGAGAGGATGAGGAACCGTGCCTATATAAGGAAGAACAATATTTGTCCGAAGAATAAACTTCAAGAAACAAAAAAGAAACAGACTGGCGAAAGATAAGACTCCTTAAGTAACGCCACACGTGTCTTCGCCCTCAGTTCATTTTTCACCTTGGATTCCGGAGGCGCAGTCGACCGAAATAAAAATGGTGAGATCGAGAGGAGGGAGGGAAAAAAAGGGAAGGTTCCATGAAGGTGGTGATTTTCCTGTTTATACTTTGGGATATTTTCCCTCTCCCATTTATAGTGTTATGAATGATGTGAATGTTTTTATTTTTTATTTTTTTAAGTGAATGTGACCATGTATCGTGGGAAGGTTTGGAAGTCATAAGGTATTCCCGAGACCTTTTTAGTAAAATGTTATCCCGTGTTTGTTTGTTTGCTTGCTCATTGGGATAATGTACATTTGGATATATTAATAAGTTATTAAGTAATTGATTTTTTTTTAAAGATTATGTCAAAACCCGATTACTACTTTCCCTCCTTTTTCGTTCTTTGTCCCTTATTATAATAAAAAGGTGAATTATCTGCATAAAAGAAATATTTTAAACAAAACAAAGCAAGAATATTACTAGTCTGACCTTTTATCTTCTTGAATAATGCGTTTGTGAAAAAAGAAGGGTAGGGAGTACAATGAGGATTGAAATTTTCTTAAGACAAAAGAATCAAAAAAGAAAAGGGCACGAACTTGCCTGATAACTTGATATAATATCCTACTCTGAAGGACGAAGGGGAAAAAGTAACCTCTCCAGTGCCTCAAGCGGGAGGGTGGAGGTGGAGTGTTAAGAGAAGTGATATGACCGTGATAGCATAAAGTATTATTGAATAGTTGATTGGATTTATCGTACCGTTATGTGGAAAGCGTTTGGTGTTATTTTTTTCGATCTTAAAATATTAAGTAATGTGGATCGTTTCGATGGGCTAACATAGTAACCAGTATTTTTGGTCGCTACTGTACTTGGAAAGTGAATTTGGACGGAAGTGGATCGATAGAGGGTCAGGTTAGCATTTTCATCCTTAATATAGGGCTTTTCTCTTTTCCCTTCTCCCAGCTGCCAACAGCAAACTTTCTATGTTCCTAGAACTATAAAAGCAAAACACGTATAGCCTCGTGTGTTCAAAAGGTACCCAGATCACTAAGAGAAACAGTGCATTGATAGAATTGTGACTCGGTTACCTTACCGCCGTTCCCAGGTATACATACAGTTATATATATATTTCCTTTATTCTCTGGTGTCGAAACCTCTCCCACGTCTTTTGTACCCTCCGAGGAATTTCTAAGACTTGCCATTCCTCCGCAGAGTACTCACAATAGTCCTTACGCAGAAAAAGGTATGCGAGATTTATTGTTTAACCTCTTTGAGGGCGTTAATGTAGTAATAAGAATTCGCGATATGGAATGATTTATTTTGTTTTGGGATAAATGTGTTTCCTTGTTATTCACGTTCTTACCGTACACTACTGTTTCACTCTGAGAACACGGACTGAATAACCCGGTAAAAAATGATAAAAAAAAAGGTGCAAATGCAATTGGAATAACCCAGGGGAGCATGCGGTGAGAACACGGTCAGAGTTACACGGCGAGATCATTGTCGGAGGAACACGGCGAGAACGTAGTATAATGAGGTGAAAACACGGTCGGAATGCAGTAGTGAGAATACAGTCAAGAATAGCACGAACAGAATACGAAATCGCGGTCAGAATAACCGGGTAACAGGTGCTAACACGGTCGGAATAATTGACAGATAATTTCCATAATATTCGGCTTAACCTTCTCTTCCACTGAAACGTTAATATTCATTAACCTTGTTTTCCACTTCATTTGCCATTACAT
>NC_051417.1:31692821-31693032 GCF_015228065.2 Penaeus monodon | reverse complement strand
AAATTAGATTAAACTAATACTATTCTTGACGTCCTTGAAAATATGTTTGATCCCCCCTTCTCCCCTTCAAAATAAACTCGATAACACCTTCCAATCCCTTGGAAATAAACTTGATCCTGGTACCCGAACTACCTCAAAATATACTGAACTTTATTTCCCAAATCTTTTTAAAGACGCTTTGGCGTGCTCCCCTGACACTTATTTATTTTTT
>NC_051417.1:31692495-31692794 GCF_015228065.2 Penaeus monodon | reverse complement strand
ATGCCCCAGACTTTTTTTTTCAAAAATAAGTAAATAAGTATAAAACTGCTCCCCAAACATCTGAAAATACGCACGCCCATGCACAGCGTACCCAGAGCTGCATTCCCACTGGCGAAAATGTTAATATCATTGCAAGCGTTAAAAGCACGGTGCATGGGCGAGAGGCGACCTCGGAATGGGCGTCGGGAATTTCCTCGATTTTACGCAGGATTCATGCGTGATATTACTTCATGATGAGAAAAAAATCATGGCTGTCATACACTTAATGACTATTCCTGGGATGAATTTAATAGCAAAGA
>NC_051417.1:31692190-31692436 GCF_015228065.2 Penaeus monodon | reverse complement strand
CATCGTATTCAATTCATATAGACATTTATACATAGTTTACACAACCTCAATGAAATTGTAGATACACACTAGGATGTTAATTGCCCTTTAAACTATCATGACCATCTGTCTTTTTTTCTTTACAATTTCTCGCGTATTGTTGTGTTGTATCACAGGATTCATTGTTGCACAGAGCAAGGAAGAATTTTGAACATTTCCCGGAGGTTCTTGCAAGTCTGCAAAATATAGGTGTCTAGAAGATCAGTG
>NC_051417.1:31691739-31692111 GCF_015228065.2 Penaeus monodon | reverse complement strand
TTTTTCTTAAGTCAGACTGTATATTATATACGGGATAGGTTTTAATGTAATTTTAATGGATTAGGAGAAAAAAATAGAGAAAGAGAAGGAGGGAATTACAGAAATGGAGAAATACGAAGAGTGGAGAAAGACGAAGACAGAGAAAAGGGGTGAAGTAAAGACGGATAAACAAGGCAGATAAACAGACCGAAATGCAGAATAAGTACGAAGAGTGAGCCACGCAATGTCATTAAAAAATCGACAATGCGGATTTCCAGAAAAGAGGCAAAAGATTGCTTCAGTAATAGAGATTTGATGATTACCCAACGTCTCCGAATCCCTGAACGACCATTTTCCAATAACACGGAATCCGAAGTTGCGAACACAATCTCG
>NC_051417.1:31691267-31691714 GCF_015228065.2 Penaeus monodon | reverse complement strand
GGATACAGGGAGAGAAAAATGAAAACAAAGGAGGAAAGGAAATCCGATACAAATATCCAATTCCATTTTTGCAATTTCATTTTAGAATAAAATCTCAGAAGTTCGGAGAATTGGGGATGAACAAATAAACGATATTTGCGTTTTCCGTGATATGCTTTTATACCGAAAACAAATAAATACATAAACAGTAACAAAAGTTAAACCCCCCAAAAAATACAAAATGAAATGAATAAATCGCGGCGTTCCGGGGACGATCAGGTAAAATCAGGGGAAAAATCAGATTCCTAAAAATAAATAAATAAAGAATCAGAAGAAATGTGCAGCAAAGGATAGACAAGAGAGAAAGGGAAAGAAGGAAAACCACGAGAAGCAGTCAAATTTTTAAAGTAATTAATACTGTTTTTCTGTTTCTATTATTTGTATTTTTGTGGATTTGCCATTATCCAG
>NC_051417.1:31691077-31691187 GCF_015228065.2 Penaeus monodon | reverse complement strand
ACTTTTAAGCTGATAAGATAAACTTTGATTATAATAAATTAAATCATAAATTATAAAAAGAACAAAATCAGCTAAAGTGCTAATAGCGAAAGTAATAGAACTGCAACGTC
>NC_051417.1:31690930-31691042 GCF_015228065.2 Penaeus monodon | reverse complement strand
TTGTAACCTCTCCTGACCTCGCTTGACCTTTTATAACCATCTATGACGTCACAGTCCTGAAGTCTCAGCCTCATACTTACATCCAAGTGAAGTGTTTTCTTAATATAGAAAG
>NC_051417.1:31690671-31690850 GCF_015228065.2 Penaeus monodon | reverse complement strand
ATCATATGAATAGTAGTAATGAAATAAGTCGTAATAATACTGGCAAAGAGAAAAAAGTTTTATTAATAGGAACATTAAATTATGTTAATGTGAATAAACATTATGATATTAACCGTATTTTATAATAACGATAAACGAAATCGATTATTCTCAATATCAAAAGCAAAAGTAACCCATCT
>NC_051417.1:31689375-31690629 GCF_015228065.2 Penaeus monodon | reverse complement strand
CGCTAAAGAAATTCAAGAAATATATCCTGACGTTGACACAGCTAGTGGAGGTTCCCCACGTCACAGGAAAGTAAAACGGTCGTAGGTTTTGAATTTTATCGCAGGTAATCCGCTCTCCATTTGTGTGTGCTTGTGTTTGTGCGTACGGGTCAATACACATGTACTGAAAGTTGTCATATGCACATGTATGCAGCAAACGCTCGGGTAGATGCATAAACATAGGGATATTGTTGTAATTGATGTCATTGCAGTACAGCGATGGCCTTCATTTTCTCGTAATTGTCCCCATTCCTTACTCCCATTCGTACTACTACAACTATTACTATATTCATTCCCATTCGTACTACAACTCCTACTATTCTTACTCCTATTCCCGCAATGCTTGCTCCTATTTGCACTACTCTAACTCCTATGTTTATTCCTATTTGTACTACATCCACTATCCTTACTCCCATTCGTATTATTCCTATTCATGATATCCTTATTCATATTCCCACAATGCTTACTCTTATTTGGACTATGACTCCTACTCCCATTCGTACTTTTCCGACTCCTAATATCCATACTCCAATTCCATTAATGCTTACTCCTATTCATGCTCCTCCTCCTCCTACTCTTACTCCTACTCACACGAATCTAATACCATATCTACCCAAGCTTAGGCAGTTGTGGGTGATGGCTGTCTTAGCTTGGCTAGAAAGACCACGATTTGATATGCTTCTTGTGTACATGAACGCCACCGAAGACGGATGGGCTGTTGGGTGCACTGAGAACAAGAGAGGGAAGTAGGGAGGGGGAAGGAGAGGGAGAGATGGGGGGGAGTTGGGAGGGGAGGGGAGTTGGAAGTGGAGGGGGAGAGGGAAGGGGAGGGAGAGATGGGAGTGGGAAGGGGAAGAGGAGAGGGAGGGAGGGGGAAGGAAGAAAGAGAGAGAGGAAGGAGGGTTAGAGTATGGGGAAGGGGGGGGAGAGATATATATAGAGAGAGATAAGGCAGGGGTAGAGAGAGGTGGAGAAAAAGAGGGGATGGAGGAGTTGAGAAAGATCGGGTAGAAGTGGATGAAGAAAGAGAAAGAATGGAAAACTTGAAGGAGAAAGGGAGGGGAAGAAAGAGGGAGAGGACGGCTGGGATTTAAGAGACCAGGGAATAGAGAGAGAGATGCAGGAGTTAAAAGAGAGAGAGAGAGAGAGAGAAAGCGGGGGGTGGGGTGCACAGAATTCACACGTCACGTACACAAGGATAAGCACTCTACGATA
>NC_051417.1:31688937-31689341 GCF_015228065.2 Penaeus monodon | reverse complement strand
TTTTTTTTATCCTTTGTAGACGAGGATCAAAACAGTACTCTTGGTGTGACAAGATGACGCCGAGCTTACGCGTTTTGGCTTTAGAGGATCTATGAAGAGAAGGAGAAGGAGGGAGGGAGGAGAGGAAGAAAGAAGAAGGACTGGGAGGTAGGAGGAGAAAGAGGGGAGTGGGAGAATGAAGAGGGGTTGGGAAGGAAGAGGAGAAAGGGAGGGGGGAGAGGGAGAATAAAAAGGGACTGGGAGGTAGGAGATAGGAAAGGAAGTGTGTGCGTGGTTAGATGCGGATGTATTTGCGTTTCTTTGAGTGTGTGTGAGAGAGGAATCACTATTTTCTGATGTCCCTTAAAACTGACAACATCCTCGACCGTTTCTCCATTATCCTCATTGTACGAACGATACTCATC
>NC_051417.1:31688477-31688820 GCF_015228065.2 Penaeus monodon | reverse complement strand
GCCGCTTCATTACCCGAATCATCTGTATTATCGCCCTAATCCTTCCTTTTTTCCATTCTTTTCGTTTTCGTCTTGTGTTTAAGAGACGTAATCAGTCGAAGAAAGAAAAGAAAGAAAGGGGGGAGAGGGAAGGGAAGGAGGGGAGAGGAAGAGAAAGGGTGAGCGTATGAAAATGAGGGGAAAGAAGAGAGAAAGGAGGGAAATGTAGGAGGTGCAGGGAGAGTGGAAAGAAGGAGAAGAGTGATAAACAAGAAAAGGGAAAAAGGCGAAGAATTGTGACCGGAGTAAGGAGGGGGAGAAGAGTAAGGAGAGAGACCAGAAAGTGGGACTGAGGGATGTGATA
>NC_051417.1:31687960-31688411 GCF_015228065.2 Penaeus monodon | reverse complement strand
GTAAAATACAAGAGACTTAAAAAAAGCGTCACATCTTCAGGAAAACATATCCTGAAGTACCTCCTCGCTTGGGTCTAGGTGCGTGTTCGTGACATCCCTCTCTGCAATTTTCCTCTTCGCGGGAACCTTATCAATTTTTACCACTGATGGTAATTATTCAAGATGATCCAGCCATAATTTTTCTCTCAGGATAAGGTGGGTTCCTAATTAGGGTCCGTCTTATTTTTTTTTCCGTTGCGTTTTTTTTTTTTTCAATTGGGGTTAATTATAATGTTATTTTACTGATCGCGATATTGTGATTGACCGAATGGCATAGCCTCGCCTTTTATGTAATAGTGAAAACCAGTCGTCCTGAATTTAATCAAAGCAGGAAAGAAGAGAGAGGAATCAAAGTGAAAAAAATATTGATAAACTGTTCAATAGGACGAAAAAAGGTGAGAATTTATACATG
>NC_051417.1:31687538-31687879 GCF_015228065.2 Penaeus monodon | reverse complement strand
GAGAGAGAGGCGACCGTGACCCGCATTGCCTTTAGTGTCTCGGCGCCGTCCACTCACACCTGCCCCCCTCTTAACCCCCTCATACCCTCACCTCCCCCCCCCTTTGAAATCTTTTCAAGGATTCAGAACATGAAGTTTGTTCTGAAGTTGCGGCTAAACACGCATTAGGAAGTCTCTTGTTCCACCCGAACGAGGCAGTGCAGTTGGGTCTATACGTACATACGTACACGTAAACATGCGCACGGTTATGAAAACGCAAGCATGTAGACAGGCAATTGCACACATGGACACACTCCTACACTCGTGTCCTTTTGTGGTTGAATAAGCAGTAAGGGTCAGAC
>NC_051417.1:31687247-31687344 GCF_015228065.2 Penaeus monodon | reverse complement strand
TATGAATTATCCAATGCATGTATAGCATGATAAAGTCTCTTTCCATGTATATAGACCTACTAGACTGTCTCTGCTTTGTCCAAACATCTACCCATAT
>NC_051417.1:31686690-31687153 GCF_015228065.2 Penaeus monodon | reverse complement strand
TCCCCGAACCCAGACGCCTTGCCTTTGATGCAATTCCCGTCTGCCTCGCGTATTTAATCAACAAGAGGCGGACACACAGGCGGTGGCATTGTTGACGGGATAAGGAAGGAAAAGGGGGGGAGGCACGCTGAAGAACAGCACGAAATGTAGCGACTAAAGGAATGTCGCGATGGAGGTAGTGTGGTGGTGGAGGAAGGATGGGGGTGGAGAAAGTGTAGTGTTGGTAGAAGTGTGGTGGTGGTGGAAGTGTGGTGGTGGAGGAAGGGTATTGGTGGAGGAAACGTAGTGGTGGAAATATGGTGGAGGAAATGTAGTGATGGAGGGGGATGGAACACAGAATGTATCAGTGGAAGAGTTGTAACCTGAAATGTAGCGGTAAAGGAAACGTAACACCAGGGAAGGATAGTGGAATAAACTTATAATGGAGCGCTGTAGGAGAAAGCGGCGGTGTATAGCTGATATA
>NC_051417.1:31685853-31686556 GCF_015228065.2 Penaeus monodon | reverse complement strand
ATATATACCTAATGAAATGTGAATCCCACCCAGTTCAAAAGGCGACGAAAAAAAAGACAAGTCCAGGGCGGTTCGGCAGGGTGGAGGAACAGTGTGGCGTTAATACAGCATTGACAAGAGAAATAACATTATTGGTGTATTAGCGAAAAGGATATTGTGCCGACTCGAAAAAAGCACGAAGAAAAGGAAGAAAAAATTGCGAAAAGCAATCGTGCTTATTCGTTAACCGGGGAAAAAGGAGAAAGAAAATATGTAAATATAGTAATATACAGATATAGCTGGGTTACATCACTTTTGCATAAGTAAAGAAGATAACTGAGATACTGATTCAGCCCAAAAAAAGGAATGATACAGCGTCAACATTATGGAATCGCAGCTCATAGAGAGAAGAGAAATGCAATGTAATATCTGAACTTTGTGAGATGTCCGATATAAAAAAAAAACTATATTGAAAATAGTATTCTCAAAGGAAATCAAGAGACGAAATTATACAAAAGAAATCAGCTGACCGACCGTCTCTCCTCGCCCATATCTCTCGATCTCTCCTCGTCATTGTCTCTTAGTCTCTTCTCTTTGTCTCCTCATTGTGTTAATTTGTCTCCTCCTTGTCTCTTTGTTTCGCGCTCTCCTCACCTTCTCCCCTCGTTCTTTACTCGATGGCACTAAATACCCGATACACGCTTACAGTTAATGCCCCAAGGGT
>NC_051417.1:31684983-31685812 GCF_015228065.2 Penaeus monodon | reverse complement strand
CCAGAGTAAGTTCTCCAAAGTAAGAATTTCCACAGTAAATCCTAAAATGAAATCCCTCAAAGCAAAGTATCCTGGGCAATTCAAATGAAATCCTTTATAGTAAAATATCCGCATTAATCCTGAAATTAAATACCTCAACGCAAATCTCTCAAAAGAATAAAATTTTAACCGGAAATCCTCCCAAGGCATTATCTCCTAAGGAAATCATCCACAGAAACTCATTTGTAATCTTCAGGGAATCCTCAAAATGAGTTCGCGGTAAATCCCTCCCTACCCCCCCATATAATTAGTAATCCCCAGGAAGTCTACCTACCCAACCTAACTTGTAATCCCAAGGAAATCCACAAAGTAAATTCTCCGCGATAAATCCTCCAAAAGAGAGTAATTTGTAACCCTTCGCAAACATTCCTTCCGCAGCCTCAAGTAGGTCGGCTTCAAAATGGCGCTGTAGAAGTAGGCCTATACCGAAAATATACCGAAAGTTGAAGTCTACAGAAAGCTGTGTTTACGGTCCGGGGAGAGTCGGGGATATATATATATATTTTTTATTGTTTTTTCTTTACATTTATTTGTTTGAGAGGTACGATTTTTTTTCTGAACGAGAGTTATGGACCAAACTTCTTATATAACGGAGTATTTTGATATAAGGCCAAAATAATTAACAGCTATAAAAAACAAACGCATAGGAGACATAAACAGACCAAATTCAAAGTTCTAGTCACGAAAAAGCGTTGCCTGAAATTTGGACCTTCCCTCCGCCATTTCAAAGTCTTTGCAAGACTCGAGTCCCGTATGCAACTTTAATAGTAACTTAAGGTTGCAAGGTTCA
>NC_051417.1:31684200-31684398 GCF_015228065.2 Penaeus monodon | reverse complement strand
TATATATTACATCCTCCCGGAACTCTAATGAAGTTTATCTCACGCTCAGCAACATCATTCTCTTAATTATCCGTCCGATTAATGTATTCGCAAAGAAAGAAAATTGCCCGCACGGAAACCCTTTCATTTCCCTGACTCCCGCATTGCCCGCTAGAGGTCTCGTCATGTGGTTCCTCCATTTTCTTCTCCGTTTTTAAT
>NC_051417.1:31683725-31683863 GCF_015228065.2 Penaeus monodon | reverse complement strand
TTCTTGCTTTCATTTACTGTTTTCTTTTTCTTTGGAAGGTTAGACATTTTCTGTGCTGTATATTGTACCAAGAAGTAAAATAATATGTCGTTGGGCACCCGAGGTGGGGCTTCTGTTTACTGCAGGATGCCGGACGGA
>NC_051417.1:31681867-31683443 GCF_015228065.2 Penaeus monodon | reverse complement strand
GTAAAACCTAAATTTAAAATGACCGCCGCAGTAACTCATCAATGGCTAAAACTCGTGGTGTTGTGTAAAATTTCGCTATGCATTTCAGACTGCCTCAAGACTGCTGGCACTTACCTAATGCTTGATAGTTCCTGCAGTTAAGGAAGAGTGTCAAGCAAATCGAACAGAAAAGAATGCCTGCTGTTACCATCAGTTCCATACCTCGCTATCACCGAAAGTGTGTCCCACAGTTTCAGAAAACAAGGTCCAACTTTTTTAGCATTATTTGTAAATATCTGTCCAACAATTATCATCTCCTATGCTAAATAATGTAAGGAGCTAGTTGTTACAGGATCAGAGCCAACGCGAATAGAGGTATGCGATGGGGTCATGACAGAGAGACCAGATCTTGGCATTACACAGGAGGAAGCTGATTTAATTATCATTCATCAGGCTGTTCATCTGGCTGAGACAGGAAAGAAGACTATCATTGTTATTACAGATGATACGTGTGTTTGTTTTAATGGCTCATTTTTATGTGGAAAGACAGTTTAGTTTTAACTTGATGATGATAGGTGCCAGTGCTACTAGATCAATTATGGATATCAAAGGAAATGTGGAGACAAATTGTGACATAGTGAGAGATCTTTTACCAGTTCATGCTCTAAGTAAATAGAAACTCTTATCAAGTTGGCCAACACTGAAAAACAAAATCTGAGTTTGTGAAGCTCCCGAATATGTTGCACCATGTTATGGGTTCCCACTTGAAGAGAATATGGCACCACTTCGGTATGGGGTTTAAGTCTAGTAAAATAATCGTGTCAGTAGTTAAACCCAGCAACGAGAGTGCATCCATCGACGACGGAAGCATTTTGAAGAGTATCTTACAAAGAAAAGCAAGTCACAAGCAGTTATCTGGAATGTGCTCTCTATCCAGATCCGCCAGATTCACCCCCAGTTAATTATAGATGAACGTATGCTGCAACAAATCACCTGTAGCTCGACCACCTGACATGTCTTTTGCTCCATTAGATGCTGATCAGGCCTGGGTGTTCTACCTCACAACATTGTTCAACGTCCCTGTGTAACTGTGGGTCAGCCCAATTATCATATTCTGTTTATTTTTTTATTTATATTTATTTTGCTATTATTTTTGCGTGTTGTAGTGGTGTAAGTGTAGAAACCGGATGACTATTATCAAGAGGACTTCGAGTAAACTTTAGAGCTGGATCTAGAGATTGTATATAATTAAGATGAGAAATCTTACTATTGCGCTAATTTCAACGTTCTGTGCCCCATGATACTGCAATTTTATCTCTTTGATCTTATCATTTGAGGATATGTTTATACTCAGGTGAGATGGCCTTTTACGTTACTTGAAGGGAAATCTAGTAAAATACCACCAGATGTTTATGAAATATATTCCAATCGATTCCTAGCCCCTGGTAACATAGGAATTGACACCAAAACCAGGATCCTGAGACAAAAATAGGCTACGTTTTAGCCATTGATGTGTTACAGCGGCCGCCATTTAGAAAAAAAAATCCTCAAGGGTGCGAACTTTGCATTTCACAGATCCTTGATCAACAGTCAGATC
>NC_051417.1:31681766-31681847 GCF_015228065.2 Penaeus monodon | reverse complement strand
AATAATAATAAATAAAAATAAATCAAATCCAGGGGCGGTATGCGCGAAAAATCTTAGACTGTAATTTGTCTTGACAAATTG
>NC_051417.1:31681359-31681608 GCF_015228065.2 Penaeus monodon | reverse complement strand
CCCTATGCTTGTTGTCACTGTGTCAGTTGTAAAAACGGACGTCACTATTTATATATTTTTAATAAAATACAACCGGAAAAATGTAGAAGACGGCTCAATTAACGTTTAATAATTTGTCAAAATATCTCGAAGCTTTTCTTTATTTCCAAAGCAGAATAATCTTCAACAGAGGAAAAACATTCCATAAGAACAGATTAAAGACAGTACTTACGCGTTAGAACAAAATTATAGACAGTCTTTACGAACATG
>NC_051417.1:31681107-31681325 GCF_015228065.2 Penaeus monodon | reverse complement strand
GGCTAAGTTAACGTTTGACAACAAATCAAAAGGATCTAAAGACTTCTATCAATAATTCATGAAGAATTATCTTCAAATTTGTGTAAATTTTCATTGTAGTTTTAGTTGTCTGTCCTAAAACCAGCCTGTCTAAGAACTTTTCGTGGAGTCGTAGACAGATTTGCCGAGTCAAAGACAAATGAAATGAAGGTAATCACACGTTAATGACAAAGAGACTT
>NC_051417.1:31680693-31680835 GCF_015228065.2 Penaeus monodon | reverse complement strand
CTTGGCAACGGGTCTTTTTTCCCCCTCTTACATTTTCTTCTTTTCATAAGACAAATTTCGGAGTCTTAGACCTTTCGTGAATAGCGTCCCAGGTTCCACCCAAAATCTCGGTCTTACCGCAGAGCTAAAAGGTATTTACACA
>NC_051417.1:31680472-31680630 GCF_015228065.2 Penaeus monodon | reverse complement strand
TATCTGCCCTTCGCTCTCTATTGAAACCTCTCCAGCCGAGACGACCACCTCCCCCACCCCTCCCCTTGCCCCTCCCCCGCCATATCTCACACAGCCTCCCTTTCCCCTCTCCCTCTCTCTTATCCCCATCCGCCCCTATCCCCTCTGTTCTCCGTACC
>NC_051417.1:31680204-31680342 GCF_015228065.2 Penaeus monodon | reverse complement strand
CCTTTGTCTGTGTGTCTCCTCCAAAGGGGCTTTTTGTGACGTCACCGAATACGTATCAATACTTCCCTATAGATGCAGCATCCCTGACCTGATGCCCTTTACGGTGAGATGAAAGATGTGATGATGCTTGGTTGTTGT
>NC_051417.1:31679742-31679979 GCF_015228065.2 Penaeus monodon | reverse complement strand
GTCAAGATTATTTTCTTTCTTTGCGAACGTTGATGCGTATCGCCATTCATTCTTGTAATTCTCTCCTTTTTAAATAATATTTGTTAATTTCCTTTTCATTCTGTTTTATGTTTTCCTAATTTTTCACCGTTTGAGCCTATTTTTTTCTTATCCCATCCTCCCCCTTTATCTTGCATTCTCTTTTTTTCTTTCTTTCACCCTTACTCTTCTCTTGAGTGTGTGTCTATGGCAAGAAAA
>NC_051417.1:31679279-31679629 GCF_015228065.2 Penaeus monodon | reverse complement strand
CACATAATAAATTACCTAAAAATGAACATTATAATTAACCGGGTTTCCTGTTGAATTAACCATCCTTCTTTCTTTTCACCAGGGAGTGCAGTGAGCACTGTTCACTACCTACCCACACTCCCCGGGCTTCCGGCTTTCGGGTATCCTACATATTTAATGCTAAAAATGTAACTATCTTTACGGTGTCCGTTTATTCTCCGTAATTACAGAACTTGCCAAGAAACCATATTAAAGCATTATGGACAGATGAAAGGATCTGAGTCTGATATATCAGCAGTTAAGTTGTACCTTTAAGAAATTTCTTTGAGGTAGAAGGATGTTGCTCAGAAGGTTTATGTGTCAGTTATCAA
>NC_051417.1:31678718-31679179 GCF_015228065.2 Penaeus monodon | reverse complement strand
AATAAGGAAGAGTAAAATTAAACTTATAACAGCTTTATAAAATGGTTTGGAAGATGTGGAAGAGAGTTGAGTTTCTCCTTATGGAATGAGAAGAAAGAGAGAATACGGTAAAGTAGCTGGCAAAAATACAAGAAAAGGATTTGGTGTGCAAGTCATCTGCAACATATATATTTTTTCCTCTCCTTAGGATAAAATTTCACCTTTAACATAGAATGTATTTTAAAAATGACCGGCAATATTTTTGCATTCATGTTTCGCAAAAATAAGTAAAATCTTGTACCTCATTTTCCTCGGTTCTAATAAAACTTTACATTTACGTAATATGTATATTTTAAAGGGATATGTTATGAGTTCATTGTGAAGTGGCAAGCTCATAAACAGATTCCTAAAAGATGGATATATAATGTAACGTTTATGTGAATATGAAATAATAGACATTTGCGTTCAATTTTATACGTTTC
>NC_051417.1:31678002-31678468 GCF_015228065.2 Penaeus monodon | reverse complement strand
CTTTAGCATACAAAGAGAGACAAATGAATCGGGAACACATGAATCATTAATATAGTCAATGAAGTTATTTGGATATTAAAAAGCTTGGCATTTGCATGGAAATTTAATTTTCAGACTTATCGGAGGTTAATATTTATTTAATATTCAGAAATATCACCATATTTTATTAAAGCAAGGGACCAGAAAAATCTTCGCTCTTATTGATTATTGCAACGGATAATTATTTAATACCATTGCACATGTTAAAGTAAAAGTTGCATGCAGTGAGTACATTAAAACTCTATGTAGGGTGTTTCATTATGTCATTATTGCATTTATATTGATGTTTATTTTGTTTAGGTCTGATTCGCATATTCTAGGTGTTTCGGTAAAAGATAAATCGTTTTGTAGAGAAAAGAAGGGAGAAGGCATAGAAAAGGAGAATAAAGATAATAAGAAAATTATAACACAGAACAGCAACAGCTTT
>NC_051417.1:31677531-31677847 GCF_015228065.2 Penaeus monodon | reverse complement strand
TAGTGCTATTCGGACTACCCACGAGACAAGCCCAATCTCATTTCCTCATCTCTCTCATTCTTCCGTCTTCGGGAAAACAAAGTTGCCATCTAGCGGGAATGAAAGACGATTTCCTCCCTCCTTCCTCATATCTCTCTCAAAGTTCAGAAGGAACTTCAGCTTCGCACTTTTCAGACGAAGTAAAAGCGCAACGTAGCTTGCAATACGTGTGACAGGAAGTAATTACATTAATGGTTTTAAAGTTCTTCCCCTTATACGTGTAGGGAATAGGTTGCACAGATTTTCATGTACTTTACGAATTTATACTTGCTTTTTC
>NC_051417.1:31677378-31677466 GCF_015228065.2 Penaeus monodon | reverse complement strand
CTCCCTTCTGTGTAGTACTTGCATTAATAATCGTGTGCTTGTACAATATTATAAACTTATAACTTTGCTTGGTTGTTTGCTTATATCA
>NC_051417.1:31676745-31677062 GCF_015228065.2 Penaeus monodon | reverse complement strand
ATGAACGAGTGTGATTACACCTACGTAAGTATCCATATATCTTTATATCGTCATTTACTTATCTTAAAAGAATGACATGGGAAAACTGAGGGACCACCTACATCGTCTTTACTTTACTTGAGCTATGAAAAAAAAGTTGAAAATTTTGATGAACCTTAAGGAGATTAAATATCCCCTCCCCTCCCCCCCTTTCCCTCCTTCCTCCACCTGGCTTTCGTCTTCCTGTAATTAGGGAGAAGAAAGAGAATTTTTAGATATATATAGGGCGGGTAAGTATTTTTTCGCGAAAATGCTCAAATGCTGGTGTAAACATTCGA
>NC_051417.1:31676410-31676691 GCF_015228065.2 Penaeus monodon | reverse complement strand
ATATTGCTATCAGCATCATACATCATCTTTAGTGTTGTATCGTGAAAACAACAATGACAACAAAACAGTAACTTTTTATCAGTGATTATGATAATGATATGAGTATTGTATTTTTATTTTACCTTTTCTTTTGTCTCAAGACCTTTTCAAGATGCAGATGTGTATTAGTGGATACTGATTTTTCCCCGTAACAAGTTTTTTTTTTAAGATCATGTTGCATATTTGTTGCAAATGAACGTTTTCTTCTGTTTCTTTGCAGTGCAACCAAGCTTATGAAGCCA
>NC_051417.1:31675910-31676340 GCF_015228065.2 Penaeus monodon | reverse complement strand
TCCAATGTAACGTAAGACTCTTTATTTCTTGTTTAGTTCTTTGTTTATCTTCCTTTCCACCACAGCTTCGTTGTGTCCTTTGTTATGAGAATGTCATTACCTTCTCGACGTGTGGTTTGATTATCGTTGATTAACATTAATATGACTGATGATGTTTGATAATGGGATCTACAGGCGTCATGGATCGATCAAACGTCTTAATGTCTTTCCCTCTTCGTCTTAGCTTTGTCTCCTTCATCTTTTTCTCCTTTCTTCGTTCTACTATGTCCTTTTCTCCGCCCTTTTACCTCCTTCTTTTCTTCTATTTCCTTCTTATTCTTCACTTTTCCACATTCTCATCCTTTCTTGATTCGACCTTCTTCCTCTTCCTATTTCTCTCTGTATTTTTTTGCCCCTTTTCATCTCTTTATTTCCTCTTTCATTTTTATGT
>NC_051417.1:31674577-31675825 GCF_015228065.2 Penaeus monodon | reverse complement strand
TCATTCCCCTCTCTGGCTCATTTTATTCCCATTATTTATCTCCTTTCCTCTTCCCCCCCTCCATCCTCATTTCTCTCTTTCATTTTCCTGATCCCCTTTCTCTTTCTTCCTTTCTCTTTTCTTTTCTTTTTCCCTTTCACTCCCACTCCTTTTGCTCGTCCTCTTTTTTTCTCTCTTTCATTTTTTCTCTTTCCTTTCCTTCCCTTCCCCCTCTTCCTCTTCCTTTCCTTCCTTTTTCCTTTTCTCCCCTTTCCCTCTTCTTTCCCTTCCCCCTCTTCCTCTCCTTCACGTCCCTCTCCTTTCCTATCCCTTCCCCCCACCCTCCTCTTCCTCTCCTCCTTCCCTCTACCCTCCCTCTACCCCCATCCGCACGCTAATCTCGACCTTATTGTTTCATCATCTGTCTTTTATGACTCGGAGCTAATAGCCATCGAAGGACGAAGTCGGAGAGATATCAATAGCCAAAAATATGATAACGGTAATGGCGGAGAGATAGTGAATGTCACAGTGAATAGAACGGCAATGGCTACGTATGGGGGTTGCGATACAATAAATATCGAATGTAATAAATGAACAGAGGAATGGTAATAAGGAAAAAAATAATGTATTTGATTGCTGACCGTAACAGCAACCATCCATGATCTTGGGAGAGGTAATAACATAGACACGCACACACATATATGATACGATTATAGTAACGATTACCACGTTGTACAAACAGAAGTGAGTGACCTTGAATGTTAACTGCGATTATGCAAATGAATTCTAATTCATGGCCGTAATTTCCGGAGTTCGATTGTCACGGGCGGAACCTCACGTGGTTTGTGGTGAGTGGGATCGTCCGGTGCGGGTGGGCGTGTCTTATGTGTTTATATATGCCGTATGATTTTGTTCTTATTTTCATAAGTGGTTTCGGGTTTTCTTTTTTTTTTATGACACTTAATGTTACCTTGCTCCTGGAAATCTTTCATGTGTTCATTAATGTTTTCTGGCAGATGAATTACATCACCGGAGAAATATTATGATAGGGTAGTTAGTGTTACTAAGTTAGCTGCAAACTTATAAGTATACAAGTTACGGAAACAATCGGAAAACAACAACAACAAAAAAGTTTATATCTTGCACAGGAACTTCTAATTGGAATCACTGCATCGTCATTTTGCAACTATGTTTCGCAAAAGCATCAGCAAGAGTTCTGGAACATCACATGAGGTTGAACACGTGCAGAGCTGATAACAGTAATGTGAC
>NC_051417.1:31674080-31674518 GCF_015228065.2 Penaeus monodon | reverse complement strand
AATCAAAGGATGGGATTCCAACTCCTCTCCTCTTGTCTGCTTACCACGCATACCCATCACATACCCCCACCGCTGGGTATAGAAACACCCGGATTTAACAAGCCTGGCCTCACCACCGAGACAAAGAACGTAGCCAGCAAACAAAGAAACGCTAGTTTGAGTCTTACGGTCTTGTAAGAAAAAGAAAAAAACGACATTTCAGACAAGCAGGATACAGGAAACAGAACAGATGCAAATCCAAAATTCTTAAACACGGACAGGACATGCTAGACATGCTAGAATTCCCGTTTCCCTTTGCGTGAATGAGCGAGGATCTTCTTTGTGTATGTATGTCAGACTCGGGGTGGGACGAGTGAGAGGTTTGGGTCATAGAGGCGAGAATGGCGTGTCACTTGATGAAGGGTAAACTCTGAAGTCGATATGTGTGTTGTTTCTTGG
>NC_051417.1:31673699-31673886 GCF_015228065.2 Penaeus monodon | reverse complement strand
AGGAGTTTTATAAGCGAAGAAACAGAAGTCGGAAGCAAATGCAAAGAAGGGGAATGAAGAGCTTAAGGTTAAGGATAGGAAGAAGTACAAGAAATGCGAGAGAAAGATTAAAACGAAATGGAAGATGAAGACAAATATGAAGAAAAGACAAAGAATTGTTAGAGGTAAAAGAAAATTGCCGTATCTC
>NC_051417.1:31673193-31673324 GCF_015228065.2 Penaeus monodon | reverse complement strand
TTCACCTCGCCCACCATCAGCCTCGCCGCCAACTTCTTTTGTGAATCAAAAGCCTAATAGTTCCCTTTCCGCCGAACTTTGGCTAAACTTTTGTCCACATTGGGTGGATAAATTTTTGCCCTAATCGATGG
>NC_051417.1:31672459-31672614 GCF_015228065.2 Penaeus monodon | reverse complement strand
TACAAAGGAGACTTCAAGGAGGATGAGACATAGATGAAGACGAAGATGACAAAAAACAAAACGAAAATAAACAAACAAACAAAGGCAGTGACAAAGGAATGAACAAAGAATGACAAGAAAACGAATACACAGACAGTGCAAAAGACACCAATGTT
>NC_051417.1:31672194-31672413 GCF_015228065.2 Penaeus monodon | reverse complement strand
ACGTCGAATACAAATCTAGAATTAGACAAAAGACAAAAACAAACGTAGACAAAGACGGAAACAAAGAAAAACAAAGAGGTTACGGATCAATGCAGAGACAAAGAAACAAAGACGGGGAACATAGACACATTCACGGAACAAAGACGAAAACAAAGATAAAGACACAAGCAAAGATACAAAGAAAGTCACAGACAAACAGAACGCCCCCCCCCTCCTCCT
>NC_051417.1:31671964-31672113 GCF_015228065.2 Penaeus monodon | reverse complement strand
CAACTAATGAATTGCAACCACAATCAGTCTCCTTGCCTGGGGGATCGTTGCAGCTGCGGCAGAAGGAAATGGTTCAGAAGCTTCAGGAATTTGTCCTTATTAGTCCTTTGGTCTTCGTGATTGCGCAGTTGATTCGAGATTGATTGATT
>NC_051417.1:31671718-31671921 GCF_015228065.2 Penaeus monodon | reverse complement strand
GATTGGATGCGTCTGGTTTATTAGCATTTGGGTCATCTTTGTTTTTGTATTTGTTTTTGTTATCTTTTTGTTTCTTTGTTTCTTTTTTTGTCATTGTCTTTTCCTTCTTTTCATTTCTTTGTTTTTCTTTTTGTTTGTTTGTTCGTTTGTTTTGATGTTGTTTGGTTCTTGCTTTGTCCTTCGTTTCGTTTTATTGTTATTGT
>NC_051417.1:31671285-31671534 GCF_015228065.2 Penaeus monodon | reverse complement strand
GCTCAGGCCATTAAGAGCAGCCCTTCTAAATTCTATTATCCGCCTCTCAAAAACTTTTTAAAAACTTTTTATGAACGCTGTATGAGCTGCTCTTTCTCCAGGCTGAGTTTGCAGGTTGCACAGTTGCAAGGCTTGCGGAGAGAAAAAAAAAGTCCACGGATTATTAAGCTTTCTTCACTTTGAACTGTGGGTTTTTGTACCGTAGATTTTTTGCGGTGTGTAATTTTGGCTACCGTTATCTCTCGTTTC
>NC_051417.1:31669970-31670587 GCF_015228065.2 Penaeus monodon | reverse complement strand
AAAGTACCGAAAAAAATAATGAACCCATAAAATGTAGCAAGGTATATATTATAGCTATATAATATGCATAGTTTTTGATAGTTTTAGATCTAATGTACACGACAGAATAAGTATAAAGAGGATATATGAGTTATTAATAAGGAAATATATAAGTTCATATACAGTATTGTGCCCTGATAAAGTAGGATTGTTATGAAAATTAAATTCTACGCGACAGTAAGGTTCTTTGAACAGTATAAAGCAGTCTGTTGTGTGCGATATTACAAAACAAGGTTAAAAGCTCCATTAAGAAGACTGATGATAAGGAAATGGAGAATTAAGAAAGGGAGATGTTAGGTCTTTGTTCACGATGACGTCATGAGCTTGGAGAGAACTCAAGGGATCGATTGAAAGTTTTTTTTTTCTTATCAGTTTCATTATTTCCTTCTGGTGTTCGAGGATGAGAATAGCGAAGAGAGGAGGGGATATGACTTTCATCCTTTTGTATTTTGCTTAAGACTGTGAAGACTAGATCATTGCGATGAATAGATCCGAATGATGATGATGAGAGAGAGAGGGAGGAATAATAGGGAAAATAGAATAAAAGAGGGAGGAATAATAGGAAAAGGGGAATAACA
>NC_051417.1:31669661-31669785 GCF_015228065.2 Penaeus monodon | reverse complement strand
CCCTTTGTCCCTGTGATACTTACGAGGGTAAGTAGTTCACAGGAAAGTGTTTGTGTGTTTGTTTGTTATATGTGCGATACCGGTTGTCATTGTAAACTGTTTTCTTTGTATGTCTGCGTGCGCG
>NC_051417.1:31669130-31669276 GCF_015228065.2 Penaeus monodon | reverse complement strand
TTCGCTAGGAAGTCACTGGCGATAAAATCACCTGCCCCTTTCCTTTGATTAGCGTCTTATGGAGCTTCTACGGAGACAGAAGAACCAGCTGACTTCCGGCTCTTGGTTCTGTGATTCCTGTCGTTGATGTTGATTTTCTTTTTATC
>NC_051417.1:31664081-31664252 GCF_015228065.2 Penaeus monodon | reverse complement strand
ATTCCGAACGGAAAGCGGTCCCCCGCTGGGCCCCAACCCGTTGATTACAGGTTTGGGCCCCAAACCCCTTTGGGGGGCTAATGAAAACCCTGACCCGGTATGTAAAACTCTAAAAGCCTTTTTTCCAGAAAGGGGAAAAAAAGGGGAAAAAAGGGGGGGGGGTTAAAGGGG
>NC_051417.1:31663896-31664057 GCF_015228065.2 Penaeus monodon | reverse complement strand
GGCCCCTTTGGTTATATGTTTTTCCCTTGGGGGAAGACTTTTTATATTTGTGATTTTGGGAAAATAGGTAAGATAAAAGGGGGAAAAAGAGGAAAAAGGGATCGAAGGGGAGGAGGAAGAGAAAAAAGGGAAAAGGGGGAGAAAGGGGGGGGAACCCAGGG
>NC_051417.1:31663706-31663824 GCF_015228065.2 Penaeus monodon | reverse complement strand
TTTTGGGGTAAGAGGAAAAAGGGGAAAACGAAAACCCGTTTTAGGGAAATTTTTTTTTGCGTTTTTGGCTCGTTTTTCTTTTTCGCAGTCGTCCCCTGTTTTTCTTGTGTTCTGATCC
>NC_051417.1:31663381-31663475 GCF_015228065.2 Penaeus monodon | reverse complement strand
AACCATCTTTAAATTTTGCTAGTTATTTATCCTTTTCCTGAAAACGTCCCCTTTGTCATCATCAACCCCCTCGCTTTTCCGCCATCACCACCAT
>NC_051417.1:31663232-31663329 GCF_015228065.2 Penaeus monodon | reverse complement strand
CCATCATCTTCACATCTTGAGCTGCCAAATCGCCCCAGTCGCCGCTCTCTGATCATTAACTCTTCTTTGTCTTGTGGTCAGACATAAGCGTCCATAT
>NC_051417.1:31662780-31663035 GCF_015228065.2 Penaeus monodon | reverse complement strand
AGCAAAGCAAAACCCCACAATTTTTAAAAATAAAGGCCAAACAAAAAAGGAAAAAAAAAAGAAAAAAAATATACTGAGTCGATTTTGGGAAACTTCCCACTTTCTTAGCAAGGGGGGAAACATTTAGCTTTTTTTTTTGATAATCTTTATCCGAAAAGAAATATTCGTCAGGCTTAAAGAGGCATAGGAAGGCATGCATAACTGCACACGCACAAGGGCCCAGCGATGAAAGAAATGTGTGTTAGTGAAAAAAAT
>NC_051417.1:31662544-31662663 GCF_015228065.2 Penaeus monodon | reverse complement strand
CAAAAAACCCCACACATACACATATATATGATTAGATAGTTCTTTATTAAATGACAACCCCTAAATTGTTTCCCTAGCCCCCTCGCGGGGCAATACACCGAGCACACGAATACCCCTAC
>NC_051417.1:31661705-31661814 GCF_015228065.2 Penaeus monodon | reverse complement strand
ATCATTGCGGTCACCTGAGTCTCCTCTACGGTGATTGGCCAGCGTCATAATGAGTTAGATGCTACACGTGTTTCCATTGCGCTGGATTTGAAGGCAAGGGGAAGGGGGT
>NC_051417.1:31660743-31660940 GCF_015228065.2 Penaeus monodon | reverse complement strand
AGTCTGTTACAACGAACGGCCTAATGACTTTATGTTATGCCACTGCAGTCTTATCTTGGCTCCCCCCCCCCATCCTTGCTCTCACTCAACCTAAAACTCCGCCCCCGAGGATTAGTGGGGGAGGGGGAGGGGAGAAGTGGGGGAAGCACACGCACGGTATCATAAACATAGGCGCACGCATTCACTCGTACGGGAAT
>NC_051417.1:31660298-31660451 GCF_015228065.2 Penaeus monodon | reverse complement strand
CAGTCTTGAAAGATACAACAGGAAACATAAGGAGAACCTTTGTTAATGAAATAAGACTTTGACAAAACAAAACAAAGCGAAACACAGACACTGCCTTGTAAAGAGAGGAATTCGGAAGCAGACATAATGGACGTAATTCAGTTCTTGGTCAAT
>NC_051417.1:31659305-31659929 GCF_015228065.2 Penaeus monodon | reverse complement strand
GTTCCCCCTCCCCCTCACACTTCCTCTCTCTATCTTTCTATCCATTTATTAATCTATCTATCTGTCTCTGTCTCTCTGCCTCGCTCCCTTTCCCTCTCCCTCTCCCCCATCCTCCCTCTCCCCCTTCCTCCCTCTCCCCCATCCTTCCTCTACCCCTTCCTCCCTCTCCCCCTTCCTCCCTCTCCCCCCTCCTCCCTCTCCCCCATCCTCCCTCTCCCCCTTCCTCCCTCTCCCCCTTCCTCCCTCTCCCCCTTCCTCCCTCTCCCCCCTCCTCCCTCTCCCCCTTCCTCCCTCTCCCCCTCCCCCCTTCCTCCCTCCCCCCTCCCACCTTAAAGGAAGAGAAATAATGACAGGAAACCAGAGAAGCTATCATTATCGTCACCTGTAATTTTCTCTCCATTCGCTGTTTCTTTGTGGCACAATTATAAATCTATATTTTTAATCGCTGTCGTTGTTACAGTCTCAACCATCTATGTAATTTCCGTATCCTTTTATTAATCATCAGTTTTCTTCTTCTTTTCAGAACAAGAGTGTGCGTCTATTTCGGTAAGTCAGTAAAAGAGAACGAATAAGGATGAATGGATAGGCTGATAAGTGATAAATGAAAGGGGTGAAGGGACATTT
>NC_051417.1:31659099-31659223 GCF_015228065.2 Penaeus monodon | reverse complement strand
ATATGCGGGGAACACACGGTTGTGTTACCATGGCAACGTATTTTTTTATCATATATTTTTTTTTATTCGGGTTCAACTGATTTGTGATGCTGTGTTATTGGGAACCACACAATCAATCTGGTTT
>NC_051417.1:31658340-31658455 GCF_015228065.2 Penaeus monodon | reverse complement strand
TGCCATCGCCGGCGCCCTCGACTGGAGGCACGAGCAATAAGGGCGCCTAACTCGATTCCAGTTCATCATGTCTCGATTAAGGAGTCGCTCATCGCACGCGGGCGCCATGCAGGAC
>NC_051417.1:31657329-31657461 GCF_015228065.2 Penaeus monodon | reverse complement strand
GAGTTAGGATTATAGGAGAAAAAAATGAAGAGAATAACGATAAAAGAAAAGAAAGGAAAAGTAAGAGAAAATAAAAGAAAGAAAGAAAGGATCACTAAAAAGAAAGATGGACAGAAAAGAAAAAAAGAAAGG
>NC_051417.1:31657143-31657287 GCF_015228065.2 Penaeus monodon | reverse complement strand
GGGGAATAAAGGAAACGCGAGAAAAAGGGAGAAAAAAAAACGAGATGCTCGTCACGTTTATTAGACCGTTTGCTCTGTCCGTCGATGGAGAGGTTATTAATAGAAGAAAGGAGAAGAGGCAGAAGGGAAAAAGAGAGAAAGTAA
>NC_051417.1:31656525-31656648 GCF_015228065.2 Penaeus monodon | reverse complement strand
TCGGAAGGAGAGCGACCCGAGAAGGGAGGCGATCGTCCGAAGCCAAATGTCCTTCGATAACCACGTCCCTCGGCAGGAGTCCCGGGCTGGAAGGACTCGCTAACCGCGTCCCTCAGGCTTGAA
>NC_051417.1:31655843-31656195 GCF_015228065.2 Penaeus monodon | reverse complement strand
TCTCTTTTGCCTCGTCTTTTTGACTCGATTTGTCACGCTTGTCACACACACTATGCACAGTGCACACGCGCGCTCGCACTTATGCAGACAGACAACCAGATATAGCCTGATGAATAGAGAAATATGATGAATATACACAATTCACTCACTCACCCATACCTTCACTCCCGTCCCCCCCCCACTCTGTCTAAGGTATCCACGGCTACTGCTCGACCTGTCACGCCCTGTCAACCCGTGCCAATAAAGTACATTTGTGGAGGAAAAGGCAGAGATTTTTTGAACGGAATTCCGAGCAGGGTTGTGAGACGGCTATTGAATTGTTTCTGAAAGTATTGGGGGTTAAACTTTGTGT
>NC_051417.1:31655026-31655412 GCF_015228065.2 Penaeus monodon | reverse complement strand
TACTTCACTGTGACCAGTCAGTAAGAACATCCCCTGCTCACAGAGTTTACTGAAATGAATAATTACTAATCACTGATAATGATGATATTTCCAGCACATTAAAAGTGTTTATTATGCGTGAGTTGTTTCGAAAAAAAGTAACTGGGCTTTCCCTTTGTATATTAATATTCATTCCAGATTTCAGTGACTTACGAATTGAAGATAATTCCATTTTCATTTTGGGACATTGTGTAATGTCGTTGTCACGGAAAATTAGTCCTTTCAATTACATTTATTGGGACTTTAAGCTCTATTTGTTTTCCTTTGTTTACCAATGAACAAACTCATTTGCATAGTAAGCTGAATTAATTTTAAAGAATGTAATTAACGCAATTTGTGTTTTTTTC
>NC_051417.1:31654140-31654437 GCF_015228065.2 Penaeus monodon | reverse complement strand
ATGTACCTTGAGCTAGATCACTGATATCCGTAGACTTTGATCCCAAGAGGATATTAAGTTGATGGAATAGAAAGGGAAGAGACGACCACAGGAGTACTCCCTCCCTCCTTTTTCTCCCTTTTCTCTTCCTCTTTCTCTCCTTCTCTCCTTTTCTCCTTCTCCACTTTTCCACTTCTCTCCTTCTCTCCTTCTCTCATTCTCTCCTCCCCTTTTCTCCTTCTCCCATTACCCCCCACCTCCCCTTTCTTTCTCTATCTTCTCCCTTCCTTCCAAACTTTTTTTAATCTCTTTCTCCGT
>NC_051417.1:31653610-31653817 GCF_015228065.2 Penaeus monodon | reverse complement strand
ATTATTCAGAAGAACGACCCAAAAAGGACCACTCGTTCATCCCCCCCCCCACTCCTCCACATTCCCCTCCCCCTCTCATCCTGAAGGACGACCCTCAGGGACCTCCGTATCCCCCCTCCCCTTCCCTTCCCCTCCTTCCCCCCTTCTTCCTTTTTCCTCATTCCTCAAAAGAACGACCCCTTAAGGACCATCCTACCACCACCCTCC
>NC_051417.1:31653256-31653436 GCF_015228065.2 Penaeus monodon | reverse complement strand
ACACCAAAACGTCTCAGAAAGGAGGTTGTTTTTTTTGTACCTGTTAATATAAGGGAGTATTTTGGCGTCTGCGAAGGTAAAGAAGTAGGAAGAAAGTGGAGAAGAAAAAAAGTGAAGAATGACTTGCGAATCTGCGTTCCTCTATTTCGTTTTCTCTCTCTATCAGTTCATCTTTATATA
>NC_051417.1:31652837-31652995 GCF_015228065.2 Penaeus monodon | reverse complement strand
CGCGGCGCGAGAGGAACGTCGCTCGTATAGCCCCTGCGAGACCTTGCGCGCCGGAATATGCGGTTCGGTTCGGTTTAGGTCGATATCTTCAAGTTATAATAAATTGCATGTTTCGTGGCTTCCCCTGCGGAAGGAGATGGAGAGAAAAAGAAAGAGGA
>NC_051417.1:31652634-31652698 GCF_015228065.2 Penaeus monodon | reverse complement strand
GTCCGAACGACCTTCAGGCCAAAGGATAAACCCTTCCTTACTTGACCCTTGGCTCGCCCTGTTA
>NC_051417.1:31652090-31652172 GCF_015228065.2 Penaeus monodon | reverse complement strand
TGGATGGTATAGAAACTGACAGATGATAAAATAATGAAGGATGATGAGAGGGAGAGTGAATAATAGCGCAATCAGTTTGCAA
>NC_051417.1:31651928-31652071 GCF_015228065.2 Penaeus monodon | reverse complement strand
AAAAAAAAAGAATCGTGTTTCACATTTCCATTAGTATGTATATATTGTTCATTATAATTCGACTAACAGACAAAAAAAGGGGAAAAAAATATCAGAAATGGGGTTAATAGCCGTGTTTGCGACTATGAAGAGAGGGAGGTTGG
>NC_051417.1:31651398-31651690 GCF_015228065.2 Penaeus monodon | reverse complement strand
AGTGAAACAAGACGAATTGAACAAGAAACAAAGAAAAGAAAGAGAAAATCTATCGATAGCAAGGACGATAAACCGATTGAGCAGAAAAAAACAAGAAAGCCATAATAGATGATTGATTAGAAGGAGGTGGAGGAATCCGACTTGAGCAACGTTGCATTATGCAATATCACTTGCACAATAGCAGGGCGTCGATGGGGTCAGCCAAGGTGGAAATCTTGACTGTTTTTTTTTTCTTTCTTTCTACGTTGAAGTTAACAACAACATTTTTTAAAGGATAGATAGATAGATAGAT
>NC_051417.1:31651283-31651353 GCF_015228065.2 Penaeus monodon | reverse complement strand
AAGTGAAAATGAGTTTGTTTTAAGTCATACCGTTTTTGTTTTTGTTTTCTACGTTGAAGTCAGTGACAAC
>NC_051417.1:31651076-31651184 GCF_015228065.2 Penaeus monodon | reverse complement strand
CCTACGTTGACCTCAATAGCAATATCTATTAGTCCAATAGATAGTGTCTTGAAATTGATGGAGTAAATTGAGGAGGTTGCCTGTAATTCTTATGGTTTGATTTTTTTT
>NC_051417.1:31650887-31651001 GCF_015228065.2 Penaeus monodon | reverse complement strand
TATTCCTACGATGAATCCAAACGCAATATCTCTAATGCCAATGGACAGTGTGTCATGAAACTGAACAGTGAACATTCTTGCAAAATAGCTGTTGGTGTCGATGGTGGTGAAGTC
>NC_051417.1:31650686-31650754 GCF_015228065.2 Penaeus monodon | reverse complement strand
ATGAGTTGACAGCGCGATGATTTCTTTAACAAGTGAGTAACTGAATATATTAATTCGTATTCGTTTTT
>NC_051417.1:31649873-31650192 GCF_015228065.2 Penaeus monodon | reverse complement strand
GATCCACAAGATGGTCTCGGTCTGTCCTTAAAAACACCCAGGAAGCGAAGGCGGCCGATGAGAGCGTTTGCTTGCGCTTGCGTTTGGGTTGGAGGTGGGTTGGAGTGGGTTGGGGAAGGTGGAGAGGTGGGTTGGAAGTGGGTTGCAGGTGGGTTGAAGTCTGTTGGGTGGGTTGGGGTATGTGTAGGTGGGTTGGAGGCGGATTGGGGGTGGGTTGGATGGGTTGAAGTGTATTGGGGTATGTGTGAGTGGGTTGGAGGCGGATTGGGGTGGGTTGGAGGTGAGTTGGGGGAAAATTGGTGGGTACTGGTAGTTGGTA
>NC_051417.1:31649113-31649662 GCF_015228065.2 Penaeus monodon | reverse complement strand
CCGAGCGAATCACCGAAGCCAATCTCCCTTATCCGAACATAGAGAGCGAATCACCGAATTATTTCTCCCCTCATCCGAACGTATGACCGACCGAATCACCGAATCATTTTTCCCCTCATCCGAACGTATGACCGACCGAATCACCGAATCATTTCTTCCCTCATCCGAACATTGAGAGCGAATCACCGAATCATTTCTCCCCTCATCCGAACGTATAACCGACCGAATCACCGAATCATTTCTCCTCTCATCCGAACGTATGACCGACCGAATCACCGAATCATTTCTCCCCTCATCCGAACATTGAGAGCGAATCACCGAATCATTTCTCCCCTCATCCGAACGTATGACCGACCGAATCACCGAATCATTTCTCCCCTTATCCTCCATTAACAGATGCGAGCTCATTGTCCGCTTGGGCGAAATCACACAACATGGCCTGTGGCTCTGTATTGACTCGCGAACAATAAAATGTCATGTTTTCTTGCAATACAGAGAGGATTGCTTGGGGAATGGCAGACTGAAATTGCAACGCAGACGGTGTGTTTC
>NC_051417.1:31648404-31648651 GCF_015228065.2 Penaeus monodon | reverse complement strand
AGAGAAACTCGTTCCATTAAGAGGATCTGATAACATATCGTCTCCTTCCGTAGTATTCCGTCGTCCTATGCACTTGAAGCTTCTGGTTAAGGCTACAAGATGGCCCGCACTTACAGGTATTGAGGAAAAGGGAAAAGGGTGTTTTATGTAGTACTACGGCGATTTTTTTTTTTTTATTATCATTATTCATATTTAGATTTTTTCCCTTCGTTAAAAAAAGAAAAGAAAATACTATTCATATTTAAAG
>NC_051417.1:31648220-31648297 GCF_015228065.2 Penaeus monodon | reverse complement strand
GATATATCTCGTATGGCATTTTAAGATGGTATTAAACGTTGTATGCCATTTTTCCTCTACAGGGATAACACGAGTTG
>NC_051417.1:31647564-31647720 GCF_015228065.2 Penaeus monodon | reverse complement strand
TATATGTATATATGTATGGCAAAAAGACCCTTACGGCTGTCTACGAGTGCCAGACATGTTAGTGCCAACGAGTGCAAAAAATGGGGCCCGTTTGTGCACAGTTGCCACCGTTTTTATGTTTATTTTTATTGTTCGGTGAGCGACGCTGTTCCTCAG
>NC_051417.1:31646986-31647312 GCF_015228065.2 Penaeus monodon | reverse complement strand
CATTTATGATTTATTTACACTAAAACTGTACACCCCCCTTCCCACGAGTATTCAATAAGTTATTAATTTATTCATCTATCACACGTCGATTCCACTTCATAATACCCGAAAGATTATGTAACACATTTCCCCTTCATGCTATCCACCCAACATACTTTCCCTAATCTGCATAACGGAATGTATACTGGGTGTAGACTGCGGCAATATGCTGCCAGGTTGTTAGGCCTAGGCATGCCACAGCTTGGCGCACGGCTGTCTTTTAGGCCTACTTACGTGAGGTCAGTGGGTTGGGAAGGTAGCAAGGTTGAAAGGACGATGGTATGGTT
>NC_051417.1:31645559-31645808 GCF_015228065.2 Penaeus monodon | reverse complement strand
AATTTTGATGTTTATCTTAACCATAACAGTTTCCAGATAACGACCGACATTCACATGAATATTCATCTGCACTGTTTAGATTTTTTTTTATTTAGATCAATATTTAGATCTTAGATAAAGAGGAGGCGTATTCTGATGGATAATCTATTTTGTTTTGCACTTTTTGCAGAGGAAATTAATTTAATCGTTACGTTAGTCATGATAACACTTTTTTTATTATTATGTTAATAACACTCTTTTCCTCCTTAA
>NC_051417.1:31645086-31645283 GCF_015228065.2 Penaeus monodon | reverse complement strand
GGCCTTCGTTCGAGGGAGAATAAGATGCATGAATCAATGCATGTTCAACAACGCGATTATTAATTTCGAAAATGGATAAAGAAAAACGAAAAAATAAATTCCTCCGTTAATATCGCTAAATACACCTTTTCTTCTGTCTCGTCGCCATCGCCATTATGATAATTTGGCTCTGCAGTGCCCGAGTGCCGCCCACCTGA
>NC_051417.1:31644622-31644841 GCF_015228065.2 Penaeus monodon | reverse complement strand
TTCCTCCTTCTCCTCTATTGTCCCCACTCACCCCTACCCCCCGCTACACCCCCCCTCATCTCACTTCGACACCCCTTCCCCCCTCACCCCCTTCAACATCCCCCAACCCCCCAACCCACCATCATAACCCCTCCCTCTCCATCCCCCACCCCCCTCTTTTCAGGCCCCCTAGTAAGACACGTCGCTTGCAACCTCCCCAGAGCCACGCACGCATGCACT
>NC_051417.1:31643696-31643904 GCF_015228065.2 Penaeus monodon | reverse complement strand
ATTAATAGCGGAAAATAAGCGAAGAAAATAAATGAAAGGAATGGAAAACGGAAGCCAAAAAAGGGAGAGGAATAGACGGAGAAAACCCGAAAGGGAGACGAATCGAGAGCGTATCCTGGGGCGGTGTTCGAAAGCGTGAAAATTATTCGCCGGCGCTGGAATCGTGTTATTGACATGTTGAAGGGGCGAAGGAGGGATAGAAGGAATA
>NC_051417.1:31643356-31643642 GCF_015228065.2 Penaeus monodon | reverse complement strand
AAGAGGAAAAGGAAGAGGAGGAAGAGGAAAAGGAGAAGAAGAAGAAATAAAGAAAAAGGAAAAGGGAGAAGGAAGAGGAGGAGGAGGAAAAGGAGAAGGAAGAAGAGGAAAAGGAAAAGGAGAAGGAGGAAAAGGAGGAGAAAAAGGAAAAAAAGAAAGAAGAAAAAAGGCGGAGGAAGAGGAGTAGGAGGAGAAAAAACACACGGGTTTAATATGGTCCGTATTTTACGCTTACGAAGAAATTATTATATTTGTCTCGCATTTCAAGTCTGGATTTACTTCGTTC
>NC_051417.1:31643178-31643271 GCF_015228065.2 Penaeus monodon | reverse complement strand
CATGGTTTGGATGCTCGAATGGGTAGATCGTTACTAAAACAGGTAAATAAAAATATATGAATCCAAACAAGCGGTGAGAAGCTATTTTATTAT
>NC_051417.1:31642794-31642869 GCF_015228065.2 Penaeus monodon | reverse complement strand
AAGAACATGTGTATACTATATAAATGTAATCATAGGTAGATACATCAATAAACAGACTGATAGATAGTGCAACAC
>NC_051417.1:31642487-31642703 GCF_015228065.2 Penaeus monodon | reverse complement strand
AAAGAAAATTAAAGAAAATAGAAAAAGAAAAAGAAAAAAAGAGAAAAGGAGAAAAACAAAGACAGATAACACCCATGCAGAGAGAATCACGACACTTGGCAATGAGTTCTTGCGTAGTCAGAAATGTGAGGTCAATCTAGCCAATCTAAAATGAAAGTATTTCATGGTGAGAGACTAGTCTATCGGTGCAATTAACCTTGGCGCCAGATCACGCGC
>NC_051417.1:31641718-31641858 GCF_015228065.2 Penaeus monodon | reverse complement strand
GGGAATTTAATTTAAGTCCGTGGGCCACTTACACGCCTGGTTTGTTTACATGCGAACGGGAGGCTTAATGGTGTGTCTCGGTCATTAGCGCGATCATACTTCAGATTGCTTTGCTTGATTACTGCTGCGCGGGAGCTTAG
>NC_051417.1:31641344-31641477 GCF_015228065.2 Penaeus monodon | reverse complement strand
GATAGAAAGGGGGGAAGGAAAATAATGAAAGAGAAAGCGGGGCGTATAATTTATTCATTTCTTCATTCCCCCCATTTGCCTATCATTCCGGTTTATCAGTTTATCATAACTTATTTTTTTTAATGTTTATGTG
>NC_051417.1:31641059-31641125 GCF_015228065.2 Penaeus monodon | reverse complement strand
CTGTTAATTGATTGGTTCATTATCAATTTATATAATTATTTATTTACTTTTTATATTTTTTTATTG
>NC_051417.1:31640464-31640902 GCF_015228065.2 Penaeus monodon | reverse complement strand
GTAGTTGTTTTTTTCATGAGCCAATCCATACATTTACTTTTTTTATCAAATCGTTTGCCTAATATCAATTTACTTTACTAATTCTGTTTATCTCTTTTATCACAAATTTATCTATCTATCCAGGTGTTCATTCACTTTATTATTATATCTTTATTTCTTCATTTGTAAATCATCATCCTGGCGCGATCTTCATTAACATGTAAGGCGATATAAAATGCAATTTTTGATACTGATAATTTTTATTTTTATCATATATGTTTCTTCTTTCTGTATCATTATTTGGTAATATTTTTTTTTTTCGATTAATTATGTTAAGGAAACATATTCGCATATTTATATTTTTACATATGGTAATATGTTAAATTGCCTGATTAAACTGTAATATCAAAATACGTTGCATGTATTTTTTTACACTTTTATAACGGAAAAATATATTGT
>NC_051417.1:31640281-31640405 GCF_015228065.2 Penaeus monodon | reverse complement strand
TCTCCTCCCCAAACTATCTCCACCCCCCCCCCCACCCCCCGAACGGCAGTCGCTCTTACAGAACAAAACATGTGATTGGCAGGTCACGTGTTAGCGGGTCATTGGCCTGTCTCATTCTACGAAC
>NC_051417.1:31639139-31639615 GCF_015228065.2 Penaeus monodon | reverse complement strand
GAGAGAGGGAATAGTCAAGCGATATTCGGGACAGAAGGAGAATTGAGGGAGGAAGAGGGGAGAAAGAAAAGGAAAAGAAGGAAGAAATAGAGACGGAAGAAGGGAGAGATCGAGAGAACGAAAGACACAGAAGGGAGAAGGGAGAGAAGAAAGGAAGAAAGGGGAAAAGATCGAGAGAACAAGATAGAGAGACACAGAAGGGAGAAAGGGAGAGTGAAAAAAAGGAACAACACGAGAGAGACAAGAAAAGGGAGAGAATAAAGGAAGGCGGAAGGACTGAGAGAGAGAACCTAGCGTGTCTGGGAACGATTGCGGGCGAAGTGGATCTCTCGTGGCTATTTGGGATCTGGAGGTCATTCCCGCAGCTCGGTGGATCGATTGGTGGATAGCAGGGTGGATTGATTGGAGAAGGAGATAAGTACGCGAATCTATGTGTTGGTCGATGAATAAGTAGGTTATTTGATGTGAATAGATAG
>NC_051417.1:31638063-31638143 GCF_015228065.2 Penaeus monodon | reverse complement strand
TTCCTCACGACTCGTCATCTTTAAATCTTATTATTAATATTTTAAGCAAGTAATTTCTCTTCCAATTTTCTTTGCATTGA
>NC_051417.1:31637963-31638037 GCF_015228065.2 Penaeus monodon | reverse complement strand
ACTCGATATTCCGAGTAAATATTTGTATCCGCATCTCCGTTCGTGTGTTCGGATGTGTACTTACGTGTGCGCGT
>NC_051417.1:31637481-31637741 GCF_015228065.2 Penaeus monodon | reverse complement strand
GACATGCATAAGTTTGCACGCATACACGTGCACGTGTGCTTGTTAATGTGTGTGCACATGCGCGCGTTTCTAGGTACTTGCAAATATTGACGCCACAACAGCCCCGATGTGATGATTACGCGGTAATTACGAACTACAATCCGGCGGGAACCTGATGTACAGCCTAACCCACACGGGAACAACGCCATCTGCAGCTGATAATCATGTTGATAAGGTAAACAAACACACAACAAACGGCGCGCGGGAAAGTCCCAGTGAAG
>NC_051417.1:31636862-31637443 GCF_015228065.2 Penaeus monodon | reverse complement strand
CGTCAGTGTGGTATGAAATTCTCGGAAGGAGCGGTGCGGTGTTGATTTCTGAGGAAATGAAGTCCGTCCTAAAATTTGCATATTTCCCAGCAAAGCAGCGTATAGGAGGCAGCAGCTTGGCTGAATGCAACGACGAGGCTTCAAAAACGTCAATGCTCGCTGTTCGTGAAGCCTGTTGTATTTTTGTTGTCTTTGTTTTTCTGTTGTATTTCTGTCTGTTGTATTTCCCCCCCTTCTGTTGTAGTTTTTTTTGTATATATATATATTTCTCTGTTGTATATGTGTCTTGTATTTTTTCCATTCTGTTGTAGTTGTCTTTTGGTAAATATTTCTTTCTGTTGTATTTTTGTCTGTTGTATTTTCAGCTCTTGTGGGAATCGTGAACGAAGAGCTTTCCTGGATCTTGTATATGTCAATGTATTTATATTTCCCTATTACATTGTATTTTCGTGTCTTTTTCTTCGGTTGTGAATTTGTCTATTGTATTTTCAGCCTTTCTGGGAATCGTGAGTGAATATCGTTCCTGGGTCTTGCATATTTTGAGATTTTTATATCTCTTTATCAACGTCTCTCTGTACAAT
>NC_051417.1:31636608-31636781 GCF_015228065.2 Penaeus monodon | reverse complement strand
GTAAAACACTCTTTTACCTCAGTATGTTCACACAGTATACATGTAGACGCGTTGGATTCAGATTGCAATTGCAAAGATAGGAAGGGGAAAAAATTATGGATGTCTCGAACCTTTTATATACGAAGATATGATTGCGTGAAAACCCAGTAGTGCATCGCAGTGAAAACGAACAC
>NC_051417.1:31635947-31636517 GCF_015228065.2 Penaeus monodon | reverse complement strand
GTAAAGAATCAAAAAGTCCCGTCAGACAAGGACATCTCTCACCCCCCCCAACCCCCCACCCCACCCCGGGCCTATGGGCTCTTGGATGCTTGGGAAATATTTTCCACGTCCGGGAACCTGCATGAGCACACACGCACAACCCCGATTATTATCAGCCCCATTCTCTGGCGTCATTATCAGTGTTATCAGCAGGTTTGTTTGCTTCTCTTTCCATCCCCCTCCCTCCCCTCCTACCTCCTCTTCTCCCTCCCTCTCTCCTTTCCCCTCCCCTCTCTTCTTCCCCCTTGTTACCCTCTCCCCTCCCCCCCCATTAGCCTCCTTTCCTGTTACCCTCCCCCCTACCCTCATCTATGCATTGTGCTCCCCCCCCCTCACCTCATAATGCCATTTCGTCCTGGCCCTTCCCTTCATGCTCTCCTGTTACCTTCTCCCTTCCTGCCCATCATTCTTTCCGATTATTCTCCCCCTTCTTCTCCTTCTCATAATTTTCGTTGTTTTCCTTCCCCTTACAATTTCTAGATTGTCCTCCCTCTTCCCTTCCCTCTTTCTCTCCTTTTGTACACCTTTCCT
>NC_051417.1:31635384-31635848 GCF_015228065.2 Penaeus monodon | reverse complement strand
AACCTCGCCATTTATTCGAAGAAGCATACACAGATAATCAAAACAAAATGCTCCAACCCTTCTTCACACTCACTATCGCTTACTGCACATATCTGCGTCTCACTCGGCAACAGTACAGGTACAAAACGCACAAGAAAACAACACAGGTGATGCCTTGTGACCTTGAGGAACCCCGCCGTCGGGCAGGCAGCCGTCTCGCACTAGTGTGTAACGGCACTGAGATCTTGCTTTGCCAAACGGGAATTGGGTGACAGGGATGAAGGATAGAGAAGGAGGGAGGGGGGAGGGGAAGGGATGGAGGATAGAGAAGGAGGGAGGGGGGAGGGGAAGGGATGGAGGATAGAGAAGGAGGGAGGGGGAGGGATGAAGGATAGAGAGGGAGGGAGGAGAAGGACAGAGGGAAGAGGAGAAAGGGAATCAATAAGAGGGAGGGAGTTTGGGAGAGAATTAGAGACATGAAGTGG
>NC_051417.1:31634999-31635312 GCF_015228065.2 Penaeus monodon | reverse complement strand
TTATTAAAGAGTGTTAGGAAGAGAATTAAACGAGAGAGGGGAAAAACTGGGGATGGAGTTAGAGGTGAGGGTGAAGAGAGAAAATGATGGAGGGAGGGAAGGAAAGAAAGGGAAGTAGGTGAGAAAGGGAAGAGAGAAGGGGGGGAGAGGAAAAGAGATAAGAATGGAAAGAAGGTAAAGTGAGGGAAAAAGAACAAAAACGTGAGAGAGAGAGAGAGAGAGACATGCATAAGAAACTATTTCTTACCAGTTTATAACGGCAGTGCAATCTTGCATTCCTAAACGGGCATTGAGTGAGGAAGATGAATGACGG
>NC_051417.1:31634526-31634643 GCF_015228065.2 Penaeus monodon | reverse complement strand
TCGTCACTGAAGAATGTCAAAGCTATCATCAGTTTGCACTCAGTGTCTAAAATGCATATATTCCAACGCGATTATTAAGATATGCTAATGAAGGAAGCATAATGATCAGGTAACCGA
>NC_051417.1:31634062-31634243 GCF_015228065.2 Penaeus monodon | reverse complement strand
TCATGTTACAAAAAGGGGGCGATAAAACAGGCGTGAGAGAGAGGCCAAGGATGCTCAAGTTTTTATAACGTGGTAGATGCAGCCACGTGATGGAAGGGGGGGAGGGGGGGGGAGGAACGGCAAGGGGGGAGAGGGGGGGGAAGGGAGGAATGCAAGTACTCATGGATATATTGTCTCTCGC
>NC_051417.1:31633394-31633537 GCF_015228065.2 Penaeus monodon | reverse complement strand
AATTACTGGTCTCCACAGCCTTGCATTGGAAATTCGTGGCACCAAATGGATTCATTATGATTTTGCAATATAGAAATGGCCTTTATTGGAAAAGGTTATTGCTGTTATTAAATTGACAAATAACCTGTTTCCGAGAGAATCGA
>NC_051417.1:31632934-31633075 GCF_015228065.2 Penaeus monodon | reverse complement strand
TTACCGTCCTCTCGCATGTATGTAGGGTCTGGACACACAATTACAAATTATTTCCACCGTACCCAGTGCCCAGAATAGAAACATCATCAGCATAATAAGGGCCTGATGATAGAGGGTGGGTCCCCCCCCCTTCTATACCCT
>NC_051417.1:31632445-31632553 GCF_015228065.2 Penaeus monodon | reverse complement strand
GCGGCCGAAGACGTGGCAAAACCCCTTCCCGTTTGCCTTCAAGAATATAACCTTTTATTTCTTAAGGTACATCCGTTTCGCTCGGGAGAAATGCACGTGCGTATTCTG
>NC_051417.1:31632028-31632109 GCF_015228065.2 Penaeus monodon | reverse complement strand
CTCATAACCCCCCCCCCCCCCCATCCCATTTTGGATCCTTAGACCAGTATGTCACGAAATCCCGAATCGAGAGACTCGTTT
>NC_051417.1:31630992-31631246 GCF_015228065.2 Penaeus monodon | reverse complement strand
GGATCATAAGGTTAAAACACAATCAATATACCTTCATTTAAGAGCTAGTACCGGGGGATCACACATGCCATTCCAGGTCATTTGGAGGTCGTGTAATTTTTTTCTTTTTTTTAACATGAGGTCACATTCCCTCACATCACGCGCAATGGAGCTCACGTACAGCTCTACGCTCTTCCCTGATCACTCAACTGCCGTCGCTGTTTATTGCTGCTATAAATAGAGCATGATCGCTCTGTTAGGTCCGGAGAAACACA
>NC_051417.1:31629526-31629695 GCF_015228065.2 Penaeus monodon | reverse complement strand
AAGCATAATTAGATAATGTAATCAATTCAAAGACGAAGTACACCATTATAAACGAAAGATCCTTTACAATATACATATATATAACATACACGAAAACAACAATTATCTATCCCTAAACATCCATATTTTCATACCATCCTTTTCCTCTTCCCACCTACGAAAGGAGGAA
>NC_051417.1:31629011-31629479 GCF_015228065.2 Penaeus monodon | reverse complement strand
TAGTCTGCCATGAACGCGAAATCTCTACATTTCTGTACATCTGCGCGGAGGTAGAGAGCTTGAGAGCTTAAGAGCTTGAGAGGTAGAGAGGTTGAGAGGTAAAGAGCGTGTGAGGTAGGTAGAGAGCTTAAGAGCTTGAGAGTTAGAGAACTTGTGAGGCAGAGAGTTTGAGAGCTTAAGAGCGTGAGTGGTAGAGAGGTTGAGAGCTTAAGAGTTTGAGAAGTAGAGAGCTTGAGAGGTAGAGAGACTGAAAGGGTGACACAGACCTTGAGAAGCCAAGCAGGTGTAACTGCGAGCGCTCTCCCTTTCTCACGCTAACGCCGGGGCAGGTGCACAGGAGACACGCGCGTATGTATTCTAGCGTAGGTGCGGGTAGACTTGGGTGCAGCCATATATATATGTGCTTTCGTATGAGTATATGTACGGATACATATGCGTGCGTACATTTAGACGGGCGGACTGATTAGC
>NC_051417.1:31628507-31628646 GCF_015228065.2 Penaeus monodon | reverse complement strand
CAGCATATCACGCCAATACAACACCGTAATAACTGGACTAAAGAAACATTAGCGGCCGCTGGCACAGAGGGAGGTCGTAAATATTAGCTAAAGACCAGACCTGTTAATATTGACCCTATACCTGACCATAAACTAGAGG
>NC_051417.1:31627249-31627703 GCF_015228065.2 Penaeus monodon | reverse complement strand
TCAAATTTCTTGTTGAATCATTAATCCAGAATAAGATTTTCCTAACGGTTATAACGGTTTGCTTCAAGCACCGGAATACATTTGAATATTTGAAAGAAGAGAAAACGAAGAAAAAAAAGCATAAGATTTAGTAAATGACAAAGTACACAAAATTCACATATATTTTTAAGCCACTATGTACGGATTTTCCGAAAAAAAAAACTGACTGATATAACAAGATAGTGACTTACGAGTGACTATTTCACACGAAATGGACCTTCCATGCAATATGGTCTCGTTCCTGGATTTCTTTTGCAATTGCAGAGTAGATAGCGGGAATAATTTGCAATAGGTTTTCGGTGACGGAATCTTAATGGTTCATTGGGTTAAGTAAAGGATTAATTGATTTTTTTTTTTTTTGGGGGGGGAGGGGAGAGGGGAGAAAAGTTGAAGAGAAAGGAGGTAAAAGATGATG
>NC_051417.1:31627021-31627142 GCF_015228065.2 Penaeus monodon | reverse complement strand
GTCATGTTTTTTTTCGTTATTTGTTTTCTTCCCAATGCCTTCGGCCGCCGTTTCTTTCCTCCCTTCCATATTTCCATATTTTTCTTTTTCTCGGCAAGAAAGCTGAACAGCTGAACTTTGC
>NC_051417.1:31626632-31626855 GCF_015228065.2 Penaeus monodon | reverse complement strand
ATAGATAGAGAAAAGCGAAAAAAGTAACAAAACGAAAAGATACTTCAGTTCCTCCTATTCACCAAGCCAAGCCAGGTTCCACGTGGGCTTCGAAAACCAGCGAACCGGCCGTAACCAATATGACACTCACGGCTGACCTAGAATGACCTGTAGATCACGCCTCGTCTCCGTTTTGTCCAGACCTCCCCGGCCCCAAGATCTAATATATGTATATAGACCTTGC
>NC_051417.1:31626235-31626476 GCF_015228065.2 Penaeus monodon | reverse complement strand
AACCCTTGCAAGGCTCTCCGCTGGCCGTGGCACACGACGCCGCTGTTGCACTGTCCCAGTTCACCTTATCGTGGGTTCATTTCCTTGTGTTGTACTCAACATTAAAGCTGTATCAAGTATGTTATTGCACAAACCAGTCCATGTATCGAGGCAATCTTCCTCTCTTACAGTCGGGTCAGATATCCGGTATTGATAATATTCTCCTGTAACAACATTCTATAAGCTAATTCAATCACAGATG
>NC_051417.1:31625818-31626198 GCF_015228065.2 Penaeus monodon | reverse complement strand
ATGGAATTGTTTATGGTGTCATTATTTTCCCTTCCGTTATCACCTTTCGCGTGTTATTGCTGCCTTTTATGTTTTCCTGTTTTATCACCCTCTCGTCTCATTCCTGCTTTTTATGTTCTTCTGTTTATCCTCTTCCCTCGCCTTGCTTCCTCCTTCAGATTATCACATTGCTATTGATTCCTCTTTCTCCTTTTCACTAACTTCGTATTTCCTTGCTTTATGCTTTGCTGTTTGTTATTATCCTTCTGTTTATGTCTTCGTTTATTTCTCATTCGTCTTCCATCTCGCTTAGTTTATGGTTTGCTGTTTCTCATTCACTCTTCTTTGTGTGTTCTTTCATCCTTCCTTCTCTTCCTTTCTGTCTTTCTTTCTGTGATTTA
>NC_051417.1:31625200-31625734 GCF_015228065.2 Penaeus monodon | reverse complement strand
TTGCATATTCTTCCGTCATCGCCCTCATTCCTTCTACCTCGTTTTATGATCCTCTGTTTCTTCTTCTTCTTCACTTCGCATCTTCTTCTTATTCCATCTTCCTCTTCCTTACTTTATGGCCTCCTATTTCGCCTTTCTGATTCTTGGCATTTTCCTCCATTTCTCAATTCTTATTCTTTGCTTATTCCTCTATTCCTCCTTTCTAGTTATCCTCCCTGATCCTTTGTATCTCCCTCTATTTCTCTTTTCTATTTATCTTTCCTCATCCTTTGCATCTTCCTCATTTTCTTTCCTTTCTTATTCTTCATCTCTCGCTTTACATCACTTTTTTTCGCATCTCCCTCTGTTCTTCCTTTCTGTCTCAGCGAATGGAAAGACACAATAAATGCAATAAATGAAGAGATAATTGTGACTGCCGTCAACAGAGGGCGTTGTCTCGTGTGACAGCCACCTTGGCCTCTCGTGACCTTTGCTTGCTTTGACCTTGTGATGGAGCGAAAGACTGTCACGGGAGAATCAAATGACAAGGGGTTG
>NC_051417.1:31624039-31624331 GCF_015228065.2 Penaeus monodon | reverse complement strand
ACATCCATCCTCGCGAGACACACAGTGCAACGGAAGCAATATAGCAATTTGCACTGTTGCAAGGAAGGCGAACTGCAAAAACGAGATTTACGTCGAATTAAATAATCTTTCGCTTTCAGATCACATCACGCGTTTCTGCAACCTATCGTGTTTTTTTTCCGGGTTATTAAATGGGTATTTTGCATTCGATTGACAAACCAGCCTTGAGTGAGTGTGTTTGTTATGCCCGGCTGGAAATCTGGCGATGGCCTGGTTTGGTTGTTTTGTTCTTGTTTTGTTATTGTTGGTTTTG
>NC_051417.1:31622205-31622390 GCF_015228065.2 Penaeus monodon | reverse complement strand
ATCGTTGCAAGAAACCGTTATTCTCGCTTCTTCGTCTTTTATGCATCTTCTTCACTTTGAAATGACGAGGCTGTCGATTACGTAATATGAAGTTGATGGAAGGTTCAAGAGAGCTTAGAGTTTTGAATGATAGTTTTGTTATCTCGCCAGCGACGTAGAGGAAATGTGTTTGTTTGTTTGTTTGT
>NC_051417.1:31621876-31622044 GCF_015228065.2 Penaeus monodon | reverse complement strand
GCAAGGATGTTATGGTCTTACTGTAAAAATGATTATGATTTGTGACTTTTGCAATTTTTGTCATATATCACGGTCGCTCTTGACATAATTATGGATTATTTGTTTGTTGCTTGTAACATCTATTGATAGATGAAACAAAATTTTGACATTTGTAATATTTTACTCGTA
>NC_051417.1:31621424-31621785 GCF_015228065.2 Penaeus monodon | reverse complement strand
TTGTCTTTTTGTGTTTGTCTGTTTGTGTTTTTCTGTTTGTGTGTGTGTTTGTCTGTTTGTGTTTTTCTGTTTGTGTGTGTGTTTGTCTGTTTATGTGTGTCTGTGTGTGTAGGGTTACTTGCCTGCGCTTCCGGATTCAGGTTTGAAAGGAATCTCCATCTAAGGAAACAGGTGGTTCTGTCACGCAACAAAGCCTCCACTAGATTGCAGTATTTTGTGCGGTTGTTATTGACTTTCATGATGGTGGGCTGTGAGAATAAAGGGAAGGGAAGGGATTATAGATATTTAGGATAATGATGTCTCGTTATGCCTCCGCGTATGAGCCATGCAAGATCACACGCACGCGCACGCCCCCCCCCAC
>NC_051417.1:31621167-31621354 GCF_015228065.2 Penaeus monodon | reverse complement strand
TCCTTCTCTTTTAATAGGGTGATTTTTTATATCATTTTTATAATCGTTGATCGTGAAAATACAACCCTATGTGTGCGTGTTTTCCAAACATATTTTAGATGCATTATATGATTTACATAAATTTGTTTTTGAGTGCTAGCTACAGTAATTGTTAAATAACAACAGCATTTGAATTGAGAATTTACTG
>NC_051417.1:31620284-31620472 GCF_015228065.2 Penaeus monodon | reverse complement strand
CGTAAGCCAATCTGACGCTTAGAGAAAACAAAGAACCAAGAATAGCCTTAAAGTTTTTCATAAAAAAAACACACACAAAGAAAAATATTATAATGAAGGGCAAAGGAAAGAAAGATAAAGCGATAGAGATAAAGAAGAGGAAAAAAAAGAAGTTTTATATCGTTATCTTGTCCCGGCCCACAGGTGCA
>NC_051417.1:31619740-31619804 GCF_015228065.2 Penaeus monodon | reverse complement strand
GTTTACACCTGGGACGTTACAACACCAATTCCCTCTCAGGTGCAAGGGAACAACTGTATTATCC
>NC_051417.1:31619131-31619379 GCF_015228065.2 Penaeus monodon | reverse complement strand
TATCTTTATCAAGTCTCCTTTCAGCTCTCTAATTATCATATATGTAAATTTTCTGCTGGCATTTCTATTGCTCAAAAATTCTTTTCATTCTGAACGCGATTACTTTATTTAAAAAAAAAATCTTGTTACTTTATAATGAAATTGTAAAACAGAATTGCAGTAATTCTAGGAAAGGGAAAAAAAATATTTTCTGTTCCCCAATGCTTCCACAAAAATCACATTCGAATAACGAAATTGCTCTTTCTATT
>NC_051417.1:31618593-31618703 GCF_015228065.2 Penaeus monodon | reverse complement strand
TTAGCACAAGTGTGAGAGGGAAAGAAAGTTATTCTAAGTTCTATTTTGTGTGATGATGCTGAGATAATAATGTTATAATAAAGATAAAAAATAAATATTTATTTATTTAG
>NC_051417.1:31617661-31617838 GCF_015228065.2 Penaeus monodon | reverse complement strand
AGAAACAAAACAAAACAAAGACATTATCGCAAATTGTTCCATTTCCCTTCTTCGTTGTCGATGTTCCAGAGAATTCATTTTATCTCTTCATTTTGTAGCCGATTATCGGTCGATTCAGGTACATGGCCTCAGGTTGGGATTATCCTGTCGATCTCATGCGTGTGTGTGTGTCGTTTC
>NC_051417.1:31616069-31617118 GCF_015228065.2 Penaeus monodon | reverse complement strand
TATACTTCCGATATATAAATTTAGACTAATTGCTGCCTAATAAGTGCAGGTTGCAATTGAGATTAACGAGTGATTGTTCATTGCAATTTTACCGGCGAATGAGGGGGGCGGGCGTGAGGGGGGGGGGGCGCGTTGTGATATTGCTATAGGAAATTCAAACAGAGTAAAGTATATAATTTTCTGCATTAATTTCCCACGAAGTCTGGCTTTTAGCATGACGTTCGAAATTAAGTTTTTTAAAAAAGGTGAAGAAAATCGAGTATAATTAAAACAAAGCGTATTTAGAAAAAAAAAGTTAGATGTATGATGAATATAACTGCACAGTTGAGGTTATATGAAAAATCAATTGAAAGTTACATGTAGTTATATGAACGATGAAAATGTAAAAAAAATAAATAAACCCTGGAATTGGTAGACACAGAACATAGTGAATTAATAATGTAAACTTAATATCTTTCTTCTTTTTACATATCCCATTGTTTTTTTTTTTTTTTTTTTTCTTTTTTTTTTTTTTTTTTTTTGTCTATCAACGTTTCTATATATTTATCAATATACTTATCCGCCATCTGCGTGTTTTTCTTTTCTTTTTTTTCTTTCTATCTATTTTTCTCTTTTTTTTACGGTATCTGTGTCTATTTATCTACGTTTATCCGTTTATATATATCCACTCATTGTTTTTTCTATATCTCTCTATCTTTTATTTGCCTGTTTCAGGTGTTATTATTCGTATGTATGTGGCAATCTTTTTTATTTGTGTATTTACTATTATCATTATTATTATTTTATTTTATTATTTTTTATTATTTATTATTATGGTTTTATTATTGCTTTTTTATTATTTATTTATTTATTATTATTTTTTTTTCTTTCTTTCTTTTTTATCATTATCATTTTTCATGGGGTTTAGGTTCGCGGTCTCTGCCACAAAGGATTTTTTTCTTCCCTTAGGGATACTTAGTGTAATAACAAATATTTTCATTATATCAGCCTGATTGATATGTATTATTTGTGTATCCATGTTTTATAATGTTATTTTATGGAATATATAA
>NC_051417.1:31615306-31615820 GCF_015228065.2 Penaeus monodon | reverse complement strand
ACCATCAAAATGGCCCTCGTAATTAACCTGTTTTTTCCTTCCACAGGTTGACCTAGCACGAGAAGACAGACATGGCGGCAGCAGTGAGCGAGGTCAACCTGAAGCCTCGACAGGTCACTCGGCTGAGGCGAGAGGTGAGTGCAAGCCATGCCAGGTCAGCTGTTCACAAGGTCAATTATTTTAAGGACTCTGAGATTTTTTATTTATTATTTTTTTTTACTTGAACGAAAGGAGAAAAACATGTGGTTCCTTGATTTTTTAAATACTAGCAACAACTTTAAAAAGAAGAAAAAAAAATGGCATGCCAACTTTTCTAACGGTATGCAAATATAAAAGGTATACGCGAAAACTTTAAAGTATTTATTTTTATAAGGATTTCTGTATACATTATATCCTGAATCGAAGCCGAATTGATAAAAAAAATGTCCGGAGGCATATACAAACAATCAAATGATGCCGAAAAGTATACCACGCCCGAACGAAGCATAGGATGGTTTATAAAGAATATTTCACA
>NC_051417.1:31615141-31615223 GCF_015228065.2 Penaeus monodon | reverse complement strand
GATGGAGGTTTTCTACCATTACACACTATATACTCTATCATCTCGACTGCTTTTCCTTTGTATGCAGCCAGCGTCGAAAGGT
>NC_051417.1:31614786-31614880 GCF_015228065.2 Penaeus monodon | reverse complement strand
ACACGCACGCGCATGATCGACGGTGACGTGGGCGGGGCACAAATAGAGATGACGTCATAGGGAGACAAATCACTCGATAGACGTAGTTTCCTCG
>NC_051417.1:31614249-31614455 GCF_015228065.2 Penaeus monodon | reverse complement strand
TGAGACTGGTAAGCAAAAAAAAAGTCACACATACGTTTTGATTTTTAAATCACACAGTCAAATTTCTCGCGAAGTTATAAACTCCAAAATGTCACAGAGGGTGGGGGTGGGGTGGGGTGGGGGGATTGTAAGCGTTGTCCATAAGGTCGGAAATTGCAAATTATCTCCCTTCTCCCGTCAACAGCCACTGAGAGATGCGCGACGGA
>NC_051417.1:31614114-31614210 GCF_015228065.2 Penaeus monodon | reverse complement strand
ACTGGTTGCTTGTTAGGGGAAAAGTGACAGGGGAAAAATTCAATCATTGGGAGTATTTTAGGGGAAAAACAGTGGATGGTCTGATCTATAACCGGG
>NC_051417.1:31613729-31613863 GCF_015228065.2 Penaeus monodon | reverse complement strand
TCAGACCACTGTATACAATATAAAAAAATGACTTTTACATAAAAAAACGCCCAATAAAGTTTGTAATTAACTTCCCAAATTACTTTAATAGTTCGGAAGCAAAGATTCTTGTTTACCATATACGCTGTATATTA
>NC_051417.1:31612254-31612452 GCF_015228065.2 Penaeus monodon | reverse complement strand
CCTCGATCCCGCTTTCTGATTGCTTAATTCATAATCCTCCCTAATGAATTTGAGTAAAAAAAAAATAATGATAAATTTAATAAGAAACGGATGCAAGTTTCACCAACAAAGTTTCAAGGAGTAATTTCGGTTTCATTAAAGTTTATAATTCGTTTTAATAGGGTGGGGACACAGGGTGCTACTGATAACAGCTTTGAA
>NC_051417.1:31611661-31611762 GCF_015228065.2 Penaeus monodon | reverse complement strand
TATTGTTAGCGCACGCACGGTCTATATTGTCACTGAATTTTTGTTTTGCTGAAGAATATGATTATTTATTATTAATTGTAAAATAACCGTATTTTTGCTTG
>NC_051417.1:31611469-31611544 GCF_015228065.2 Penaeus monodon | reverse complement strand
CTCCCAGCCCACGATAAATCCTACAAAAAAAAGTTTCATGATTACAAATTCCGTAATTCGACCCCGCCCCCCCCT
>NC_051417.1:31611281-31611403 GCF_015228065.2 Penaeus monodon | reverse complement strand
ATAGTAACCATTAAAATAGTTATAATATATATAGTTCCCCATTTTATTCAAACCTTTAACCTTCGGCATCTCATTGCTTAAGAAACGTAAGTCATTAGTGAATAAAGGTAAGAAGATTAGTA
>NC_051417.1:31611168-31611256 GCF_015228065.2 Penaeus monodon | reverse complement strand
TGATAAATGTCATAGTCATCGTGACTGTCATTATTTTTTATGAAAATTTAAAGTCGGTGAGGGTGAGGGTGAGGGTGATGGTAAGGAT
>NC_051417.1:31610971-31611067 GCF_015228065.2 Penaeus monodon | reverse complement strand
GGGAGAAAAGGAAAGCGAGAAAATATTCAAAATTCAATGTACGACCTCCATGAATTTTTATTTTACACAAACACGTGTCAGATCTCTGTCTCTCTC
>NC_051417.1:31610604-31610724 GCF_015228065.2 Penaeus monodon | reverse complement strand
TTCTGCCCCTTTCATCTGTGCCATGTCTTTCCTGTGACACTCTCGTGGCAGTCTCTTAGATTCGTCTCGGAAATGGAAGCTGCTTTTGATCAAAGTAGACAGCCTGAGAAATTGAGATGT
>NC_051417.1:31608850-31609197 GCF_015228065.2 Penaeus monodon | reverse complement strand
AGGCCAGTAAATGCGCGTTCCTTACGTACTGCAGACGCGGTGCAGTGAAGGCAAGCATGAGTGTCAGTTCACAATGCATGTTACGATGCCTAAATCAATAAAGCCAAGACCAGCCATGCGGTATGTGTGTCGGAGAGGGAGAGAGGGTGGGAGGGGGGAGGGGAGAGGGGGAGAGGGAGAGGGAGGGAGGAAGGAGGAGGGGGAAGTGGGGAGGAGAGGGAGGGAGGAGGGGGGAAGTGGGGAGGAGAGGGAGAGAAGAGGAAGGTGGTGGGGGGGAGGGGGAGGTGGGAAGGGAGTATTCGGCTTGATGTGTGTGGTGGGGGTGGGGGGTGGGGGGGTATATGACT
>NC_051417.1:31608749-31608828 GCF_015228065.2 Penaeus monodon | reverse complement strand
TTAGATGTGAGATCCTGCCTTCTTTGCTATTGCAGGTTAAGATGACGTTATGCTTCCTTGCTATAAAGTTCATGCTAAT
>NC_051417.1:31607636-31607746 GCF_015228065.2 Penaeus monodon | reverse complement strand
GCGCAAGGCAGGGAGGCCTTCGTGAGTAAGCCAGACGAGACCTGATCCGTGAAATGTCAAGATGGAAGGCTGGCAAATATGGCGGTCGTGGCTTTGCGAAGAGTATTTCG
>NC_051417.1:31607374-31607502 GCF_015228065.2 Penaeus monodon | reverse complement strand
AAGGGCGTATCCCCCACCCCCACCCCCGTTTTCTGTTGTGTATGTCAGTTGTTTTTTAATTTCTTTCGTTTTGAGAAGTTTTTTTTTTTCATTAATCACTTCGTTTTGTTTCGATGGTGTTCATGTCT
>NC_051417.1:31606811-31606938 GCF_015228065.2 Penaeus monodon | reverse complement strand
GTATCTCCTGGGGCTCACACACGCGTACAGACAGACATAAAAACAATCAGGATTTTATAGACTCGCGAAATGATAGATCAGAACAGGGATAATACACAGGCCTACGGGCGGAAAGAGGCCTATTTGA
>NC_051417.1:31606415-31606482 GCF_015228065.2 Penaeus monodon | reverse complement strand
AAGTAAGAAAGAGAAGAAGGGGAGAGAAAGGGAGGCTAAATCATTATAGATAAAATCAATCTCTATG
>NC_051417.1:31605826-31606014 GCF_015228065.2 Penaeus monodon | reverse complement strand
GAAAAATAGGTGATTTTTTTTTTTGCGCCACTGTATCCAACCGGCCGGGTGTCATCTCATTCATAATGGTAAAGATAATATTAATATTAATGATATTAAAATCAGCACAGGTATTGGTTCATGACGATAATGATGCTGAAAGCTTCAAGAAAGATCCAGAATGTTCTAGATGTTATGCTGAACATGCT
>NC_051417.1:31604874-31605551 GCF_015228065.2 Penaeus monodon | reverse complement strand
GAGAAGAGGAAAAGAAGAGATAAGAAGAGAAAAAAGAAAGAATAAAGAAAGAAAGAAATTAAGGAAGAAAAGAAGAAAGGAGAGGGGAAAAAAGTAAAAATAAAATAAAAAAAATATGAGAAAAAAAAATAAGAAAGAAAAGGTTGGAGAAAGGAAAGTAGAATTAATAGTATGAATGACGTATTGTTGATAGATGATTTCAATTTAGATTTTGATGCTTTCGATGTACCTATTTCTGCCATGATTTTCTTCTCCGGCTGTTCTCTCTTGTTTTTTTTTTCGTATTATTGCTTTTCTCATTCTATCTTCTCTGTTCTATTTACATCTCTCCTCTCTTCTATTTTATTATCACTATCTATCACTCTACTATTATCTTCTCTATCTGTTCTATTTATATATTTATTATCTTATTTGTTATCTATCTATATCTATCTTTTCATCATTTCTTCTATATTTACCATTACTTCAATTTTCTATTAAATTATCTAGCTATCATATAAGTCAGCTCATTATTACATGACATCATCTATTTATATGTATGTATAATATTGTATTTATGTTGTATGAGTTGTAGGTATTCTATGATTATTTATAGTGTCGATTTCTAGTAGTATAGTTTAGCTATATATTTATTGATGAATATTTGGTACAAGTCGTGGTTTTGTTATTGATGTTAT
>NC_051417.1:31604124-31604243 GCF_015228065.2 Penaeus monodon | reverse complement strand
CAATTTCAGTTTTCTATTTCTTGCAAAATGATCTTCATCCCAAATTAATCGCAAAATCCGCAAGAAACCAGAGAGTAATATCTTAGAGCCTATTAATCATTCTCTGTTCCTTCGCCGAA
>NC_051417.1:31603851-31603917 GCF_015228065.2 Penaeus monodon | reverse complement strand
ATCAGCTCGGCCTCTCTGCCTTTATCTTTAAGGCGCCGCGTTATTCCTGAAGGAAAGGAGAGAATT
>NC_051417.1:31603741-31603806 GCF_015228065.2 Penaeus monodon | reverse complement strand
TCTCCAACACCGAACACGAATAAACATGTTTTTGCGAACGGGACAGATGTTGCGATTTCTCTCAA
>NC_051417.1:31603125-31603362 GCF_015228065.2 Penaeus monodon | reverse complement strand
TTTCCATACATTCACGCTTCATATGCATTTCTGTGTACGTATGTCGTTTCTAAAAAAATAAATAAATTTCCCGCAACACATGTACGTTACCTTTACCTCATCCCCACCGAGTGCTTGACACCTGTCAGTCATGTTGATGTGCACGAAATGAAGACACGTACACACAGGCGCGCACAGACATACACCAACCACGTACATGGATTTTTCACGCACACGCTTTCAACGGAAATTATTTTA
>NC_051417.1:31602509-31602596 GCF_015228065.2 Penaeus monodon | reverse complement strand
CGGGGACTAAAAGGTCAATCCATATCCAATCAACGCATGGATCTCCGCAAACAATTCGAGCCAAAAAAAATCCACATTCCGTGTTGC
>NC_051417.1:31601947-31602019 GCF_015228065.2 Penaeus monodon | reverse complement strand
TGTTGGCAGCCAGAGAGGATCTTCTGAGAATTCGTCACTCTACAGGTAATGTGTAAGAACGCGTTTATTAAT
>NC_051417.1:31601038-31601659 GCF_015228065.2 Penaeus monodon | reverse complement strand
CGATAGAACCATAGGGTCAAGGAATGAAGGGGAGATGGGAAGGATGAAGGGCGGAAAAGTGGAGAGAGAATTGGCGGAAAAGGGAAGGGGAGGGAAGGGGTGGTGATGGGGTGATTTTGGGGGAGGTGGAGAAGGGTGAAAATAGGGAGGGGGCGAAAATGGGCGGGGGGAGGAGGGGGGTGCAGGGTGAAAATGGGGGAGAATGATGGGAGTGAAAATGGGGGAGAATGATGGGAGTGAAAATGGGGGAGAATGATGGGAGTGAAAATGGGGGAGAATGATGGGGGTGAACATGGGGAGGGGTGATGGGGGGTGAAAATGGGGGAGGAGGTGATGGGGTGAAAATGGGGAGGGGGAGAAGGGATTGTTTAGGACGGGGGGAGGGGGGGAAGGGGAGGGGACTGCAGGATTCCTCGTCCTATGACAGCATATGACAGGGCATCATGACACGTCACACGAGGGAGAAGGGGGGGGGGGATATTTTGATGTCAATTTGATCAATCTAATTTGCATTTTCTCTCTTTTTTTATATATATATTTATATTTGTGTGTCTAATAGTTGGAATGAAATGCGTAGTTATAAAATGGCATTTTTTTTATATGTTCTGACAATCTTAGTTT
>NC_051417.1:31600827-31600907 GCF_015228065.2 Penaeus monodon | reverse complement strand
CTTTTTTTTTACAGGTGAGAAAATAACGAAAAAGAAACTGAAAAAATAAACAACCAGGTAAAATATACACCATATAACCA
>NC_051417.1:31598953-31599226 GCF_015228065.2 Penaeus monodon | reverse complement strand
GAGCCAAACATAGTAACACACACGCACAAAAAAACGAAAAGAAAAATCATTATACATGCACTTATTCATATTATTCCGGATCTGATTAGGGATACCCTAAGGAGCGAATGAATTAAGTGAAAAAAAAAGGTAGAAATGTAGGTCATGGGGTTCACTTAAAGGATTAACCTTGCCACGTGCCTAGGGTAAATGTTTTTTTTGTGTGTGTGTGTTTTGTATTTTTAAGGCTATGGGTTTTCCAGAAGGTAAGAGATAAGTGCCCAAAAATTATAT
>NC_051417.1:31598297-31598626 GCF_015228065.2 Penaeus monodon | reverse complement strand
TTCTAATTTCCTGTTCTCCCTCTATTTTTCATCTTTTACTTCCTCCCTTCTTCTTCCTCCCCTCCTCCCCTCTTCCTCCCCCCACCCACTCACCCGCACCCTTATCCCACCCATCCCCTGTTTCGATGATGTAATAATTGCCTCATAACTGAAACGTGTCTGAGTGATCGTTATTATGTGTAATTAATCTTGATTTTTTTTCATATTGGGTGATATAGATATTAAGTGAATTATAAGCGCGTTATCGAGGTAATGGTGCAGTAAATAAGTGTCTTAGATGAGCGTTCCTTTGAATAGTTCGAAAGGTATGTGGATAGATTGTTGGAAGG
>NC_051417.1:31597984-31598060 GCF_015228065.2 Penaeus monodon | reverse complement strand
GCCCGGGGTTTAGTGTAAATCTTAGGATTTTCTTAGTCTTGTTCACCCCTTTTATGCTCTTTTATGATCCTTTAAG
>NC_051417.1:31597489-31597557 GCF_015228065.2 Penaeus monodon | reverse complement strand
GTCTTTACCTATTTTCAATAGAACTTATTTCTTATAAAACGGTTCATGAATTCTAGGAAGCATAAGTG
>NC_051417.1:31596611-31596678 GCF_015228065.2 Penaeus monodon | reverse complement strand
CAAAACTAGATAACGTACATGTAGACAACAGAAAACGAACGAACAGGCCGTGTGGCTAGGGCCTTAA
>NC_051417.1:31596486-31596572 GCF_015228065.2 Penaeus monodon | reverse complement strand
ACGAGTATCGTTGCGAATGGAGACCGATGCGCTAATGAATGGAAACTTAGATCACGCAGAAAGGAATATTGATAGTGTGTGTTAAA
>NC_051417.1:31596216-31596350 GCF_015228065.2 Penaeus monodon | reverse complement strand
GTGTTATCTGTAGCTGTGTTTTTGCTCATCTTTTTTTTATCTGTCGTTGTTTGAAATATATTTGTTTGTTTGTTTAATTGGTGTCTTTGTTGTTATTGTTTTTCTGTTGTTGGATTGTTATTGTTGCGGAGGAG
>NC_051417.1:31595363-31595750 GCF_015228065.2 Penaeus monodon | reverse complement strand
GAGAGAGAGAAGGGAGAAAATCGAAGGAGATGGGTGAAGAAGGAAGAAGAAGGAAGAGGAAGAAGCAGATAAAGAAGGAAAGAGAAAATAGAAATGAATGGAAACGGAAGGATGAGAAAAAAAGAAGCGAAACAAAGGAGAATAAGAGAGAAAGAAAAAAAGAAAAGAAAGGGAGGTAGTTGAAGAAAGAGGAAAATAAGGCATAAGAAAGAAGATAAAGAAGATAGAGAAGAATGACACGAGGTGGGGGGGTGGGGGGGGAGGGATTCAGAAAGCAGTTACAAAAGTTTAATAATTTTTAAAAGGAATTATTATTATTCTCTTGTGTAATAGATATTAAGATATAAAATGCTGTTTCAAGGAGGCATTGTGTTAAAGGTGTTGCTT
>NC_051417.1:31594708-31594949 GCF_015228065.2 Penaeus monodon | reverse complement strand
CGATTATATCTTCGCAAAGGGTCATCAGTTCAAGAATATATACAGAATATGTTAGAAAATATATCCGAATATTTTTTTTCCAAATCTTTCTCACTCGCATAGGCCTATATAAGTCTCGGGTGCGAAATTAAGTATGCCTTTTGGCCAACATAAGGCCTTAAGTCATTCTGGAAAAGTTAAGTTCAGATTTTTAAGTCATTCTTCATTTAATTAGTATTCTGTATGTTGATTTTTTAAATAT
>NC_051417.1:31594226-31594349 GCF_015228065.2 Penaeus monodon | reverse complement strand
GGCTCAGGGAGGAGGGGATTAGCGTTATAATGGGGGGGGGAGGTGATGGATTGGGGGAGGGGATGTCACCCCCCCCCCACATGGTATTGATTTATCAAGAACGGATAAGTCTGTTGGAAGCTT
>NC_051417.1:31593147-31593279 GCF_015228065.2 Penaeus monodon | reverse complement strand
GATGATTATTATTATTATTTCTCTCATGACAGCCGTACCATCACTAGCAATCAAGAAAGAAAAAAAAAGTCACATACAAATTTTCTGCGACAGTAATTTTAAATCTCACGGTTAACTGGACAACAAATGTTA
>NC_051417.1:31592104-31592254 GCF_015228065.2 Penaeus monodon | reverse complement strand
GAGTCTCCAGTACCGAGAAGGGAACGACCTCCATTGTGCCGCGCGCGTGACTGACATGTCGAGAACGTGTTTCGGAAATTAATTTACGAATGAGGAAGCAAGGGGAGGGCGCTGTTGTCATTGCGTTATGAAGGGGTTGGCGACCTGTTA
>NC_051417.1:31590767-31590838 GCF_015228065.2 Penaeus monodon | reverse complement strand
TTTCGCTATGATGGAAATCTAAAAAAGGGTTTCGTGCCCTGGAATTTAATCTCACTCAGTGTATACGAAGT
>NC_051417.1:31589963-31590178 GCF_015228065.2 Penaeus monodon | reverse complement strand
CATCCGGTGCTATGTGGCATCCATGGACCTTCGCCTTGAAGAGCAATTATTCATGAGTTGACGCTTGGAACGATCTCTCCCGCCTTCGCGACTGAGCTTTAAAGCAACTGCCATTTCTCGTGTTGTGTCGCCCCTTCGCCGCAGCGCCCACGTGTTTCCTCCCCAGGACGCAGACCTCAACAAGGGGTAACCATTTTTTATTCGGTGTTTGCTGT
>NC_051417.1:31589616-31589746 GCF_015228065.2 Penaeus monodon | reverse complement strand
GGTGTGAGGGGAGTTACTCGTTATGACAAGTTGTTGGGTCTGCAGCAGGTTTCGTTCTCCACATCACTGATTTATTGCAAGGGAAGAGCAAGAGCCCATGCAGATTGGCACCATTGCTATCGGAGCTGTC
>NC_051417.1:31589050-31589368 GCF_015228065.2 Penaeus monodon | reverse complement strand
AAGACAAATACAAATGATAAAAAATCACGCCAACCGAAGCAAAAGACGCACTAAACCATCCCAAGTCACTATTCCTTCCCTGTAAGATTTTCCTTCGGGTTATGCAACACCCGAGCGTGAGTTTGTCTTTCCTTCGTTTACACGTAATGAGAATGGAAGTTAGGTTGGAATGTTTTTCTTCAATTTCGTTTTCTGTTTTTTTATGTTTTTATTTAATTACTTTTTTGTGTGTGAATTTTGGTGTTTGTTTTTTTGGTTACTTTTGTTCGTTGGGGGATGAATATCTATTTTTTTTATACAGTGTTTCTTGTTTCTTGT
>NC_051417.1:31588830-31588898 GCF_015228065.2 Penaeus monodon | reverse complement strand
GGTGTGAGGGGGGTTACTCGTTATAAAATATCTCAAAAGATTCTATACATCTTACAACTTTCACTTTC
>NC_051417.1:31588386-31588806 GCF_015228065.2 Penaeus monodon | reverse complement strand
CACTATATCGAAGCTCACACTATATAAGGCCGGTCACCGTAAGGCGTAGATCAGTGCCCGGCGGAGCGTCAGAGAGGAAGGAGGTCCTTTGTCGGTCTTGCAAAATATCGGGGGGTGGGGGGGTGGGCAAAATAAGGGCATTTGAAGTAATTCTGTGATGGAGGCGGATGAATTTCGAGGGATATTGCTTTTCACGTCTTTATCTGTCTGTCTTATTTTTATATTTTCGTTCGCTCTCTCCCTCTCTCTTGTAGCTTCGTGTGTTTTTTTTCTTTTCTTACTTTCCCTCTTCCTGTTTCTGTTTCGTTTATTCTGTTCTTTTGCTTTAACTTTCACGGTCTCTTTTAATTTTGTAAGATTACTGATTTGTCTCTTGCTGTTTATCTGTTTATCTCTTTCTCATTCTCCCTTTTCTTGGCG
>NC_051417.1:31587832-31588276 GCF_015228065.2 Penaeus monodon | reverse complement strand
CCTCCAAAAAGCCGAAAAAAAGAAACAGAAAAGGATTAACACAAAGAAAAAAAGACAAAGAAACAGAGGCAACATACTTTTCTTTTTTCTATTTTTTCTCTCTTTTCTTCCCTTTTTCTTTGTTTCTCCCTTTTTCTTCCTTTTTTATCTTTTTCTTCCTTTTCATTTTGTTTTTCTTTCTTTTCTCCCCCTTTTCTTTGTTTCTCCCTTTTTATTTCATAATTTCCTTTTTTTCTTCCTTTTTTCTTTTTCTTCCTTTTGTTTTTCTTTCTTTTCTTCCTTTTCTTTCTTTTACTAATTTTTCTTTCTTTCTTTTTGTGTTCCTTTCCTTTGTTTCTTTCTTTTCTTCTTCTTTTTTTTTACTTCTCTTTCTTTCTTTCTTTTTACAATTTTTTGTTTCTTTTTTTTTCTGTTTTTTTCTGGAAAATGAAGATGGTATCAGTC
>NC_051417.1:31587424-31587553 GCF_015228065.2 Penaeus monodon | reverse complement strand
GGGCAAAACCGATTATGTAAGCAATACTCAGTCTTTGTTTGAATTCACACTGCCCAGGAAGAGAATCCCCAACAAAGAACTATCTCCAACGTGGACACACTCGCGAATCTCCACCACAAAGACAACCTT
>NC_051417.1:31586975-31587113 GCF_015228065.2 Penaeus monodon | reverse complement strand
AACTGCCAACAGAGGAAGTTTCAGCGGCCGTCTCAAAGCGGATTAACTGCCCTCCTTTCGCGTCGTTAAAGGCCATAACCCCCCCCCCCTTCAAGAAAACACACGAAAGAAGGATTAAAACTACGTCTTCAGAAACTT
>NC_051417.1:31586232-31586345 GCF_015228065.2 Penaeus monodon | reverse complement strand
TGTTGAATTATTGTACGGTACAGAACCATAGCTATAAATTTTAAAATATTCTTGATGGTCGGTCTTTGTTCGTTATTCTCTGTGCACAAGTGATAAACAAAGGAGAGAAAGAA
>NC_051417.1:31585414-31585505 GCF_015228065.2 Penaeus monodon | reverse complement strand
AAGAATATTGATCAATAAAAAATCATTTTAATGGAAACTACTTTTTTCTCCTTTTTTCGAAAAGAAAAAAGTCCACTCTTTTTTTTTGTGT
>NC_051417.1:31585083-31585264 GCF_015228065.2 Penaeus monodon | reverse complement strand
TGTCTCAAATAACGTTACGTTGTCCGGAAACTGAGAATGAAATATTGACTTAAAGGGAAGGCCCTGCAACGTTTCCGCGTGACGTTTGTGACGTTCGCTGGGAAACGTTTATTTCTGTTTTATATGAACACTGGCGACGGAGGAAGATGTGGAAGCGAGGTCGTGATTTTTGGTGATTTTG
>NC_051417.1:31584515-31584661 GCF_015228065.2 Penaeus monodon | reverse complement strand
ACCTGGTGATATATTCATACCGATATGCTAATCTGTCGTTACCAGGATCTCGGTGTCATTGAAGCCAAGGGTGTCACAGGGGGTATGTGTTTGTGAGGGAAAGGTTCGAGGGAAATCACTATTAAGGGAAAGTGTGTGGGAGATTT
>NC_051417.1:31583925-31584260 GCF_015228065.2 Penaeus monodon | reverse complement strand
TCCATATCCAGAGAAAAGGAGGCAAGGTTTGTACACGTCGGTACCATATGCTATTAACATGCATACATCGGTTCACTTGCCGCCCCTCATACGCTAAGCTACTGATTATATTTACATAACTCAAGATCCAGCGTCTTTGGTGACGGTCCGTATTGTAAATTCTGAATATATTTTCAAATGACAGCAGATGAGAAATAGAGCCATTCGCGGTTGTTATGGCAACAGAGGGGAAAAGGGGAGGTAGGCGGAGAGGATAATTAAAAAAGGAGATGGGAAAGGGATAAAAAAAAGAACGAGTTAGGAAAAGATACAGAAAGGACGAACAAAAGAAAAAC
>NC_051417.1:31583313-31583859 GCF_015228065.2 Penaeus monodon | reverse complement strand
AGGAAAGAGATAGCACAAAAGATATACACACAGACAAAAGAGAGACAGAGATACAGAGAGATACAAAACAACAGAGCAAAAAAAAAGCTACGGAGGTGTGTGGTCAGACAAAGAACAAAGGAAAAAAAAAAAAGAATCAGCGAGAGAAGACAAAAAAAAAGGACACAAAAAGAGAGACAAAGAAGAAATGAATAAAAAAAAAGAGACAAAAAGAGAAAGACAAAGAAGAAATGAATAAAAAAAGAGACAAAAAAGAGAAAAAAAGAATGAAAGCAGTGCAGGGAAGGACAGACATAGGCATCTGTGAGCGTCCCTTCTTACTTGTGACCTGAATTCTGTGTCCCGCGATCCCTTTCTGGTCCTGGTGTGAATGTAGTTTTTTTTTTTTTTTTTTTCTTTTTGTTAGTTTATGGTTGTTTATAGTTGTTGTTGTTTTTCTTTCTTGTTTTTTCTTTGTAGTTGTTTTTATCTTTTGTTTTGTTTTTTGTCTTTAGTTAATTTTTAGTTTAGTGTTTTTTTGTTTTTTTTTTCATTAGTTGTTTGGTT
>NC_051417.1:31582459-31583272 GCF_015228065.2 Penaeus monodon | reverse complement strand
TTTTTTTTTTTTTTTTTTTTTTTTTTCAATCTTCATTCTATCTTTAGTTAGTTTTTAATGTTTATAGCTGTTGTTATTTTTTACTTTTTGTGTGTTTGTGTATTTTCTTTCTCTTTCTTTCTCTTTACCTTTCTAGATTTGCATATTAATGTATTTCTCTCGTTTCAATTATTTTTTTTATTTGCATATTATTTTCGTATTCTTATTCTAAATCTTTTTAGTTTTATGTCTCGTGTATTTCTTTTTTTCTTTCGTTCTTTCAATTCCTTTTTTTCTCTATATTAGTAAATTATTTCATTATCTCTTTTTACATTTTGATTTTAAGTTTTGTTTAATGATTTTTTTTTTCAATTCTTATCTCCAGTTTTTGGTATTTCTTTATTTATTTATTTTCTTTGTTTCATTTTTCACTTTTACCTTCCGTTTTTTTTTTTTGTTTGTTTTTTTATTGTTTTTGTTTCTTGTTCACTTTTGCCTTCTGGTTTTGTACTTTTTTTTCTACCTTTTTCGTTCTTTCATTCTCTCTGTTTCTATCTTTCTGGTTCTATTATTGATATATTTCTTTCTTTCTTTCTTTCTTTGAATCTATTTGAGGTCTATTTTTGTTTAGTTTTTCATTTATTTATTATTTTTATTTTTTATCTTTTTTTTTTACCTCCGTAGTTACGTACGTTCATATTTTTTTTACCTATTTTATTTATTTATTATTGTTGTTGTTTTTATGTTTCTGTCTTTGTAGGATATTTTTTTTATTCACTATTTTATTTTATTTTTTAAATATTTTTATAGGTCCGTATAAACAATAGATGTAGT
>NC_051417.1:31581608-31582257 GCF_015228065.2 Penaeus monodon | reverse complement strand
CTCAATCCTTCTTGATCTCTATTTATCAGTCACTCCTTCTTTCTATTTGTCTATTTCCATTTACCGATGCGCCATTACCATCGCAATGCGCTCGTCTTTTGTTCGCGTTTCCCTGGCCATTTGCATCCGGGTATTCGGGTCATGGCGTTTCGATCCCTTGGTAGCGCTTTATAGACACGACGCTTAGAGATGGCTCAGATCAAAACATGTTTACGTATTTTGGGGTTGTTGTTATTAAGTATTTACGTATTTTGGGTTGCTATTATTAAATATTTACGTATTTTGTTATTATTAAGTGTTTACGTATTTTGGGCTTTATGAAGACGCAGAAGATTGCACAAATCAAAATGCGTATTTTCGGTTATTATTAGTAAGTATTCCGTATTTATGGTACAGATCATAATACATTTAATGTATTTTGATATTAGTTGATATTATGTATTTAGGACAGAAGATACTGAATGGCATAGATCAAAACCCAATTACTGATTCTGGATTAATATTAATAAATATTGCGCATTTGGCACTAATCAAAACATATTACGTAGTCATGGTTATTATTATCAATATTACGTATTTAGGACATAAAAAAAAAAAACTTAATGGCACACATCAAAAATTATCTAGCATTCTGGGCTATTCCTGGGAC
>NC_051417.1:31581417-31581580 GCF_015228065.2 Penaeus monodon | reverse complement strand
AGAGTGAGTTGTGGGCAGACTATGATAAAAGTTTTCTGTTCCATTTTAAACAGCGGGGAGGACTTGGTGAACCCTGCTTGTGCGCGTTTTTTCCTTCGTATTTTTTGGTGATATATATTTTTTTTTTTTTGAGGGGGGAGGGGGAGTGGATATTTTTTTTTTG
>NC_051417.1:31580886-31581024 GCF_015228065.2 Penaeus monodon | reverse complement strand
AACGCATCCAACAGGTGGCCCTGCGTCTCGTGATAAAGATCTTTCTCGCTGTCAGTTTCTGATAAAATTCTCCAAGATGATTTTGTTCTATGATTCATGTGGGTCTGTGAATGAAGTTTATGGGTTTTTTATTATAAT
>NC_051417.1:31580407-31580662 GCF_015228065.2 Penaeus monodon | reverse complement strand
CGCGCGCGCGCGTGTGTGTGTACGTTAATGATAATAAAAAATATATATATATACTAAGCTGATTATTCGCAGGTCTTCCACCGCCGTACCCGAAATGACGTCAAAGAAAACGTGTGAAAGAGAGAGAAAAAAGGGGGGTAACTGCGGTATTTATTTTCCTTGGTTTTTATTGTCCCTTTGTTTACGAGGTCCTGATGAAATGGTTCTTCGGGGAGAGAAAAGTATAACTTTAGTCGAGTTGTTGAAGTAGGTCAA
>NC_051417.1:31580115-31580209 GCF_015228065.2 Penaeus monodon | reverse complement strand
CTTCCATTCTATTTTTTTCCACCATATATCTCGTTGAATAGCTGTTCCTTGACCCTAAAAAAGAAAATAGAATGGCGGACACGTTTTGACGATG
>NC_051417.1:31579278-31579673 GCF_015228065.2 Penaeus monodon | reverse complement strand
CCAAGTTCGCAACTTAACATCACGTCTCAGAAAGAATAGCAGAGGGGGAGAGGAGATTCGTGCGCCTGTGTATGTGTATGCCCGCGTGTAAGGATACCTGTCCCGCGTGTAAGTATACCTACCCCGCGTCTAAGTACTTGTGAAATGAACAGAAAGGTGTACTACGTATCTCCCATCGATGTATGCACTATTCCTTCATATTCATCTCTTTTCTATGTGCGTGTAATTACTTAAGGTTTCCGGTTGAACAGTATGAAAAGACCCCAAGCTTACACCAGTGCTATGATAAAAAAAAAACATTAAGTACCTGCCTCTTAGTACAAGCTACTTACGACGTATTTAAGAAGAGATTACAGTACTTCACCTCTATAATAACTTGTATATCTGGATCTCTG
>NC_051417.1:31578776-31579001 GCF_015228065.2 Penaeus monodon | reverse complement strand
ACATCCCTTCAAAGTCCTTTCAAAAGCCATCGTCAGGGAGACCAGCTTTCACAAAACACGTTGTCCAACTTCTCTCTCCTTTCTCTCCCCTTTCTATATCTCCAAAAGCCTTTTATTTATTATTATTTTCCCTAAACGTCTTGGATTTCGTGATCTTTATCTCCCAGGGACTCGATAAGCCTCTCAGGGTCTATCAAGGGGCTTCGGGAGCCTTCTGGTTTCTTT
>NC_051417.1:31577962-31578190 GCF_015228065.2 Penaeus monodon | reverse complement strand
ATCATACGGGGAATGATGCTTATTTAAATGCAAAGCGTAATCACAAATATCGTATTACTGTTAACTAATTCATTTTCTCATTCATGTGTTTATTAGTTTACTTTATTCTCTCATTCGTCTCTTTATCTCCTTGTCTATTTACTCATTTCCATTATTCATCTGTCCGTTTGATCGCTCTGCTTACTCATCGCATTTTTCTTCTCTTTTCCTCATTTACTCATGTATTCT
>NC_051417.1:31577282-31577825 GCF_015228065.2 Penaeus monodon | reverse complement strand
TTTTTTTTACTCATCCGTTTATCCATTTCTATATTATTTTTTACTCATCGATTCTCCTTTCATTTACTCACCAATGCACTCATTTCTCTTCTCGTTTACTCATCCCTCTTTTCAGTCATGGCGTTTACTCACTCACCGGCCGATCCACCCCTTTCCTCCTCCTTTTTACTCATCGACTTCCGTATTCCTTCACTCTTTGACTCATCGACTGATTTCCTCATCGATTCATTGACTCATTTACTCGTTTTCTCATTGAATTATTTACTCATTTCCTCATGGACTCTTCCTCATTTCCTCATCGACTCATTTTCTCATTCCTTCATCGACTCATTTTATCATTTCCTCATCGACTCATTTTCTCATTCCTTCATCGACTCATTTCCTCATCGACCCCTTTCCTCATTTCCTCATTTCCTCATCGACTCATTCCCTCATTTCCTCATTTCCTCATCGACCCTTTCCTCCCCATTCGACCCTTTCCTCATTTCCTCATTTCCTCATCGACCCCTTTCCTCATTTCCTCATTTCCTCTTCCCTTTTCTC
>NC_051417.1:31577061-31577168 GCF_015228065.2 Penaeus monodon | reverse complement strand
GGCACATCCCCCAGGCGGACCACAAGAGGACCTGCCCCGTCCCCCCCCACTCGCCGCCCACGACGCCGCCCTCGGCCGCGTCGGAACCCGCCCAGCAGGTAGGAAAA
>NC_051417.1:31575999-31576161 GCF_015228065.2 Penaeus monodon | reverse complement strand
TTCTATTCCCTTAAACGGGTGAAAAATCCAAGGTTTACGAAGGACCCGGCAAACAGCAGCGCATAACACGGGTTGTTGCTTACTTGTCCCACGGCCGGGGTAGTTAGGCCTCGTCCAACTAGGTCATTGCTAATTGCCAGTGCATAAGGGTATTTTTTTTAA
>NC_051417.1:31575121-31575331 GCF_015228065.2 Penaeus monodon | reverse complement strand
AATTGAAATAAAGTCAAAATGAGGCAAGTTCAGCCGCCATGTCCCGGATGAGGGAAAAAATCTTTCGAGTCGCAGCCAAAGGAAGTGAGGTTCGCCTAATAGTAATTAAATTAGGATAATTAGTGAAGCGCTGGCTGAGAGGACGGGTTTTTTTGAGGGGGGGGGGGAGGTTGTTTTCCCAGGGTTGAGGAGGAGCTCCTGGTTACAGTC
>NC_051417.1:31574508-31574692 GCF_015228065.2 Penaeus monodon | reverse complement strand
ATCTATTCCCTCCTTCTCTTCTCCCCTCTCGCTCCCCTTCAGTCACTCTCCCTCCTCCCCATCTCCTACTCTCTCTCTCCCCCTCCCCCATCTCCCCCTCTCCCTCTCTCCCATCTCCCCCCTTTCTCCTTCTCCCTCTTTCTCTCTCCCCATAATAATAGAACCAATTTATACTCTTCCGTAT
>NC_051417.1:31573612-31574210 GCF_015228065.2 Penaeus monodon | reverse complement strand
CACCCTTTTTGTTTCACTTTATATGTCTTGACACATTATCCTAAGACTGATTTTCCTTCCGCAGGACGACCCCCACCTCACAGAGACCACGAGGAGACTGTCGCAGATGGGGCTGGACCAGAGCACAGACTCCTCAGGCGCCATGGGGGGAACGGGGACAGAAGGCGACGAGGTAAGAGTGAAGCACAGAGGGTTAATGGGTTGTTAGGGGTAAGAGCACAAAGGGTTAATGGGTGATTAGGGGTAAGAGCACAAAGGGTTAATGGGTAATTAGGGGTAAGAGTACAAAGGGTTAATGGGTAGTTAGGGGTAAGAGTTCAAAGTGGTTAATGGGTAATTAGGGGTAAGAGTACAAAGGGTTAATGGGTTGTTAGGGGTAAGAGTACAAAGGGTCAATGGGTTGTTAGGGGTAAGAGTTCAAGTGGTTTGTTTTCGGGGGGGAGGTTTTTTAATTAATGGTGTGTGTTTTGGTGATCATTTTTTGGGGGGGAGGGGGGGAAGGAGGGGAAGATTTTTTGGGGGAGGTTTTTAATAGAGTGTGTTTTGGTGATCTTTTTTTTTTGGGGGGGGGGAGGGGAGAGGAAGAGAAGATTTTAAG
>NC_051417.1:31572930-31573286 GCF_015228065.2 Penaeus monodon | reverse complement strand
ACTTTTTTTAAATCTGATATAATTCTTCGTCTCAGGTCGAGGAGCAAGAGGAAGTGATGCTGTGGCGACCCAAGCGAGGCTCTATCAAGCTTCCTCATGTGGATCTCGATCCTCCTGCTCCTCTCTTGGAACAGGTTTCGGGGTGAAAGGCCGATCCTCTTCCGCTGATGCCCTCTTACGCCTGTCCTGGAGCCCCGTTCTTATACAAAGGATCAGGAAGACGGAAGGAAAAAAAAGCGAAGATGAAGCAAGGGTTGAATTTTTTTTTGGGGGGGGTTGAAGGAAAAACGTTCTGTTTTTTATTATTATTTTTTTTTAGGGTTGATGGTGATTTTTTTCCCCCTTTTAAGACTGGC
>NC_051417.1:31572103-31572736 GCF_015228065.2 Penaeus monodon | reverse complement strand
ACTGACATTTATTTTCATACGGGGGGGGGGGGCGCCCAGGATAGGCTTTTTATCTTTTATCATAACTTTACACCTGCTACGACCACAGAGGTATATATTTTACTTCAGCAAGCTTACTCCGCATATCATTAACTATGCTGACAGATACAGGCATTGTAGCTTTAGAGTTTTAGATACTTTACATAATGTGAAATAATAAAAAAAAAGATAATTAATATGTTAGTGGTACAATTTCATGTAATTTTATAACCTAACACTCGACACCAGACACTTTTTTTCTGGGAGGCTTTTAGATAATATGTAATCTTTAATTGACCAAAAAATAAAAGTATCTTCGTGAAATAGTGATTCTATATTAATTTTCTAATGGAGATTTGTACTCTTAAGTAGTATCGAATTTAATTTCTATGAAAAAAAATAATAAAAGAAATGTGATAATCAAAATAGTCTCGCAATTTATATGTTAAGTGAATGCAATAGTGCTAATTTACCTGGATTCGTTGGATACTTTTGTCTACGTTGTTTTTAGTTGATCTGAAGCGTTGATGTGTAAAATGTAAACACGAAATAGGGGTTGCACGATCCAGGATGCATAAAAGATTTATTTCTTTTATGATGAAAGACGAAATTGTG
>NC_051417.1:31571625-31571847 GCF_015228065.2 Penaeus monodon | reverse complement strand
TCATGAGAAGGTGATGATGTGTCAATAATTCTTCATCATTAAAGAATTGATATAATTCTGACATGATATGAATTGTTTTTTTTCTTTTTTCTGTTTGCGACCTTTTTTCTTGGCAGTTTGGCATTTATTCTGTTCATGTTTATGGATAGGTATATGTAAGGCTTTTTATTTTTATAGCATTTTTTTTGTATGATTTGCTATCGGTATTAGACGATTGTGGCC
>NC_051417.1:31570761-31571590 GCF_015228065.2 Penaeus monodon | reverse complement strand
TTGTTGTGAATATTTATTGCTTTCAAGTTTTGTTTTCAGATCATAAACATCTGAAATTTACTGTATTATATTAACAAGTATTATAAAAAAAAAATATATTAGACTTTGATAAATGGTGTTGTTAATAACTACCCCATTAACAATTGTAAAAGTTAATTTTCGTGAGAGATATTTTGAGTCTTTTAGCATTTAAGTTTTGTTTTGTCTGCACGTGTGTATATGCTTTAAACGACATACACGTCCATTCCAGAGTGAAATTGGGTTTGATTTTGAGTTCATTTCCCTGTCATTCTTTCTACTTTTGAGTTCATTTCTCTTTCGTTCCTTCTACTTTTGAGTTCATTTCCCTGTCATTCTTTCTACTTTTGAGTTCATTTCTCTTTCGTTCCTTCTACTTTTGAGTTCATTTCCCTGTCATTCTTTTTACTTTTGAATTCATTTCCCTTTCATTCTTACTTTCAATTCCTTCTACGTTTTTATTTCTCTCTTTTTTTACTAAATAAGAAAGGGTTGCTTATTGTTTTCCTTTGTTTTCAAAAGGTCTTTTGTTAGTGGTGTTTCATCTGTGGTTGATATGAGATGCATGGAGGTCCCTGGTACGTTATACATGGTATTTATCAATGTGTTTGTTTCTGATACAGAATTCAGTGAGTAAGGTCTTCGAGAAGGGAGATACAGGAAGACTGTGCCTGTGAAGCCTAACATGACTTTTGCTATGTTTGCTGTACTTAATATTTGTGGAGAAATATTGTTGTTTATGAAAATAAATCTGACTTCTGCACACATTTGTTATATTACAAATCAAAGTAAGAATTTTTAAAGGACTTGA
>NC_051417.1:31568938-31569553 GCF_015228065.2 Penaeus monodon | reverse complement strand
AGAACTAAACAGGTTTTGTATTCTGCATATTCCTTGTTTAAGAAAGTTAACTCGAGCTTTTCAGACAAAATGAATCACTTTTTTGCATGCATTTTATGGCTTGTGGATGACTGATGGTACATTAATTACCAGCTACATGAATATATAATTCTCCATCAAAAATTGTAATGGCAAATTAAATAAAAAAGCACTTTTAAGGAAAAAAAAGAAAAAAATATATATATATAAACCACAGACATTTTCCTTTAAATCATTGTTTCCCATGGAATCAGTATGTTATGATTCTGTTATTTATTTTTGGTTTAAATAAAGTTAAATATGACTATTGCTTGTAACCCAAAAGGTGATCAGGGTTTGCATTCTGTATGGATAAGTTTAGATTCTCATATTGTGTGATTTTATCAATATTATACGTACACACTTGAAAAAAAAATTGGTGAGTTAGGCTGTTCTCACATATAAGATGTGTGCCTCATTTATCAGAATAAATATATATTCATACCTATAGCAGTTCCACTGAACACAGTATATGTATCTGTGAATGACTTGTAAATAAATTTTTTTTTTACACATTTGTGTCTTTTCATTATAAAGCCATTTTCATCTGTTGAAGGA
>NC_051417.1:31568573-31568841 GCF_015228065.2 Penaeus monodon | reverse complement strand
ACATAAGATAAACCCAGTTACACTTACTCTACTGAAAGTGTTGTCAAGAGAAACCGTTAGATTTTCACCTTATCAGTGAACCACTTTCATTTTTCTCCAAAGGTAAATCAGCATTATGTAAAATATTGACCTTTACCAAAATGTTCCAGAAGGGTAAAGGAATGGGGGGGGGGTCCAGGGGGTTGGGGGGTGGATGAAGGGGTATCCACTGGCGAAGAATTATAACAAATTCACTTTATCTCTCGTTTACTTTGTTTTTCGTTTCTTC
>NC_051417.1:31568103-31568466 GCF_015228065.2 Penaeus monodon | reverse complement strand
TGTCTTCTTTTTGTCTTCTTTTATTCATATAAAACATCAGGAGACGAAACTGGCCGCCCACCCCTAACAAAACCAGTGACCTATGATCATTTGCACACTAAAAAAGACTCAGATTAAAGGAAGCATTAACGGGGCAACTGTTGAGAATTTTCACAGCATACCAGGCTTTTATGTTGCAAACATTGAACACCCTTTACTTGATTTGATTTGATTTTTTCCCATTCTTAAATGAGTATTGGTTTAATTACTTTTCCACACCACTTGGGTAGCTCATCTGAGGGATCGTTCAGACAGGGTGCTATGTTATCCCATACTAAATTTAATCAGGAGTGGTTACTTTTAATCCCAATTGGTAATTGTGAG
>NC_051417.1:31567375-31568049 GCF_015228065.2 Penaeus monodon | reverse complement strand
TTCTCTGCTACCCATATTTGTAGGACATTTGACGCGGAACCCCTTCCCCCACACACCCCAGATTATTGGTCCCGATAGCATGAAAGGTACAAGGAAAACTGCGGGGTAAAATATTATTAATATACACAGAAGTTACTATATTGTCTAACGTCCCGCCCCCTAACAATTGCCCTGGAAGACAAAGAATTCTCAATGTATTCACAACAAACAAACCTTTCACAATAAACCCACAAGCCAAGACCCCTTTCATCACCCGCTGCAGATCATTTCCTGTCTCCTTCGCACCTGGTGACAGAGGTCTTCCCATCACGTTTGGTGGCTTGCGAGCCTCACAACCTCTTTTTCGCTGATATCTGATGGAAGCGTTGATACTGGCAATATTACGGGTTATATGCTGTTACTCAGGGTACATTCCTCTGCCCATGTGATTCACTTTTTCTCCGTCCTGCCGTACATACGTGGGGTGTTTGTATTTTCGGGCTGGGGGCGGTAGCCTTCTTTCAGGGGGATCGCAGGGGGAACAGATCCTTTGCCTATGCAATCACAGTGCCTCTGACGGCCCAGTGCCGAGTCTGTCCTACATACGCGGTGGATTCTCTGTTGTCCAGGACGGGGTTGGGGGTGGCAGCCCCCTGTTGATGGGCTGACTCTGTAATGGCTAATCTTGTGTATAT
>NC_051417.1:31566949-31567140 GCF_015228065.2 Penaeus monodon | reverse complement strand
ATCTTCAATGTCACAAAAAAAATGTATTACAAGGTTCGGAACAAAAACCGTGTAAACAAATATCAACACCAATGGCAATTGGTTGAATGGTTTACAAGATTTGTGTGTTTGGCCTGTGCACCTTTCGAGATACCTTTCAAAACACAAACATTGTTATGAGAAGTCTCAGGAGGTTTCATGACCCATCCACA
>NC_051417.1:31566656-31566926 GCF_015228065.2 Penaeus monodon | reverse complement strand
CACTCTAATAATACTACACTACAACTTAACTTGAAGCAATAATATAGTAATATAAAAACTCTCGGAGTCATGTTACAAAATCTTCGCGGTTTAAAATGACACCTCATGGCTGCCTACACGAATAATTCGCTAGGATTCCCACAACTATCTAACCAGGTCCTCAACATGGGATTGGAACCTGATTGGGTTTCAAGCCAGTGGGATTACGTTGCGAGCTGATTTTATCTTTGCTTTGTTTAGTTATTTTTTCACTGTTTATCTATATTTTCT
>NC_051417.1:31566389-31566499 GCF_015228065.2 Penaeus monodon | reverse complement strand
AAAAGTAACCTTATATCATTGAAAAGACTAATCCTTCATATTAAACAACAAAATCAAAGCTAAAACAAAGGCATCAATGACTCTCAATTATGTACAACATACCCCCCCCC
>NC_051417.1:31565795-31566332 GCF_015228065.2 Penaeus monodon | reverse complement strand
CAGTCTTTTGTTTTAGACTCTTTATTCATAACAAAAAGCATCACAAACAGTCCTTGAACAAAACGTCGTGGCAAGAAATTCGCTGGCACAATAATGGCTTAAATGATGTGGCATTAGATGGCACCTCTTCACTTGGCCTCCTTCTCTCTTTCTTTCTCTAATGCAAATAAAAAAAATTAAGGGACTTTCCACATTTTAAATTCGTCTCTTTTAGAAAATTGTAGTTGATGACATATAAGATATGTAGATATATGTGTGCGGTTCACTATTGCTTCGTGAGATAGTTCTGAAGCTTTGTGGTTTTGTTGATGGGTAAGTTAATGCGTAATTGATGTGAAATTGCTTAGTAGATGCAACATCAGAATTGCCATTCTTGTAATACTCTAGAAAATACAGATACTATAACATCTTAACACGTATATTAGTAAGGCACCAATTTTATCATCAGTAAGCATAGAAGACTACACGAATTTAAACTTTCTGTAAACATTGATTTCTGCTCAAGTTGTCAAAACTGCAGAAAAAATAACTCGATAA
>NC_051417.1:31565425-31565752 GCF_015228065.2 Penaeus monodon | reverse complement strand
TTTGCAATCAAAAATTATCATAAAATGTTTTTTAAAAAATGTAAAAAATACAATAAACAGGTTATATACCTATTTAGTGTAGCGAATTTATAAAGGAAAAAAAAAATTATTCTAAGCTAAGTAACTGAAACAACGATACGTATATACACAAACAAAACAGGGACTAGATTGCCACTAAGGATGGCAGGTTGTGTCCTTAACTACAGTGCGTCCAGGTTCAGGAAATTGGAATAAATGGCAACTCACCAAGTTCACTCGAACACTCCGATTCGCTAAGAGTCTACTTCATTTTAATCATTTGACACTTAATACTTATTTTTACGTATG
>NC_051417.1:31564938-31565393 GCF_015228065.2 Penaeus monodon | reverse complement strand
AAGAATTATAAACAATATTTTCTACTGTATTTAAATGTGCTGCCTTTAATACCACTGTTATTTTTACGCAAACGACACTTGGCAAATCGGAGTACGCCAACGTCCGGGTGAGTTGCCAGTTTTTCCCTTTCCAAGATTGGACGAAGTGTAGCTAGGACAGCGTGGAAAAAGGACACCCAGATTGCAGTGTCCAATTTCCTTTTTTGTGAAAGGAGACTGATATAAACCCTTCCATATTCTTGTGATGAGAGCCTCTTCGCTAGAGGTTCCGAATGCATACCTGCCTTCCTTAGCAGTGTTGGATGATGTAGTGACAAACAATATGGGTTTGTTTATGATGAAAAGCCATGGCATAAGCTTAGATCAACTGCCTGTGAGTAAATAACGGAAGGTCACAGAAACAGACACCCCTCGTGTTGTTTTCCCTTATTTTCGTTACCATCTTCCGTGTGGGA
>NC_051417.1:31564245-31564880 GCF_015228065.2 Penaeus monodon | reverse complement strand
ATATATAAATAAACCAAGAAAGAACGCTATTCGAAAATCTTGGCCCTGCATCGATTCTTACAGAGATGGGAAGAAAGACACCTCTGTTAAGCCTCATTACGTGACTTCGCTTCGCTTTCGTCCGATCCATTTTCACGCCGCCTCTGATCAGATACGAGATAATGAACGACCGTGAAAAAAAGAGTGAAAAAATATAAACATACATCTTTCTTTTTTTCCAACCTTAATGCTTGATCTAACCTACAGACGGGAACGTTACGTGATGTGGCGCTCCATGCGAATTCTGCAGCTGACTGACATGGGGAGCAGGAGTAACATGATGAGAGGGAAGAGACGGATGATGATGCAACGCGGCTGAAGGGTGATGTACAGGAGCGGGCGTAGCGTAACCATGATGGGGATCGCTGACGTATCGAGACGCCCTGATGTCAGCCTCTAGAACGTCCTTATGCAGAGGGACGCCTGGGTGGCCGATGGCAGCGTTCACAGGGTAGAAGAAGGGGGCATCCTCGCAGGCGAAGTTGTACCACCAGTCACACACGAAGTACTTCTGGTTGAAGACCGTGCCATTGGGACAGAGGAACGAGTCCTGGCGGCCGTTGCGGTGGCAGATGTGGAACACCTGCGGGACGAAC
>NC_051417.1:31563763-31563849 GCF_015228065.2 Penaeus monodon | reverse complement strand
TGTGAGAGAAGTTGTACTGCTACTTCTATAAGAATTACGTAGCTTTCATTTATCGTAGTGAAGTCATATCACAATCAGATTGATAA
>NC_051417.1:31562369-31563051 GCF_015228065.2 Penaeus monodon | reverse complement strand
ACATGCAGATACAGTAAAGAGGAAAAAAAATACAAAAACAGGACATAAGGAAGAGATAAAAAACAGACATTGACAAATGAGATAGGAACAAAAGGAACAGAGAAAGGAAAAGAAAAATAGACCATGATAAATAAGATGAAGATAAAAAGAAAGGAAAAATTAATAATAAACCAAACTAAAAAAAAGTTGAAAGACTAATAAAAAATAGAAACGAAACAGAATCAAAAGAAAAAAGCAAGAAAGAGAGAGAGAGAGAAAAAAAAAAATCTGACCATAATCTTACCTGACACCCTGCTTCCATATCAGCATAGTAACCCGGGTAATCAGCCACGAGGTCACAGCCAAAGGAGGTCAAAGGAATGTAACTCAGGATAGGGTAATCACGTCCAGCCCGACCTGAGATGAGGAAAAATTCTCTTAACATCTGAAGTGACCAAAAATCTGAATAGACAGAGAAGTGAGTATCTTTGAAATGATTCAGTTTTGATTTTGTATTTTTGAATTTTTGTATTTTTGGCTGTATATCGAGAGATGAGTATCTTAGACATGATTCTGTTTTCAATATGTGTGTTTTCATTTCAGTTTTCAGCAAGAGATTTATCAAGTTTATAGACATTCTGTGGCATGTTATCATATATTTCACCTTAATACGATATCCGATCAAGTATATTATAATTATCCC
>NC_051417.1:31561996-31562297 GCF_015228065.2 Penaeus monodon | reverse complement strand
TATTTGAGATTTACGATTAAATACCTTATTCTGGAAATAATTCTTAAAACCGTTTTTCCCTTATCGCCCCATAAAAATGTATTTCTTAAATCTATTTCTTTATGATATACGGTCAAATAGGGAATCCTTAAAATTATTTTCTCTGGATGAATCAATGAATGAAACATTTCTCTAAGGCAACCACTTAATCTAATTAGTTGAAACATACGATCTAATTTTTTTTTCTCTCTTAAATATCTGCATGCCTGTTTTATTTATGTTTTTTTTTCAGTTTTAAATCGTTTTAATCACAGAAAGAAAG
>NC_051417.1:31561780-31561961 GCF_015228065.2 Penaeus monodon | reverse complement strand
AAGTTTTAAATTATTTTGATCACAGAAAGAAAGTTTTTTTTTTTTATCACAGAAAGCCTCCTTACCAGGTATGCCAGCAATGTACCCAAAGTCTTGGATTTCGTTCTCGAGAATGTCGAAGTAATCAGACTGAGGAATGAGGTGGTGCGGGACAGGTCGTCTCAGACTGTGCGGCGGGCCA
>NC_051417.1:31558667-31561651 GCF_015228065.2 Penaeus monodon | reverse complement strand
GGACGGGGTTGGTGGCCTCGAACGGGTGCGTGAGGAGGGGGGGCGATCGCCGTCGGGAGAGGAGGCTTGACGCTGGCGGGGAGGTCGTTGTATCCCGGTCCGAAGGTCGAAGGGGTGTACACAGGCGGCGAGTAGGTCGTGGTGGTGTAGTTGGGACGCAGGGAAGGTCGTGGGGCCAAGGAAACCCCCGGGTGACTGAAATCCTGGAGTTTCTTTATCTTGGGATCGTACGAGGGTTTGTAAGTGGTCACGTGGACGGCGGGTTTGGGCGAAGCCGGGGGCACGTAAGTCTGTGTGGGTTTAGCTGGTGGAACGTAGTCGGGCTTGGGTGAAGGAGGACTGTAAGTAGTGGCGGCATGGGGCTTGGCAGTCACAGGAGGAACGTAGTCTGGTTTGGGCTGAGCGGGAGGAACGTAAGCCTGAGTGGGTTTAGCAGGAGGGACATAAGCTTCTTCGGGCTGAGCAGGAGGAACGTAAGCTGGTTTAGGTGGTGCTGGGGGAACGTAAGCTTGAGTGGGTTTGGCCGGTGGAACGTATGCCGTGGTGGGATGTGCAGGGGGAACGTAATCTGGCTTGGGTTTAGCTGGGGGAACATATGCTGATACAGGAGCGTGCGGTATGCCAGAGACAACAGTGGAGTAGGTGGGTTTGGGGGTAGTGTAATGTGTGGAATGTGGGGCGCTCAAGTGCAGATTTGCTGACGGAGGAGGTGGGTGAGTGGGTGCCTTAGGGGGGACATAGACATCATGCCGAGGTGGAACGTAAGTGACAGGCGGTTGCTTGGGAGGAGGCAGATAGGTGGGGTCGATTGGGATATGAAGTGGAGGTGGAGGCGGCGGTATGTAAGAAGATTTTGGTTTCGAGACGTCCGCTACTACAGGGGTCTTAGGCGGCACATAGACGTCTGGCGAAACTTTGGGAGGAACGTAGGCCTGCTCTGGGGCTCTAGGGGGAACATAGGATGTCGTAACATGCTCAGGAGCTTTAGGGGGGACGTAGGAGTCTTGGGGTGTTGCAGGAGGACTATAATCTTTAGGAGGCAGATACTCTTTATCTGGAGGCTGGTAAGTCCTAGATGGCAGGGAATAGCCGGGGGTAACAGCAGGTGGTCTTTCGGGAGGAGCTTGGTATTCAGGCTTGGGAGGTATGTACTGGGGTTCAGGAGGGGAGTAAGCATAGGAAGGAGCAGATGTTGTCTTTGCGTAACTTGCCTTTGTGGACGTATTGGGGTCGTACCCTGGAGGAGGCGTTGGGTTGGTCTTGCGGATTTTGAAGGCTTGGGCTTCGAGAGGGCTTTTGGTCTGTTGCAGGCTTACAAGCCAAGAGGGAAGGGGTGTGTCATGTGGTTCGGGTTTTGGAGGTGTTATTATGTACTCATTGACAGGCAGTTCATACTTGCGTGATGGCTGTACGTAACTCAGCTGGGGAGGTGCGTACGACAACTGAGGCGGGGCGTAGGTGGTTTTTGGGGGAGGGAGAGGGGGGACATATGCTGGTGCAGGTGTTGCTGCTACTTTGGGCGGTATGTATTCATTAGTGGGTGGACCATAAGTCTGGCTGGGCGTCGCAGCTACTTTGGGCGGTATGTATTCATTAGTGGGTGGACCATAAGTCTGGCTGGGCGTTGCAGTGACTTTGGGCGGTATATATTCATTAACAGGTGGACCATAAGTCTGGCTTGGGGTATTTGCAACCTTGGGCGGTATGTATTCATTAACGGGTGGTCCATATGTCTGGCTGGGTGTATCTGCTACATTGGGTGGTATGTACTCTTTACTGGGCGGAACATAAGTCTGACTTGGTGTTTCATACCTCACTGGTGGGGTCTGATAATCTCGCTGGGGTGGCAGGTACGTCCTGGAGGGGGTTGCGTACGTGACTGAAGCCATGGTCGTCATTTGTGGGGCTTTCGTATCATCTTTGGGTGGAGGCAGATATTCGTTAATGGGAGGTTCATACGTCCTTGGAGGTGGTGTGTTATATTCCTTATTAGGAGGTAGGTAAGTGCGTGGAGCAGGTGTTGTCCCATAACCCGGCGCAGGAGAACCTCCATCATTGAATTCGACATTGGGCGGTAGGTACGTCCTGCTGGGCAAAGTGGGCCTCTTGGGGTGCTTCCTCCTCCTCTTGCCAGGGCTTCCGGGTCGGCGTCTCCGGCCTGGTATCTTCCCCTCACCAGGAACTCTCCTTCCGGGCACATTGAATTCCTTGTCCGGAGGAAGGTATTTTCTGGGAGGCTTCGCTACAGGTTTGCCGGGTACCTTGGGCCTTGCACCCGGCCGCAGTCTTCTTCGTGGTGGGGCAGCGAATTCCTTGTTTGGCGGAAGGTACTTTCTTGGAGGTTCTGCATAGGTCTGTTCCGGGAGCTTGTGATTAGCAGATGGAGGCAAATATTCATTACTTGGAGGTATGTACTTTCTTGGAGGCGCTTCGTAAGCACTGGCAGGAGGAGAGGCAGCTTTTGGGGGAATGTATTCGTTGGTGGGAGGTTGATACTTCTGTGAAGGTGCTTCATATTTCTCAGCAGGTTTTTCTGGAGGCACGTACTCTTTGTTTGGAGGAAGATAAGTCTGCGAGATGCCAGGGGCAGGCGTTGCAGCGTGAGGAGCATCGTACTCTGTGCTCGGGGCGATATACTGCTTAGGAGGGTCAGTATAGGTAACAGCTGGCGTTTTATACCCAGTTTGTGGCGTTGCAGCGTGTGGGGGCTTGTAGTCCTTCTCGGGTGCAATGTAAGCTGAGGGAGGGTCTGTGTGAGGAACTTCTGGAGCCTTGTACGTGGGCATCGTCAGGGGAGCTATGTATTCCTTGTTCGGGGGAAGATACTGCTGAGAGGGCTTCGAATGAGTTCCCGTCTCTGTAGTCTTGGCAGGAGCCTGTGGCGGGAGGTACTCTTTGTCTGGTGGAAGGTATGTCTGGGAAGGTTTCACGTAGCCCTCAGTCGACGACGCTTCATGGTGTGCTGGTGTTGGAGAAGCCTGCAC
>NC_051417.1:31557792-31558601 GCF_015228065.2 Penaeus monodon | reverse complement strand
CTCCTTCGAACGCACCGCCTCCGCGTCCGTCCTTCGGTACTTGAAGGAGACCGGGCGGCGGTACTGGAGGTGCGCCTGGATGCTGAGCCTCTCCGGCGCGGGCGTGAAGAAGTGAGGGCGTCCGGGGGGCGGCCTCGAGACCAGGCCGTTGGTGCGGCGGCGATGGTGGCCGGGCGGGCGGCGAGGAGGCCGGAACACCAGGTTCGGAGACTCCTCGGCCGCCTTGTCTCTGTTGAGGGGGATATAGGGCTTGGCGGAGGCGGGGCCGCTCGCCGCCTCCTCGCCGTACTCGGGCGTCACCAGGGCCTCCAGGGGCACGTACTGGGGCTGGCCGGGGGTCGGGACGAACCGCTGGTGCTTCCTGTCGGCGGCGACGCGGTAGTCCTCCTTCGGGTAGCCGACGGTGGGCTGGATGTCGTGCAGCTCCTGAGGGTGCTTGGGCGTCACCACGACCTCCGTCTCGTAGATGTCGGGGATCCCGATGTCGTAACGGATGTTGGGTTTCCTGAAAAAAAGACGAATCGCTATATCTTTGATCGATCCTTTGTGATGTACCGCAGATGGTTGTGTTATATAAAAACAAAGGAAAGAGATGGCAATATTGCAATTCAAGATATATCTGAAAGAGGGTCAAATGATTGGACAGAAGATAAAATATTTCAATGATAGAAGAGTCTCGAGTAACCTTGCGTCATGAAGTCGACTTCCCATTACCTGTTAGTCGTTTATTTCGTTCATTCAAAGCTAGATTATTGTGTTCATTTTGACAAAGTGAGTCATTGATATTACCTGTTCTTGCTTTTCTCTTA
>NC_051417.1:31556920-31557559 GCF_015228065.2 Penaeus monodon | reverse complement strand
CAGTCGATGCTTCACACCCCGTTTCTCTTTCCTCCTCCCTTACCCCTTCCCTCCCTCATCCCTGTCCCTCCCTCTTCCTCCCCCATCCCCTCATCCCTCCCTCTCCTTCCCTCTCGTCCCTCCCTATCCATTCATATCCCTCCCTCTCCTTCCCCCATCCCCCCATCCCCTCATCCCTCCCTCTCCCTCTCCCATCCCTTCATCCCTCCTTATCTGTTCATATTTCTCTCCCCATCCCTCCCCCTCGTCCCCCCATCCCCTCATCCCTCCCCCTCGTCCCCCTATCCCCTCATCACTCCCGATCCCTCCCCCTCGTCCCTCCCGATCCCTCCCTCCCGATCCCTCCCCCTCGTCCCTCCGTCCTCCAGTCCAAACAAGGCCGCTGGTCGTAGGTGTCGAATCCTTCTGAGTCCTACTTGGAGGTGTAGATCGACGGCTTCTTCTTGAGGCGGTAGCGGATCCTGGAGGGCAAGGGGGCGTTGAAGGACGTCTCGAGATCCTGCAGGAGTTGCTGACGGAGCCGGAGAGTCTCGTTGGCTGTGAGACACGCCCAGGAGTTCTGTTTGGGAGGGAGAAGGATGCTGCGGGTTGGTCGGGGTAGGATTTCAATGGGATTTTATGTAGGAATTTAAGTAGGAA
>NC_051417.1:31556203-31556886 GCF_015228065.2 Penaeus monodon | reverse complement strand
CTATTCTATTTTTTTAAAGTGATTTTTTGTGGGATGGGACCATGTAATAGAAAAACAACAATGTTTTGTTTGTGATTTTTTCCCATTTTCTTTTCATCTATCCTTCCTTCTTTTGAATGCGTGAAAATATTTTATTTTCTTCTTTTTTCCTTACTCCTTTTTTAATACAGATACTGTAGGATGTCACCGAGCAATAGGAAAAATTATCTACAATGGTCAATATAGGATGAAAAGGAAAAACATTCTACCCAGATTTCTCCTTTTTTTTCTTTTTTTAATAAAAAAAGTTAGGATAGGAAGCGTAGGATGAAGAAAAAAAAGGGGGGGGGGTTATTAGAAGGATTTACTCTGTCGATTAAACTAGGATTAAAAGAAGAGGATTTTTCATCTTTTTTTCCTTTTGTATCGCAAGTTCTGTACGATAAGTGAGGATTGTGTAAGTTAGTTATGTTAACAAACGTACTTTGAGATTTTTGTATCTGATCTTCTGTGTCTTTGTTATTTTTTTCTTCAGTTTTTCTCTTATAATATTGTTATATAGATATAGTGACCTTTTTTATAATTTACGATGAAAAAACATCTAAAAAAAGGAGAGGAGAACGTAACATTTTCCTTCACCTGTTCAAATCGCTCGTAAAAGTTAAGTAAAAAGCGAATTACAAGTATTTTGTTAGCTAAAGATT
>NC_051417.1:31555567-31556181 GCF_015228065.2 Penaeus monodon | reverse complement strand
TGCAAAACGGAATTTAGTAATGACACTAGTTTCCCATTACAGACGCAAGCCAGGTGATTACGGCCCTTTTAATTAGTCCTAATGAACGCTATTTGGGGGAAGATGGGGTGCCAGATCTTAGGTATTATCAGCCCAAAAGTTCCTACTATTTTCTCGCAGGCAGTTATGGTCTAAAGTGTATGATTATCTTAGCGATTTGTTACATATAATCGTGGTGTTATAACGTCATTATAAACGCATTTCTAACACCATTGCAAAAATTAGGTAGTTCTAATACCATTAGCAGTTTTAACTATTATATCTTTTAAGTATAGTTTTAACACCGTTGTAAGTTTCAAGTAGTTCTAACACTATTATAAACTTTTAAGTATTGTTATAACACTATCATAAAGTTCTAAAACTGAACTTTAAATACACTAATAAAAACATTTTATCCGAGGCTGAGTGTGTGTGGTGGAACCTGTGCCTAAGCGTCTTTCTTTTGTGCTGTAATATAGAGTAATTTTGTATATTTGTATACTAGAGAACGTAACAGTACCTGTGATCTTTTGTTGTATGAACTGTCTGTCTTGCGTTCAAGCTGGTGTGAAGGAATGCATTATGTGGAGAGAAAC
>NC_051417.1:31555139-31555403 GCF_015228065.2 Penaeus monodon | reverse complement strand
GTATGGCGGACATATCAGCATAATCTTGCGTGAGCTATTAGCCCAACATGGCACCTGCAACAAACCCACGCCAGGACGGCCTCCAAATGACTACCACATGGCTTCCCCGAGGGCTCCAAAAACCAGCGCCCCGACGGGAACCAAGAGGATAATGACGGTTGACCCAGGATAACCGACTCCAGAGGTCACACCGTCAACACTACTACAAGCGCCACACTCAAGCACCGTTCCTACTCTCGCGGATTGTGTGCATGTATAGCCTGG
>NC_051417.1:31554530-31554907 GCF_015228065.2 Penaeus monodon | reverse complement strand
AACATCGATTCTTATTTTAACCGAGCAGTAACAGAGGGACAGCATGCAAAATAAAGTTAGTTAATAAAACACAGTAATAACAAAATAAAAAAAAACGTCAAGAAAAAAAAATCACTTATCTCTCCCTCGGTTTTCTTCTTTTTCTCTATTTTCCAATTAGTAATTCCTGACATGCACTAAATAAACACCCTCTTCCTTGAAACGTTTTTATCAACGTTTATTTTTGTTGTAACTCACCTTGTTATCGCACGAGACGTTCTCGCTGGTTTTCCGATAAGTGTCTGGGGCCGCTACACGGGTCTCCACCACCTAAACCGAACAACATTAGCTTTTTTTTTCTATTTCCAGAAAAATATATATTTCGAATGTCGAAAGAG
>NC_051417.1:31554212-31554505 GCF_015228065.2 Penaeus monodon | reverse complement strand
TGGGGATATATATTTTTTCTTTTTAAGGGAAAATTTGGGTAGAATTTTGGAGTTTCTTTTGGGGAAACATCATACATTGCAGAAATTGGCCGAAAGAAATATAATTTTGAAAATTCTTTTGAAATTTTGGTTGGCTGTGCCTAATGCTGGTTCAGTATGGTTGGCTTTGACGCGGCCGGATTAGAGTTGATACAACGAAACATATAATCATAATAAATAAATGAATTACGAAGGGGAATGAAAAAGTAATTACAAAGGGCGAATAAAAACAGATTTTTCTTTTTCAAACATGG
>NC_051417.1:31554034-31554108 GCF_015228065.2 Penaeus monodon | reverse complement strand
CGACAGTTTTTAAAAACATGAAATTTACCTTCGAAGCTTCACCCGTGTGGTCTCCGTCAGCGAGATCACCTCCT
>NC_051417.1:31553868-31554002 GCF_015228065.2 Penaeus monodon | reverse complement strand
AGCCTGGCCACTCCTGTTGGGGTTCCGCCTCTCCTCCACCTCCTCGCTGGCCACGATCTTGTTGGCCAGCTTGTCCAGGAGGCTCGTGTCCTTCAGGCGCCAGGTAAGGAGGTCCTTAGTACTGGTTGTATTGC
>NC_051417.1:31553548-31553820 GCF_015228065.2 Penaeus monodon | reverse complement strand
CAGCGAGTAAGAGCATCCTCGCGCGGGCAACACGAGAGCTGTTCATCGGGTTTTCTAAAGCTTCCTCCTTATCATTATCATTCGCTTCGTCAGCGCCTTCGTCGTCGGGTTTTGCTTCGGCGCCGGGGGAGGTCTTCGGGAGGAGGTCCGAGAGGCCTCCGCCGTCGCCTCCTTCGCCTCCGCCCTCATCGCTTCCTAGGGCGAGGGTCGTGGCGAGGCAGAGCACTCCTGTAGGAGGGGAAGGAGGAGGGAAGAGGAGTTTAGGGGGATTT
>NC_051417.1:31553268-31553349 GCF_015228065.2 Penaeus monodon | reverse complement strand
CTCCCGAAGCGCGGGCGAGACAGCGAGCGAATGACCCGTCGAAAGCGATGATCAGATTAAAAATGAAAAGGCAATGCGTGG
>NC_051417.1:31552796-31552975 GCF_015228065.2 Penaeus monodon | reverse complement strand
GGGGGGGGAGAGAGAGAAGCCCAACCTAACCTAATTTTGCTAAAATATACGAAAACTTAAGGAATTTTGCTCTTTAGTTAAACTTTATCCAATCTCTCGGACTTTTGCCTCATCGCTGCGCAGAAAAAAGATCCGCATTTAAACTTTGTTTTTGAACTCCTTGAAAAAAGGACTCTTAA
>NC_051417.1:31552386-31552653 GCF_015228065.2 Penaeus monodon | reverse complement strand
TTGGTACTCTTAAGTACCAATTACTAATAAAAATAAAGAGTACTCTCAGTAATTCCTTTCACAGGTAAGATGACTTGCAACATTTTTTTTTCAATCTTCTGCATCAGGTGTGTGACTGCATTATAAAAATGACTCGTTTCTCTTGCTACTGTCAAATCAGTTTTCTTCCGCGGTAATTCGCACAAAAGAAAGTGAAACAAAACTAAATCCATAGTCAGAAATGCTAGAACTAATAAAACTTTCCAATTTAAAACCTTCCCGCTCTAT
>NC_051417.1:31552136-31552278 GCF_015228065.2 Penaeus monodon | reverse complement strand
ATGGTCGAAACGCTTTTCCAAATTCTTATGAAAAAAAAGGAAAAGGTTAGTTCACTTTAACGCCTAACATCACGTGGCAAAATTTCCCGCTGCTTCAGAAAAGTCGCGAATTGACGTTACTTTCACCGGGTGTCGGTCTGTC
>NC_051417.1:31551691-31552074 GCF_015228065.2 Penaeus monodon | reverse complement strand
AATCATGGAAAATTCTGGAATAGTTTTCTATAGGTTAAGGAACCCTGCACTGATTTCGGTTCAGTAATTGGAAATTTCCTCTAATTATATTATTCTGACTATTTTCTTATTTTTTCTGCGACTTTTTTTTCTTCATTTTCGTATTCTAGCTATTTCTTCATCTTCCCTTTCCTTTACTTCTGATTCTTAATGATAATTTTATCAGCAGAATTAGTAAGCAACAATTAATTTACCAATTGTGAACATTCATATTAGTCCTCTTCTGAACACGTTTCCTTTATTATAAATCAAAGTCACCTTCCTTGATTGCAGTAATATAACACCTCAAATAAGCTATAAAACAGTTGAATATTTCACCCTTACCCGTAATCCATGATTATGAA
>NC_051417.1:31551088-31551662 GCF_015228065.2 Penaeus monodon | reverse complement strand
CACCATTTCACCATTTCACAAACGCAAACATTCTCGATCACACAGACACAAAAAATACATCTGTAAATCTACAGCTAACGAGTGCAGTGGTATCTTCAAGAAGACAAAGACGCGAGGGATTCCCACGGCGATAACTCAAAAGTCACCCTCAACGCGCATCCAAGAGCGCCGTAACACAACCCGGCAATAACTCACCCAAGAGAGCTCAACGCGTCACTCGGCCCATTAAAGTCATTTGGTCAGAAGCGCTTTCGAGTTTTGCTGCAACGAGGCAATAAAGTTCGTTTTAGGCTTTCGAAAATCGTCTGGATAATACTGAAGGTCGTCTTGGTTACGATCGTTCGACGGCAAAATGATGGATTTGGAGATTGCCTTCAACGCAACCCGATCGGGAAAATACTTTCGAAATGACAGTAACGTGACCTGACTATAGTACTCGGGAGACCACGATAACAGACCAAGGTATAATTTCAGCGTTACGACTGGCGTACAAACCGGTAAAAACACATCAAGACTACGGCAATTTCATGACCCGACAATAACGCTGGACACCACAGCTCAACCCTAAACAGAC
>NC_051417.1:31550729-31550965 GCF_015228065.2 Penaeus monodon | reverse complement strand
AAAAAAATCCTAACGCTTTCTAAACCCACCATTGCGCGACACGACAGGTGACAGATAGGCCTACTTACCCAGGACGCAGAGGATAACACGACAGGATCTTGCCATCCCGTCAGTAGCCCCTCGTTCGTCGCCTACTGCAGAAGATGAGGTCAAAGGTCAATATGTGTGGAAATGTGTATAACATATTTTACTTTCCTAGTTTTTTTTTTTTACTATTAAGAATATTTTCTTAATAC
>NC_051417.1:31550496-31550630 GCF_015228065.2 Penaeus monodon | reverse complement strand
GGAAAATAAGAAAGATAACATATATACACTTCATACATATGTAATCGTCCACACGTACTACAGAATTTTCAGAATATTCCTTTCGATTTTTTCACGCAGTTTAGCAGCAGTGGCAGCAGTACTTAAAGTGGTGA
>NC_051417.1:31550047-31550373 GCF_015228065.2 Penaeus monodon | reverse complement strand
GCACAGAAACAAATCTACAATCATTAAAATCTTCATAATTTTCCCATGCTCTAGTTTACGCTCTTCAATATGCCTTAGTCTTAGTCAAACAGTCTTCAAGATGAAAATTTTACGATGCCGCGGTTGAATATTCGACTTGTAATTAAGTAATCACCATAATACTGATCTAATTAGCTATCTCGCGTGTTAGTAATTAGCTAAGAGGAGTTTTAACCAATGGGAGGAAGTGTGTGTGGGTTTATGCCTACTTACGTAGGCATAAACTCACGCATTCGAACACACGCAAAATATCCACACGAACACGCAAGTGAATGCGGTTAATTGAT
>NC_051417.1:31549745-31549885 GCF_015228065.2 Penaeus monodon | reverse complement strand
GCGAAAGTAAGGAAACCAGAAACGCGCTTCCACAACATTCACGCTACAGCTGTTGTCCAGAGGCTTCCTCCTCCCCCCCCCCTTCCACCACCTACCACCCCTGTCTCCTTCCCAACCCCTTATTTCACAAGTTTTCCTTC
>NC_051417.1:31549311-31549672 GCF_015228065.2 Penaeus monodon | reverse complement strand
GTCTCTTTTCCATCTTTCCCTAAGGGCTCTTAAGTCAGCCCTTAGCGTGGGCGTGTGGGCGTAAGGAAATCACATATCCGTTTTCCTGTCAGGTTTTTTCTTTTTTTTTGATTGTTATTTATTATTAAACTCAGGTTAGTTGTATTTTATTTTCCAAATGAGGCGGGTTACGAAGGACTGGATTTTTTTTCCTTTTTTTTCTCTTTTTCCTGTATTTTTTCTTTCTATTTTTATTTTTGTCTTTGTTTTTTTCTCTTATTTTTCTTTCTGTCTATCTTTTTCTTATCTTTCTCTCCTACTTTTTGATAAACTATGAAATGTGATGTATATTTGTCTATTTAAAAAAAAAATCATTAGTAAG
>NC_051417.1:31549164-31549275 GCF_015228065.2 Penaeus monodon | reverse complement strand
CCAAGTTAGTATATAAACAAATTATCGAAGGGAAGAGTAGAGAAACACAAGATATATTATGTAAAAGAAAAAACACGTATATTTTTCCGTTATAATTATTTGTATCATTTA
>NC_051417.1:31548898-31548999 GCF_015228065.2 Penaeus monodon | reverse complement strand
GTCATCATCATTATTATTTCCTATTATCATTTCAGCAAAAATACTACTCATAGGAAGAGAAATATTTGGGAAATAGCTGGACACATAGATAAAAAAATATA
>NC_051417.1:31548534-31548839 GCF_015228065.2 Penaeus monodon | reverse complement strand
GATAGTAAGCATATGTATATATCAATGAATAATTAGGGCTTGGTATTAGCTAATAATTCTTCTTTTTCTCTCCCTCTTCCCTTTTTCATATGTAGAAAAAGAGAGAGAGAAAAATAGAAGTGAAGAAAAAGAAAAAAGAAAATCAAATAATTAGAAATGTTTAGAAAAGAAAAAAGATGGAAAGACGAGAAAACGTGTAAAAAAAAGGAAAAAATAGAAATAAAGGTACTTCGAAAATAAAAAAACGGAAAAAAGATGGAAAGAAAACAAAAGTAAAAGTAAAATAAAAAAGATACAAAAATCAT
>NC_051417.1:31548067-31548294 GCF_015228065.2 Penaeus monodon | reverse complement strand
AATAATCGCCTCGCCAACCGCCAATTTGCTTATAAATTGGCTGACTGTCAGTTCCCTCTTACGATTTTTTCCTTTTCTCTCCCTTTTTTTAGCTGATTATAGTCAAGCACTCGGCGTCAACTCGGAAACGTGACAGTTAAGAGGTTTGCTTTCTTACAAGACGGGAAGTTGGCCGCGCGAATACGAGATGAGGTGAATCAGAGCGGCGGAGAAGGTAATCTTTTCGC
>NC_051417.1:31547357-31547613 GCF_015228065.2 Penaeus monodon | reverse complement strand
CTGCCCCACCCCACCCCCTCACCCCCCTCTCCCATTTCCTACTTCCGACGTTGCAATTTACCTGTTCGTAAATTTTACTGAATCAGTCTTGCCTCAGGTATAATGACGTCATTCGCTCTAAGCTCAGTGAGGTAGATGTGGCGTGGTTGAGAGGTTGATGGGGTGGAAGAGATTGTAGATGATGGAAGGTGTCTGTAGATGGCGCTGAAGGTGTAGAAGGTGTGATAGTGTTGCTTCTAATTAGCGTGATAAGAGA
>NC_051417.1:31546618-31546879 GCF_015228065.2 Penaeus monodon | reverse complement strand
ACGACACACACAACGCCATCTGTTGGCCACTTAAGGAGGGAAACAGCCCCAGGGCTGTTATAGTCGGCAACCTTTGCAACATCAACTTGCATATTGCAATTTCTATCGCACAGGTGTCGTTCCGGGCGAGGTAGTTTGTCCATCAACTTTATTAAATTCGCAAATTTACTTGATTGTTTGTCTCCGGGAACGAGAAATTTGCATTATAATTGTATGCAAAGGATAGTTTCTCACGGGCACAACTACTACATGATAAATTGA
>NC_051417.1:31543510-31543588 GCF_015228065.2 Penaeus monodon | reverse complement strand
ATAAGAATCAATATATATGAAACAAGTAATATGAAAGATGAGATGAAGATGTATAGTAGAGAATGAACTAAGAGTAGA
>NC_051417.1:31543377-31543457 GCF_015228065.2 Penaeus monodon | reverse complement strand
AAAGTAGAAGAGAAGCGGATGGATAGAGAGAAAAGAGAAAGAAAAATATAATAAGAAATATAATATAATACTATATATAC
>NC_051417.1:31543039-31543137 GCF_015228065.2 Penaeus monodon | reverse complement strand
GAACATTTTTGTGATACCGATTTGTTGTAATAAATTCTTAACTAGATATCATTGTGATTTTATCTTTATAATGTCATTATTTTTGTTTTGTTTTTTGC
>NC_051417.1:31542605-31542893 GCF_015228065.2 Penaeus monodon | reverse complement strand
CAGCATGACAACGCACACCTGTCCTGCCGCCTGCACTGTTACCACTTCCGTCCTGCAGGCTTGTTTACCAGCTGTTTTCCTCCCCACCAGGCACGGGGTCGGGTCAGCAAGCACTGGTGGCCTACTCTTCTGCTTGCATGCCTGCAGGGCGCCTACCTACCTACCTATTTAGAGAATATGGGGGGGAGGGAGGAAAGGGGGGGGGGAGAAGGGAGTCAGGAGGGAAGGGGAGATGGAAAGAGAAGGAAGTGAGAGGGTGAATATACGTGTATGTTATATTCATACATG
>NC_051417.1:31541138-31541362 GCF_015228065.2 Penaeus monodon | reverse complement strand
GGCAGCCGCTACACTGCATGGAAACCAGAAAAATACCAACATTAAATCAGTAAATAAGCATTATTTACGAGTGAGCAGGAAAAAGGCCTTGTTTTCCACCCAGCAGTGCTACAGATGCAGCGGCAGGTGCAAAATGTGTTGTATCACGGTGAAGAAAGCACGAGATAGCTTAGAAATTAAATAAAGTATAGCAGACAGGGTTGGGGAAGTATGTTAAATAAGTG
>NC_051417.1:31540780-31541046 GCF_015228065.2 Penaeus monodon | reverse complement strand
AGTAAGAAACAGAAAAGGGGAATACCATCCCACAATGAATTATAAACAAAAGAAAGATAATTTAAAAATGGGAACAAGGCAACAAGAGGATAAAAGAGAGATGAAAAATAAAGTAAAGAGACAATCAGAAAAAAGACAAGAGAAAAAAACAAGAAAAAATATTTAAAAAATGAGGAAAGAAAAGAATCACTAATAGAAGAAAGGAAAGATTAATGTCAAAAGAGTGCGGGAAAAAATAAATAAAATAAAAATAAATAAATAAATAA
>NC_051417.1:31540435-31540699 GCF_015228065.2 Penaeus monodon | reverse complement strand
ACAAACAAACAAAATAAAAGAAATGAAAAAAGTTGCCAAAAAAACGAGATTATTTTCTCACGTAAACAAACCCACGTGGCGAGTGATCAGTCTCTTGGGCAGCAGAGTGCGTAAGAAACATTAGAGTATCGATTCCATTCATATTTTTGCGATGCGTCGGTGTATCTTTATGAATGAATTTGTATTTTTCTTAAGGGGGCACTGTTGTATTTTTACGGCCATTTCCTGCTGTTGTCGTTGGTAATATGGTGTCCTGTGTTTGTG
>NC_051417.1:31540284-31540350 GCF_015228065.2 Penaeus monodon | reverse complement strand
ACTTTTTCTCGTCGTTAATGTCGGCATTAAAACAGACATTGGCTGTAATTGCTTGTTTGCAAATAC
>NC_051417.1:31539445-31539737 GCF_015228065.2 Penaeus monodon | reverse complement strand
TCGTAACTACAGTTTGCGGTGAGGTAAAGCTGTGAGTTGCATGAATTTGCATATCATTATCTCAAGTGAGTTTCTTTCACGTCTGGTCGCCTCTTATTCGTTTCTTTTGTTAACACTCATTATCATATCTATTTTATTTTTCCTCGAGGTTGATTGTATAATGGATAAGAATGTAAATGGCTGTGCTTTTCTTTTTTTGTGTGTGTGATATTAATTTTGGTTAGTAAAGCTGCGTTGCAAAGGAGTTGTTTGCGTCAAGCTGCATTTTAGTTCTAAAAAAATTAGGAAGATT
>NC_051417.1:31538046-31538385 GCF_015228065.2 Penaeus monodon | reverse complement strand
TTGCCTGACTAGTCGCTGCTATTACGAATGGGAGAAAGACGAGGAGGAGGAGAAAGCAAATGAGAGAAGGGGGAAAGGGAGAATTAGGTGAAAGGGGGTAGAGAGTAGAAGCTAAGAATTAGGCGAAAAGGGGGAAAAGGATAATATATGAGAATAAGGGTGAAAGAGGGAGGAGGATAGAAGGTAAGAAATAAATGAAAGAGAAAAACGGATAAGTGATAAAAATTAAGTAAAAGGGGTGGAAGGCAGATGCTAAGAATTGGATAAAAGGAGAGAGATAGAAGCTTAGGGTTAGGCGAAAGGAGGAAAGAAAATAAGCCGATAAATGGATAAGAATGG
>NC_051417.1:31537572-31538012 GCF_015228065.2 Penaeus monodon | reverse complement strand
AAAGAAATAATTGGATGAACGGAGGTGGAGGAGTGTATGAAAGGGAAGATAAATAAGAGAGAAGAGAATATGAGAGAGAGAACTGATGAAAAAGGGAGAAGGAAATGAAGAAAGAAGCGGATAAGACAGAGAAATTGGATAAAGAGGGTTTTGAAAGAGAGGAAGAGAGAAAAGGATGAGGCAAACAATTTGATAAAAGAGGGGAGAAAGAAAGGAAGAGAGAAAAGATGAAAACGGGGAAAACAATAAAGAAAAAATAGATGAAAGAGAGGAAGAGAAAGAGAAGAGAAGAGCATGATAAAAAAGAATAAAGGACATAGGAGAATATGAAAATAAATTAAAGAAAAAAAATCAATTTTTATTTTTTTTATTTCCCTACTTCACATGACGTTCGGTAATGATATGTCATCGAGAGATATTTGGAAACCTTGTGCGATTCT
>NC_051417.1:31536773-31536905 GCF_015228065.2 Penaeus monodon | reverse complement strand
CCACCCCATTTTTTTACCGGGTCAATCTGTGCAATATTTTGTGGTGTGTGTGTGTTTTTTTTCTGTGCATTTTCTTTGAAATTCTATTAATAACGGTGTTAGAAAACTGTTAAAAAACGAAGCCACGAAAAA
>NC_051417.1:31536399-31536547 GCF_015228065.2 Penaeus monodon | reverse complement strand
AGTCAGATCACGTGACCTTAAGCAATTAAAATGGAATATTTTGTATGGTTACCCCCATTGCTGTTGGAGGCTCATTAGAGATAATGAATGGGTGTTATCATTAGCGGAGATTCATTTGTAGAGGAAAAGTAGCGGTTTGTAATGATAC
>NC_051417.1:31535781-31535942 GCF_015228065.2 Penaeus monodon | reverse complement strand
AATCCCTTTACGACCTCTAAACAAACAGACGAAGACGCCATTACGCGACCCGGAACGAACGAACGAACGCGTGTCTCAGTTAAATCCGGTTTGCGACGATGATTTTTTTTTTTACCTTCATCTCTTGTATTCTTCCTCGTTTCCCGTTTTGTTTTATCTTC
>NC_051417.1:31535045-31535403 GCF_015228065.2 Penaeus monodon | reverse complement strand
TGTATTTGCCGAATGATGGGATTTTCTTGTTTTCCTTTTTCTCTCTTTTTATTTATTTTTCTTTCCCTATTTTCATCTTTATTTTCTTGTTCTTCTTCTTCTCCTTCATCTTTTTTTCTCTTTCTTTATGTATTTTACTTTCTTCGTGTTACTTCTTTTTGTTTTGTTTTTCTCCTTTCTTTCTTTTCTTCTTTTTATATTTTTTCTTCTGTTTCCTTTTCTTACGACTTTTGTTTTTATTTTATAAATTCTTTCGGTTCTTTCTTCTTCTCTTTTTTTCCCTTTCTTTTTATCTAGTTTTCCTTTCTTCTTATTTTATCATTTCTTCATCTCTTTTTTTTTTGTTATTCCTTGTTAC
>NC_051417.1:31534092-31534580 GCF_015228065.2 Penaeus monodon | reverse complement strand
GGTTCCTTACCTTCAGGACCAGACTACACCGCCATCCGCACAGAATAATCTCGTTCTGAAAATGAATAAATAAAATCAATAAAGAAATAAAGAGTAATATGTATTAAATATAAAAGAGATAAAATGAATAAAATTAAATAAAAAAAAGATAAAGAGGAATATAAGATATATATAATAGATAATATAAATAAGATAAAATAAAGAGTAATATATAATATAGAGAGAATAAACAGAATGAATAAAACAAAATAAAATGAAATAAAGGAATAATATATAATGAATATAAAATAAAGAAATGATTAGATTTATATTATTTAGAAAATACTTATAACTGCAAATAGTGATGCCACGAATATCACGAAAGAAAGTGGATTGTTTACATGAAAGTTGAGAATGAAATAAACAAAGTTAAAAAGTTAAAGTTAAAGACATTCCACGTTTGATTACATTAAGAAAAGAAAAAGATAGAAATAAACAGAAGATTGTAT
>NC_051417.1:31533854-31534070 GCF_015228065.2 Penaeus monodon | reverse complement strand
GAGTCTGTTTGTTTGGAATTCAAGAATTAATTAATTTTCCCATTATCATCATCTTCTCTATCTATTTCTTCTTCTTTTGCAGCATGGATTTTAAAAATCGACTATTAACACGCTATTTCATATACATGCTCGAAAACCGTAAGTCATACCATCGCAAAATCACAATAAAAAATCCACATCTATGTCACTTTTAGACGTAGAATCTCAACACCCAAC
>NC_051417.1:31533641-31533835 GCF_015228065.2 Penaeus monodon | reverse complement strand
AATAATGACGCGCCTAAAATAAAACAGAAATACTCATCTCGCTTCTCCAGACAAGAGAAGCAATGTCATTATTAGTCCAATTCGCATGACCTTCACCAAGGGAGTGAATAACCGCATTCAGACATGCAAATCAGGAGGGAAAATTATGCGAACTGTGCAGGCGAAGACAACGCGTTCGTATAGCAAGCTGAAGA
>NC_051417.1:31532765-31532933 GCF_015228065.2 Penaeus monodon | reverse complement strand
GAGTAAATGTCCATTTACAGGGAAAATTCGTTAACAACTTCAAAGGCATCGCTCGGTTAGCTTTCATTAAAAACGTGGTCATTTTTCATCCAAACAATACAGTGCTTAAAAAGGGCGAAACTTATGATATATATCACCATCCTGTTTCCTGGTTTTATAGTACGCGTC
>NC_051417.1:31532436-31532737 GCF_015228065.2 Penaeus monodon | reverse complement strand
GTCAACGGGTGTTAAACGCCCCATTGTATAGTATATTTAAATCTAAATGTGTTACGTACAGTTTCACAGATCGCCAACCTCTCCATAAAACATAAAGTTTACAAAACATAAGTGTCAGAAAATAGCTATAAACTTAACAACACATCTCTAGTAAACGACAAACTTTTAGCACATATGATAGTATCCCGTAACAGAATTCCACGGCAGAACAGCAAGTTTGCATGAGACAGCACGCGAGAGGCCAGCGTGTCACAGAAAAGGCAAATCACGTTGTTAGTAAGGGTCGGTAACAACACCCATC
>NC_051417.1:31532098-31532298 GCF_015228065.2 Penaeus monodon | reverse complement strand
GGGGGGGTTGGGGGGAGGGAGAGGGTGATTTTCCCTTTGAATTCTTTTTTTTTCGTGATTTTTTTTAAATTATTAATAAGAGGTTTCCTGTGACAGCTTATTTTCCTTGATTTTTTTCCTTACCAATTTTTTTTTTCATGACAGTTTTCTTTTTTTCCCTTACCATTTTTTTCCTAGCCTTTTATGAAATCGTTTAGTGA
>NC_051417.1:31531974-31532062 GCF_015228065.2 Penaeus monodon | reverse complement strand
AAGAAATGCTTCAGTATATAATGACAAAATACGTTTGATTACGTTAAAACCCACGATATCTTTGGAAATTATTACAAAATGGCGAATC
>NC_051417.1:31531626-31531913 GCF_015228065.2 Penaeus monodon | reverse complement strand
AATCCGCATCTTCTTCGGAAACAGATAAAGAAATCAGCAAAATTTACACGAAAACGACAAATTTAACGATCACGAGTTTTCCAAAAGACATCGATCGCCATTCCCATGAGATGTGATAATTACCAAACCACACATTTAAATTCCTCTGCAGGAGCGTGGACATTATCATTGACTGTGTGTTGGAGGGAGAGAGAGTTTGTAACCGAGAGGAAAGCTTTGTTGAAATGTTACACAGGGGTGAGATCATTCAAAACACGAATATCTACCATTAACGAAAGGTGAAAGGA
>NC_051417.1:31531029-31531531 GCF_015228065.2 Penaeus monodon | reverse complement strand
AAGAAAAAAACGAGAAAACGGTTGGGAACTTTAAAGATTACGATACTGGACGAAGACCGGAAGTAAGAAGGGGGGGGGGCGAGAGTTACCGGAAGTGTGGGAACGAGTTGGGGGTTGGGGAGGGAGGGAGAGAGGGGGCAGAGGAGGGGAGGGGAGGGTGAGAGGAAGGGAGCAAGTTGGGGGAGGGGGAGAAGGGGTGGAGGGGAAGGGAGAGAGGAAGGGAGCGAGTGGGGGGAGGGGAAGGGAGGAAAAGAGGGAAAAAGAGAGGGAGGGAAGGGAAAAAAGGAGAGAAGGGAAGGCTGATAAAAAGGGGGGAGAGGGAGAATTACGGGAAGAAGGGAGAAGGAAGAAAGGAGAGAGAGGGAAGGGAGAAAGAGAGAGGGAGGGAGATGGTGAGGGGAAGGAGGAGGCACAGGAACATCTGCCGCGTCCTACTGGCCTGGTTCCTTCCCGCGTCGCCCGCTGAAGTGCCGCTGTTGAGGGGAGCTGCGGCAGCGGCTGC
>NC_051417.1:31530491-31530750 GCF_015228065.2 Penaeus monodon | reverse complement strand
GCAGGAAATGGACACATCTCTGTTTATTTCTTTTTTTTTCTCCCTTTTCTAGCTAATTTGCATAAATAAACCAGTCTATTTACGAACTAAAATCTTAATAGAATTTTCCCTTAAGAGTCGGATATAATTTTTTTTCGATAACGTGAATATTAAAAAAAAACTTTTTTTTTCCGATAACGTTATTACAAAAAAAAAATTGAACCTATATATTGCGAAATAATTTAAACGCTAATTCTATGGTAACAGAAAATTATATGTA
>NC_051417.1:31530375-31530457 GCF_015228065.2 Penaeus monodon | reverse complement strand
ATTGAGAGTTATCTTTATTTACTGCAACTGTATTTTTCCAGATCAAATACTGCATAGATTTGTTTTCCTTTATTGCATTACT
>NC_051417.1:31529603-31529753 GCF_015228065.2 Penaeus monodon | reverse complement strand
CATCGAATAAAACTTCTAAACTCACTACAGCCAAAGGTGTATATACGGAAAAGTATACAGTAAGTTTCCTGAACCAATTAGCGAAGGCATACAAGAGAAAAGTTGCGTGGACTTTAAAACCCCCCGAGCTATGAGGTTCATTTCGACAAA
>NC_051417.1:31528890-31529005 GCF_015228065.2 Penaeus monodon | reverse complement strand
TAGAAGAAAAAAAAGCTAGGCTATGTGATTATCAACTGTGGTTCTTTTTTTTATAAACTCACATAAATTCCTTCTATCCATTCTTCACTATTTACACTAACCACAAAATTCCCTT
>NC_051417.1:31528747-31528818 GCF_015228065.2 Penaeus monodon | reverse complement strand
ATGTATGAATTCAGTACATTTACCTCATTGACAAATATTTCTTTTGCTTTTCTTTCATAAGTTAAGTTGGA
>NC_051417.1:31527650-31527847 GCF_015228065.2 Penaeus monodon | reverse complement strand
TCTAAAAATTACTGTATCTCGTTTCCAGAAAATTATCGAGGTTTCTTGGATAAACACAATAATAAAATACAAACCGAGGAAACGGCAAAGGAAAAAAGGAAATCAAATGTCCTAAATTACTTTGATATCAACACGAAAGTAGGTTTTTATGCTTCAAAATTACTTTCTTCCTGACACTTGAATATATACACACGAAG
>NC_051417.1:31527327-31527423 GCF_015228065.2 Penaeus monodon | reverse complement strand
AAACAGAAAGCAGTCGGTAACCCTTTTCCGCTAGATATCAAAACATCATAATGAAGATAAATATATAAATATACAAACAAACACACACACACAGAA
>NC_051417.1:31526859-31527034 GCF_015228065.2 Penaeus monodon | reverse complement strand
TACCTTAGCCTCTCCCTCCCTTCCGCTAAACCTCTCTAAACGAAACACTTCGAAAATTGCAAGACGCGAAATGTTACAGCTTGGCAACCACAGAACAGGCCATTAAGGTGATCATTATCCCTCTAAACAACCGCATTTTGATCTTTAAAGTCGAGCTTGTTCGGTGTGAATGAGG
>NC_051417.1:31526496-31526786 GCF_015228065.2 Penaeus monodon | reverse complement strand
AGTAATGGGGTAGGGTAGTGATTGGAAATGGGGAATGGGAGTAGCGAGGAGTAATGGGGGGGATGGGTGTAGTGAAAGGAAATAGGGGAATGGAAAGCAATGAGGGATAATGGGGGAATGGAGAGTAATGAGAGAGAATGGGGGATGGGGAGGACTGAGGAGTGATAGGGGGGATGGGGGAGAGGTAATAGGGGGGAGGGGTGATGCTGCAGTAGTTCACTCGTCCGGTTTTGTGTAATGGGGGAAGGTCTATTGCGTGCGTGATTCTCCGGGGTCGATTGGTCTATAGG
>NC_051417.1:31525764-31526218 GCF_015228065.2 Penaeus monodon | reverse complement strand
TCTGTCAATAAGATAGAATTAGACACAAAGCAAATAAAAAAAATTGTGATAACCAGAGAGACGAGGTAGGAAACGAGAGAGACAAAGCAAGAATGGGAGAAAATGAGACAAAACACAGAGAGTGAAAGACAGATATAAAGATAAACAGAATATTAAATGAAGGAAGATATGTACTAGATAATGAAGAGAAAGAATACACACGCGATAGATTGGAAATAGATAGACAAACAAACTCATCTAAGTGAAAGAAATGTCAATAAAACTAATGAGTGAAATAAACTACGCATCATGGTTGTTAACGCGAAAAGGCAATTACAAATTTATCACAAAAATACCGCCACTTACGTTCACAATAGAAATTTTTAATCAAACATGACGATATTATTATTTTAAGGCGCCATTTTTAAAAGGCATTAACGTCGAATCCAGTGCTATATAGACCTATCCATTTTCT
>NC_051417.1:31525665-31525738 GCF_015228065.2 Penaeus monodon | reverse complement strand
TACTCACGTTAAACACTGGTTATGAACATCGAGTCCAGTATATTAAATCTACCTAAACGTATTTCGTCAATAT
>NC_051417.1:31525232-31525634 GCF_015228065.2 Penaeus monodon | reverse complement strand
TATTCACGCTGCGTTGACGTTACATAAAAGTTATCAGAGAAACATAAATCCTTTAAAAGTATTACATCTTGATAGACCCTTGATTACTTTCCCACAATCACGGTTGGCAGAGTGAAGTAAATTGCCACGAGAGAAATGCCTTTATAATCTCTTAAAGTAATTTAGAAGAATTTGCAGGATTTATGATGGTTAGATCGACGCGTTGCATGATCTTGATACTTTTGAGATTTTAGATGTTGATGGTTGGAAAAGGAGATAGATTTCAGTTCTCGTGGGTGGAAAAAATGATAATCTTTGTCTTCTTCTGTTTCCCTTTTTCGCTACGTCAAGTTATTGTGTTATTCTTTATTCACTTCCTCTGTTTTCTTGTCTGTCATTTTCATCACTTTCTTCTTATATTTC
>NC_051417.1:31524781-31524907 GCF_015228065.2 Penaeus monodon | reverse complement strand
TATTTCCGAAAAAAAAAAATCAGGGCAAGGAAGCAGTGTCTGCCTTTCGGCCCTTTATACGAAGGTCGTAAAAAGCGAATGATAAAAACCACGACCCAGATATTACGGACACTTCGCTCCCTTGTG
>NC_051417.1:31523289-31523365 GCF_015228065.2 Penaeus monodon | reverse complement strand
GAAAAACAAACAAAAGCAGAAACAGAAACCGAGACAAAACAAAGACAGAAAACCGAAAGAAAGAAAGAAAGGCAGA
>NC_051417.1:31522603-31522885 GCF_015228065.2 Penaeus monodon | reverse complement strand
CCAAAAGAAAATAGATAACAACAAAGCTTTCTCTCTCCCCCGAAAATCCCCTGAAATGAGATTAAAGTCCACAAGGAACTTATAATAACCAGAGACACAAGAAAGGAAAGTACATAAAATTTTACGTGTGTTTGTACTGAGGTGAATGTTCTTCATGTGTGCTTTTGCTTGCATGCGCACCTGCCAGTTTATGTATTTTTGTGCATGCATGTGTGCTTGCAACCCTTCCGCTGGACAGATATATAGCGTAATTTTCTTGTACGCTCGATGTTATCATTAATT
>NC_051417.1:31521730-31521923 GCF_015228065.2 Penaeus monodon | reverse complement strand
AGTAGATATCGATAGACATTCAAATACCATTAGTTCCCGGATGTTGTGTTTCTCTTGTTAAATTCTGCTTTTCCCTTTTCCTAATGATCATTATCTCTGCATATACATTACGAACTTTCATTATATTTTCGTTTCGAGTTCAGCTAATGACGTGTTTGTTATTTTTAAAGACGATGAGTAGGCAATATTAGTT
>NC_051417.1:31520503-31521618 GCF_015228065.2 Penaeus monodon | reverse complement strand
CATTGATATTTAAGGGAAATAGATCACGATTTATTACAGTCGGGAAAATGTCGGTTTTGAAATTGTTAGAAAATGGATATTCAAGTATTTTATGAAAGAGAATTGAGTTAGAGACATATAACATAGATGATAGGATAGATAGTATTAGTGTTAGAAACGAAGTAGAAAGAAAGGTAGATAGATAGATAGAAAGAGAAAGAAAAATCGTAAATAAGGAGATATGATATGATATTAGTGTTAGAAACGAAGTGGAAAGGAGGTAAGATAAAGAGAGAGAAAGAGAAATCGTAAATCGGAAGATATGATAGATAATGATAGTGTTAGAAAGGAAGTAGGAAAGAGGGAGGATACATAGAAAGAAAGGAAGAGAAAATATGATAGAAAACGTAAATCAGAAGAGACACAAAGTTTTGTGAAAAAAAAAGATAAAAAATAATCTTTATTTCCTCCTCTTCTTCACCTTCATTCCCTCCCTCCTTTCTTTAGTCTCATTCCCTCCCTTCTCTCTTCCTCACCTTCACCCATACCTCTCTCCTCTCTTCCTCCCCCTCCCCCTCTCCCCTTACTTCACCCTTACCTCCTCCCCTCTCCCTACCTTAAAGCTTTTCTTCATCCACCCTTCACCCTCATTCACATTTTTATTCCCCTTATTTCACCCTCACCCCAATTACTTCACCCTTACCTCCTCCCTTCTCCCTTCCTCATCCCCCCTCTTCTTCACCCACATCCCCCTTTCCCCTCCCTTTATCCCCCTCCACCCCCTCTTCACCCACATCCTCTCCCCCTCCCTTCCCTACCCCCTCCTTGTAACAATCTCGACCGCCAGCTGTTTTTAGTCACGTGGTTCCGTCCCTTTGATGTAAACAAATTGCGGAGTGAATGATAAACAAGAGGTGGTAAATAAGCTACATAATCGGGAGAAAGTGCTCGTTAATCTTCTTTGCAACAGGATCTGAAGCGAAGAGAAGGGTTTCTGATCTCCTACACGAGTGGTCTTCCGAACGTCTATTGTTATATGTGAAGGAAGGATTTGACGTGTATTTTGGGGTCTCATGTTTGGATAGTCTTAACGGCAAGGATCATGGATATAACTGATTTATGGAAATCAGGAAATG
>NC_051417.1:31520272-31520405 GCF_015228065.2 Penaeus monodon | reverse complement strand
GCGTGTGTATGTTTTCCTTTTTTTCTAGAAATTACGATTCTCTTAAATAGATTTGAAAATGGACTAACAACAAACAAATACAATTTAAAGCAAATATAAAATCTCCAATGATGTAGACACAAAAAAAGAACTT
>NC_051417.1:31519657-31519732 GCF_015228065.2 Penaeus monodon | reverse complement strand
CAAATAACCGATACTCCTCAATTACATAATCATACGTCGTTTTCTAAGTTAACTTTAAGGAAAATAAATCTTTAA
>NC_051417.1:31519281-31519373 GCF_015228065.2 Penaeus monodon | reverse complement strand
AACTTACAACTCAAGATACTTAAGCCTCTTTAATGCGGTGTAGATATGATTTTAATAGGAAGAAACTCCTCATTAGCATAGTGAACAAGCAC
>NC_051417.1:31518906-31519059 GCF_015228065.2 Penaeus monodon | reverse complement strand
TATCCCCCCCCCACCCCTCAACCCCCCAAACCCCTACTTACGAGGCGTAAAAGTCGAGAAAAGAGAAGGTTTTGGAAAGGCCAAGATTTGGAAGGAGCTATGACGCAACATCTCCAGCTGGGACGCAGGAAAGTGAAATTGGCGCAGGTGAAG
>NC_051417.1:31517980-31518348 GCF_015228065.2 Penaeus monodon | reverse complement strand
AATGTAGATTCTAAAAAATTAGGCCAAACAAACAACCCCCTCCTCCCCCCAAAAATAAAAATAAAAAATAATAATGAAGAAATCCATCTCCCCCCCTACCCCTTTCCCCCTCCTCCTCCCATGCAACCGACAATCCGCCATGCACCCGAAGATGATCAGCTTTGTGCATGACGTATGTGGTTTCTCTTCGCCCGACACAGTGAGACAGATAAGATGATTGAGTAATAGGCACGTGATTAGCGTATTGTTCTATGTAGCGGTGTTTTCTGAATGAGGAAGTGAAGGAGAATAGGGATAGATATAAAGATGAGAGGTAGGTAGAATTTTGGAAGAGAGGAGAGAAGGAATCACAGAGAGGAAGAGAAAAT
>NC_051417.1:31517350-31517620 GCF_015228065.2 Penaeus monodon | reverse complement strand
GCTCATAACAACCCGGGCGGTTTGATCAAAAGCCACCGTAATATTACTATCATCTTCAAATGCAGCAATTTTATGCAATCAACTGTATTTTATGTACAATTTGCGACACATTCTTTTCTTTCTTTATTATTTTTAAAGGTTTATTTAACAGACAGATTTCTTCGTTATTTGCGCGCCGGGACACTTAATTTCTACAGAAGTGTTGATTTGACTTACTCTGTAGAAAAAATTGTATATTTTTTTTGTCTCGTTATGTCAAAGTTAGTTCTA
>NC_051417.1:31516699-31516929 GCF_015228065.2 Penaeus monodon | reverse complement strand
CTGCCTGTGGGGAAAATGACCGCAAAGTACATCAATTCGCCACATTTTCATTCATTTTTTTCGTGTGGGCGATGAATCGGATTTACAGTAATGACATGTGCAACATGGTGTACCTTTTGTGTAATGGTTCAGTATTCCGAGTTTCAAAGCGGAGCCGCGACCATCAGGTGTAATAAAGTCATAAGAAAAAGATTTGGTCGTTGATTTTTATGATAATGCTGAGGATATAA
>NC_051417.1:31516234-31516311 GCF_015228065.2 Penaeus monodon | reverse complement strand
TACATTTATATGCTTATCTGTCTTACCTGCCATTCTGTTTACCTTTCTGAATATCTGCCGACCTATCTCTCTGTCTC
>NC_051417.1:31516073-31516201 GCF_015228065.2 Penaeus monodon | reverse complement strand
TCTACTTTCCAGTTTCCTACTCTTCCTGCTTTGTTATCACTGTTATCTTTTTTATCTTCGTTACCTGCCTTCCCTCCTATTCGTGAGAAAGTCAGCTGTTATTATTAGATAGAGAGTCACAGATTATC
>NC_051417.1:31515608-31515800 GCF_015228065.2 Penaeus monodon | reverse complement strand
GTAGATTATTTAATGATTACCTTTTCAACGAAATACTTTGTCAAATAATAAACAGAATCGTAGCTTAACAGATTCTTAACATTTTGATTATGAATCGAACGACGGAAAATCGTATGTAGTATTTCCCAGTTAGCAGAAATTCGCTCGAAATTCAAGCGATTAGCATTGGTCTTCTCTAATAGCAACAGGTGT
>NC_051417.1:31515216-31515460 GCF_015228065.2 Penaeus monodon | reverse complement strand
TGTAGCAGAAAAGCGCTCGATATCCAAGTGGCTAATAACCATCCTCTCCACACAATTAGCTAAAAAAAACGTGGGAACCTCACTATTTTACGCTTCGAAGGTTTCAAAATCGCCAGTGATTCATCTTCAGATTGTTTCGTTGTGGGCGCTTCGAAAACGAAGAGTGGAGAGAAAGAAGTGAGACTTTCTCGATGATTAGCGATTTGGGAAAATGTTAGGAGAGTAGCGGGCAAATCGATCGTCA
>NC_051417.1:31514550-31515025 GCF_015228065.2 Penaeus monodon | reverse complement strand
CACTTTGGTGTAAAAATGAACGTGTTATATGAACGCTCGAACGCCAAAGTACTTTCGCATGAAATCGAACGCGTCGGGAAGAATTACAATTTAAATAAAACGTAAAATAACAGAATAAAATGATACTGACAAAAATAACTATCACAGGAAATTAATGTTTGAAATTTGAAAAACGGAATACGAGCCCAGAAATAATAACAGACAGGATAACGAAATTTAAATGTAGTAATAGAGATTAATATCACGTGTTTAATTGATAATATATCAGCAATCTGTTCATATCAAGGGTGATTAACTACTAGGGATACATTAGATAAGACCTACTAACTCATGCTTGCAAATATTATTTCATATATTACATATGAACAAGCGAGTTGTGTGTGTGTGTTATGGTTTAAGTTATCTTAATTTTGAGTATATCATATATACTAATCTTCTCGTCATGAAGTGTAGATACACGCGACTCTTTAACCTA
>NC_051417.1:31513859-31514455 GCF_015228065.2 Penaeus monodon | reverse complement strand
AATTAATTCAGTGTGTCGTTAAGCTCCAAAATATTATTGTTGAAAATGCTTACCAAAATACTTCTACATATTTGCGAGAATCTATCTACGCGTTAATTAATTCCTTTGCCTATCTAACAACATATTTTCTCCACATAATAATTTCGCCTCATTTTCCATCCAACGCTCAAATAACTCTTACTATTTAAACCCATAGTTTTAATAATCATAAAGAAAATTTGAAAGGAATAGTAATTAGATAAACAAGCAATTAACGCGTTTTGCCATCTGGGCCAAATCACCCACTTTATTGTAAATCTTTCTTAAACTACAATTTGCATGTTCTTGGTTTCTCTTAATTATTCTCCATTAACTAACCTACTTCATTATCTAGTACTTAGATATTCAAATTACTTGTTAATGTCGCTGGATTTAGAGTATCGTTAACAAGCACGCGCTAAAGGGCCTTGTTAGGTAATTTTGATAAACAGGCTCGTTCTTATTTCGTTATATCTATTTATTTATCTATCTATTTATTATTATTATTATGTTGTTCGTTAATTAGTTGAGTTAAAAGATAACTATTCATGTTACTCTTCTCTGTTTTGAGAAAGTTT
>NC_051417.1:31512633-31513216 GCF_015228065.2 Penaeus monodon | reverse complement strand
TGTTTAGAAATCAGCGAACAGTAATCACAGCGTATTTAATCTTAACTCATCTTCGGGCGATTTCAATGTGTGTGAGTAATTGGAAAAACGTTTAAAACGCCGAGAAGTGAAAAAGAGAGAGAGAGAAAAACGTTTCGTGATTGTGAAACGTTTTTGTGACCACGTGCTTTCGCTGTCAATCAAGGAAACGTTGACGCCTTTTTGCTTAAGGTGCTTTTGTTACGTCATTGTGGAGTTTGTTTCTTTCTTTCTTTCTTTCTTTTCTTTGATTTTCTTTTTTTTCTCTGTTTTTACTTGTTTGTTTTGTTTTGTTGTTTTCTGCTTTTTTTATCTCATTTTTGTGCAGTTTTTTCTTGTTTTGTTTTCTTTCTTTGGTTAATTTTCTATCGTGTTTTACTTTTTTTGTTTGTTTGTTTCTATTCTAGTTTTCATGTCTCCGGATTTTCTTTAATTCTTTGTTTTTGTTCTATCTTCATCACTATCTGTTTATATCTATATTTCTCCCTATCTATATTCATGCTTATACTGTATCTTTGTCTATTAGTATCTACAACTATCTTATCTATCCTTTCGCGTAGCTTTT
>NC_051417.1:31512320-31512483 GCF_015228065.2 Penaeus monodon | reverse complement strand
CCCCCCCAAAAAAAAAAAAATGACGTCATCACAACCGGAAACAGAGACGCCAGAAAATTACGTCATAGTAGATGTTTGTCGCCTCGGGATGCCAGCAATCGCCGGACGCCATAATTTACTAGTGATAAGGAGAGAGGAATGCTCATCATTCTTATTTTGACAC
>NC_051417.1:31511767-31511903 GCF_015228065.2 Penaeus monodon | reverse complement strand
TTCCCTTTTATGAAACATCTTTCACCGGAAAATTTTGCCACAGTTGAATTTTTCTTCAAATAAGTTAAATGCATGTGTGCAGACACTTGTGTACATATTAATAACAATTATGTTTACACGCAAACATGTGCGAAAA
>NC_051417.1:31511215-31511459 GCF_015228065.2 Penaeus monodon | reverse complement strand
GCAAAACAACCAATCATTTCTCCAAAGTGGTCAGACATTACAAAACTGCGGTAACAAGAACAGGTAAATCGATACAGCATTATGATATTACAGAATGGCTTACTTTGGTTAACAGGTCGTAGCTCCAGAACCACATATACAGGCCACTGATCTTGGGTAATTTATACTGTGGTCTATTGATTAGAGATGTGACTTGGGTTTGGAAATTTACATAATCTTAAATTCTGGTTTTATTTCCGCCAGA
>NC_051417.1:31511069-31511165 GCF_015228065.2 Penaeus monodon | reverse complement strand
CTTTTAATATATCGATAGATATGAACGAGTTTCTTCTGTATGTCTAAAATGAAGGATACATCTATCTGAGTTTTGACTGATAAACACCATTCTTGT
>NC_051417.1:31510337-31510830 GCF_015228065.2 Penaeus monodon | reverse complement strand
AGCTTACTTATAATAATTTTACTATAGGAGTGACAATGATACCAATCACTAATGGCAATGCAATAATTGTCGTTATCATTATTAATCATCATGTTATATATTTCATCAATATTCCAATCATTCCCATCAATACCAAAATTCCTCGTTTAAAATTAATTTCAATAAATGCATCTCTATTGTTATAACATCAATACAAAAATCATATTGCAAATATTACAACTCAGAAGCACAATATTGCAACGCAGATACAAAATATCAAACTCACTGTTAATTAATCAAAGGCAGTCAGCTGTTGCAATAACTGTGATTCAATTTCAGTGTTAATTGCGCCGATTGCACAACACAAAAAAAAAAAAAAAATCATAATAGAAAGTTTTAGGAGTTTCAAAATAAGAAGCGCGGATTGCGTAATTAATTGTTAATATTAATAGTGAGAAGTAGACAAAAGACGTTAATTTATATATACGACTCTATATATAGAGGTTATTCAGTG
>NC_051417.1:31509350-31509567 GCF_015228065.2 Penaeus monodon | reverse complement strand
AACCAAATATTGACACGCTGAGCGATCATCTCGAACTGTAATTTCAAGCTTATTAGCGACATTTCGCACGAGAAGCTATTACGTAAGTCTCCTCACACCGCCGTCTCCATTTCAGATCCCACGAGGACCGCTTTCCGTGAAGATTTCAACGCCTCGGTAGAAAATGATCTCGTTTTCTTCGCTACCAGATGCTCCTCGTCCGCAATTTAGGCTGAGA
>NC_051417.1:31508699-31509074 GCF_015228065.2 Penaeus monodon | reverse complement strand
GGGGGGGGGGGTGGGGGTTATATTGAAGCAGCACTGAGGTCTTCGTTGTTTTTTCCCCCCGATATGGATCATAAGATTTTCGGTTTTGAGTTGCACGTCGGTGAAAGCAAGGCTGCTGGGGAAGCACATGGCTGTCCAGAGAAACATAATTAGAGCGCATGTAGTTCTTCGATCACAAGCTGTCAGATTTTTCCTTTTTTTTTTCTTTTTGAGGCGCCGCCTTCCGTATCTTCAAGCGTGCATTATCTTCTTGGGAGGTCGGAACCCCACACGCTTTCTCGCTCCGACCCTCTCGTACGTGTGTTGAAGTTCGAGAGTGAAACTACGTCTAAAGAGCGTTTGTTCTCAGGTCAGCGTGAGAAAGTGGAGGATACT
>NC_051417.1:31508531-31508629 GCF_015228065.2 Penaeus monodon | reverse complement strand
CTAGGAGGGGAACTGGGGGTTAGGGGGTTAGGGGGAGGGGAGAGCGTGGCAGATGGCAGAAGCGCGGCATATGTGACGGTAATTATGTGTGGGGTTGG
>NC_051417.1:31507996-31508265 GCF_015228065.2 Penaeus monodon | reverse complement strand
AAAAAGGGGGGGGGTGTATGTCTCAAGTCCCTTTCTGTTCTCGTTCCAAGGTCGCTGACACCCTCGCCTCACCTCGGGCCACGAAGGGAGTGCTTTCTCTCTCTCCCCTCGTGCCATACGGGAGCCACGCCCTCTGGGTATGGCCCTTGGGTGGCACAGGTGATACCCTCATTAATTAGCGTCAAGACGAGTGAAAACGGAGATCCGGATGCCACGGCCTGTTGTTTCGGGGATGGTAAATGGTTCCGTGAACACATGTTTGGATTTTT
>NC_051417.1:31507568-31507687 GCF_015228065.2 Penaeus monodon | reverse complement strand
TCACTCCGTAAATTTACATATATTTTTCATTTACAATAATTTATATTAGATATATGATTATAACAGACATAGTAGATAAATTGAAGATATACCATTATGAGGGAAACAATCATATTATA
>NC_051417.1:31507144-31507286 GCF_015228065.2 Penaeus monodon | reverse complement strand
CTCTCAGCCATGTCGAAATCCCAAGCGCCACCGACAGCCATATTTCATTGAACGTTTTATTAGCAGTGAAAGTACAAGAAATAAAGGTAGCAAGCTGTGCCTATTTTGCCTTACCTACCCAGGTGTTTGATGACATTTCAAC
>NC_051417.1:31505927-31506481 GCF_015228065.2 Penaeus monodon | reverse complement strand
CAATAAGTTTACTGTGTTCTTTCACATTGACATGTTAGGACGTGTTGTTACTGTTTTGTTTTGTTTATATATTGTGTATTGGTTTATAAATTGTTTGTTATTGTTATTCATTCTTATTTTTTTATTAAGCGTCTTTTCTCTCATGTTGTTTTATATATTGTTTATTTGTTGATAATGTTTATTATTATTATTCGTTATTTCTTCTCTTTCATGTTTTTTTTTTTTTGTGGCTTTGTTTATTTCCTTCTTTGTTAATTTTCTTGCTTATTATATTTTTCATCATATTTTTTTATGTTTCATTTATTTGTCAATGTATTTTTCTATATCTAGTTTACGTTATTTGCGTAAATGGTCATTTTTTTATTTACTTAACTTTTCATGATATTGATTATAACCATAACTATTAGTATTATTAATTCATACTTTTCATTTATTGTCATATTTATATATTTCTTACTTTTATTTTTCAGTAGGGTGAGTGAAGCAAATTTAAAGAGTAAGCAATAGGAAATTCATACAGATGATGCACACACTTTCTGCCAGAATACTAAAAG
>NC_051417.1:31505070-31505549 GCF_015228065.2 Penaeus monodon | reverse complement strand
CTAAATTTTCCTGAAGCGAATCTGCAGGTCGCGAAGGCAGGCAAAACAGATGTTGTCTCGCCTAAGAGAAAATATAGAAAGTGACTCATACAGGTTCCCGCATAGCTTTTGTCTTTGGAGAGCCTTAGACGTTTAGTTAAAAATTGCTAGTGCTATTGTTGTGCAAAGTGATCTCAATAGAAAAGGAGAGAGAGGGGGGTGGCTAGTTCCGTTAGTGATTAATAACTAGCGTGAGAAATGTATAGTCATTTGAACGTTCTTTGTTTTAAAGGCTGTTTATTAGGTTTTAATGGACTTGTGATATAAACCCCTTTTGTTCTTTATCTGCTGTAATGAATCCATGTCGGGGAAATGTGAAGTTTAAAGAGAGTGGTACAAATATTATTGGAAAGGTAGTCGGTGTACGATATTCTTGTCAAAAGGAGTGTATAGGATTAATAATGCGTCCTTTTTGTCATGTTTTGAAAGTGAATAACACC
>NC_051417.1:31504933-31505028 GCF_015228065.2 Penaeus monodon | reverse complement strand
GTCAATTATATATCTTTTTTATTATTAACGATAATATTTTCGTACAGAGGCGATTCTGATGCTCTCTGAAAATTTATGCATGGTATTGACTTAAA
>NC_051417.1:31504394-31504731 GCF_015228065.2 Penaeus monodon | reverse complement strand
TCTCTTTAACTGAATCATACATAATCCACCCATTATTTTGTGAAGCCAAACCTGACCCTACCGTTTCCCACTAACTTTCCTTTGGCCACGAAAACCGAAATTTCAGCGTCTCTCGAATAATAAAGTCTTATCTATTCCACGAAAAAGGAAATTACCGGACGACGAAACTACACACTAGCCATATGGCAGAGCAGGCTGTTCGTGTATGTAAACACCCATGGCTATAAACACGTGCATGTATAAATAAACAAGCATGTGGGTGATTAGGTGAGCGTTTGTTTACAGATAGGGATCGATGGGTAGAGAGCCAGGCAGACAAGTAGATAGGTTGATGGTT
>NC_051417.1:31503665-31503749 GCF_015228065.2 Penaeus monodon | reverse complement strand
CCCGGTGTTAATTGCCTTCCATTTTGCGGCCCATTTCCCGCAGGATGACGGAGGCTTCTTGTGTTTCTTTGGATTTTCACTTCG
>NC_051417.1:31502600-31503084 GCF_015228065.2 Penaeus monodon | reverse complement strand
AAGTCAAACTTTAATCCACTTAGTAAGCGAGTATGTCGTGACGTCTGTGTTATTACAAGACAGTTAATGGACCTTTTTGTAGTAGATATATGTTATTTTTCTGTGGGAAAGTGGAAAGTGAATAAGGCCTTTAGACAGGGTAATATGTCAAGGTGTAATGATGTTTGTTAATGATCTTGTAGTGTTGAGAATAGATGGAAGGTTCCGGTGGGGTTTTAAATAGTCAGTCTGTCTTTTGAGGGATTAATTGCGTGGAGTAAATGGCCATAAGTAGGCAGTCTGTCTTTCGAGGGATTATTTGCGTGGAGTAAATGGCCATAAGTAGGCAGTTTGTCTTTCGAGGGATTATTTGCGTGGAGTAAATGGCCATAAGTAGACAGTTTGTCTTTTGAGTGACTATTTGCGTGGAGTAAATAGGCCATATTATACCGGAAATGGATGTGACTAGGGGTTTATAGTTTGTGTGATGATTTTAGTTTTAAGA
>NC_051417.1:31502381-31502552 GCF_015228065.2 Penaeus monodon | reverse complement strand
GAAAGTACAATATGCATGTCTCTGAGAAAGTTTACTTTTTTATGCGTCTTAAGACAAAGTTTGATAAATATAATAAAGTATATGATATATCTGGAGTAATAGGCTTATTTCACTTAATAATGTAGTGGTGAATATGTGGTATAAATCATAGGGAAATAACAGAGCCTGTTG
>NC_051417.1:31502050-31502188 GCF_015228065.2 Penaeus monodon | reverse complement strand
AATTCTTTGTCGCGTCAGAATTAAGACTTGGCGATGGATAATTTATTGTCAGTTTGATATCACTATCCCCCCTAAAATCATCTCTCGATTGGTAGGATATTTTTCAAATGTCTTTTTAACGTCTCTTTTCTTCCTAAG
>NC_051417.1:31501364-31501619 GCF_015228065.2 Penaeus monodon | reverse complement strand
CGTATATCACCATTTTTCTCCTACTTTCTTCCTTCCCTAACAGACAAAGAAGTAATAAAAGATAATAAACTCTTTTGGTGACTTAACTGTCATTTCCAAACCGCGAGACACCATTCTGTCATTTCCAGGAATATAAATATTAGAGAGAATTGTCTGTCATTCGTCGTTGTAAAATTGCAAATTACGAGCGTGCAATAATTGGAGGGTCGTCTGTCTGTCTGGTTTGATGTCTTGATTAAGTTGGGATAGATATTG
>NC_051417.1:31500715-31501053 GCF_015228065.2 Penaeus monodon | reverse complement strand
TCCACCTTCAATCTATCCAGACCAGTCACCTACACACACACACGCATCCAGCCAACCCCCTCATCCCCTCTCCTCTCCCCCCACACTCCCCCTACCCCCCCACCACTCCCCCCCCACACCTCCCACCCGTCAACTCCCACACTCCCCCTACCCACCCACCACTCCCCCCCCCACACCCCCTCCCACCCTCGCCCATTCGTATCACTTGGTCACCTCGCAAATCCCCGTCAGGCGCCTGCGGTCAACCCCTGCTCTCGGCGCTTGACAGGCGCTCTCTGCCCCGAGGCGGTTTGGCGCCGCGTCTCTCTCTTCCGTCGGGGTTGTGATGCTTCGGGTCA
>NC_051417.1:31499489-31499890 GCF_015228065.2 Penaeus monodon | reverse complement strand
CAATATGTGTGATATTTTTTCCTTCTTCTTTTATCAAACAATAGTTCCCTCATTTTGATTTTTTTTTCATTTCGAATTTTCGCAATACCATGGATGTGTCTCTTCCGTTCCTTGCTATTTCCGGGATCAACTGCATGACTGGATGCTTCACTAATCAAGTAAGTAATTAAGTGTTAAGTAATCAAGTAATGAAGTGTTAAGTCAATAATTAAGTGTTAAGTAATCAAGTAATTAAGTGTTAAGAAAATAATTGTTAAGAAAATAAGTGTCAAGTAATCAACTATTTAAATGTTAAGTAAATAACTGAGTGTTAAGTAATCAAGCAATTAAGTGTTAAGTATAATAGTGACTAAAGTTATAATTAGCGATATTAATAGAAAGGTCAGCATAAGAGTAGGCAC
>NC_051417.1:31497981-31498203 GCF_015228065.2 Penaeus monodon | reverse complement strand
GCCGTTCACCGCAACAAACGGACAGCTTACTCGCGCTCCCACAATTATCGAGAAAGCTACTTGGCGACACTTGGTGGGACAGTCAGAGTGGGCGGGACAGTGGGCGGGGGATATAGTTAGAGTGGGCGGGACAGTGAGCGGGGGATATAGTTAGAGTGGGCGGGATAGTGGGCGGGGGACATAGTCAGAGTGGGCGGGATAATGGGCGGGGTTATAGTCAGA
>NC_051417.1:31497757-31497926 GCF_015228065.2 Penaeus monodon | reverse complement strand
AGAGACGGTATAGAGACGGTCGGGTGGAATAAATGAAACTTGATAGAAGGAAACGGCGAAAGAAGAAAAGAGATGAGGTACTAGGTATGGCTAATTGCTGATATGCATTTACGTGTCAACATACATGAGGGTATTTCACTTCATTCATTCATAAGGGTATGGAAGTCAC
>NC_051417.1:31497074-31497560 GCF_015228065.2 Penaeus monodon | reverse complement strand
AAAAACACTATTGGACGCGTTGACCCTCATATGTGAACTGGAATATTAGGAAAATCATTTGGGAATCATTAAATCGTTACTTTTCGAGTAAAATTTTGTCTCCTCTTCAGATAACAAAAAACAATTTTTTAAAAATCTTTGTAAGCACATTTCTATTTGTGATTATGTATTGATGTATTTTTCTTTTTGGTGTATGTCGATAGATAATTAGACATTACTGTAGATAGATAATTAGACATAGCTGTAAAGGAAAACTGGAAAGTAACTGATAGATAATGTGACGCGGAAGTCTATTCTGAATGTTTAAAGTGCCATAATTTTGTCTTTTGCTCAATTTCAGAACAAAAATTTACACCCAAATTAATTTCAAATCTCCGCCTTTCGTGTTTCTCAACATTATTAGATAAATAAGTCAAGAAAACGTCTAAGATAACAATAACAATTAAAAATCCTCCCCCCACATTTACGCTTCATCAAATTTATTAG
>NC_051417.1:31496850-31496997 GCF_015228065.2 Penaeus monodon | reverse complement strand
TGGAACACAACTCACCTGTACTTTCTCAATTCGTGAAAATCCGAAATGAACAGTAATCCAGAACAGTCGATCAACCACTTCCCTGGAGAACGAAAAAGTCCGGACGTTCGAGTGAACACTTTAAGTCCTTCGTTTACAGAACGAATT
>NC_051417.1:31496574-31496815 GCF_015228065.2 Penaeus monodon | reverse complement strand
CGAGGAAATTTCAGTTCCTTCTTTAAATATCTCCCCTTTTGCGACGGCAGTGGGGGGGTGGGTAGGGGACTGAGGAAGGGGAGAGGGGGGGAGAGGGGAGGGACGAGTCTCAGTGATCTAGTAAAGACTGAAAGCGGTTCGGAGAGACGACACACACGCGTGCGCCCCCCAGCTGCTCCAAAGAACGACTGACACTCGCTTCCAGGCACGCGGGTGGCACTCTTTCGGCCTCCCGTGGTTG
>NC_051417.1:31495742-31495835 GCF_015228065.2 Penaeus monodon | reverse complement strand
GTTCTTGGGTGTTCAGCGGCTGATTAGTGTTCTTAAGAGGAATATTACACATAACGCACACGAACATGCAGGTTTGTGTGTTTGTGTGTGTAC
>NC_051417.1:31494453-31494849 GCF_015228065.2 Penaeus monodon | reverse complement strand
TTGTATAAGGCGATGCTATATATAGGTATAAAAATATACACCCATTTTATCTTCCATGAGCAAGTTCTAACTTTTCTCAGCAACTTTCATTTCACTTGATATCTTAAAGGGAATTTTTTCTTAAATCATGAAAATTTACGTAATCTGTCGAAAACAGTGTTAAACCAAACTGCCACTTTACAGATGAAGATAACAGAGATATATTTATGCTAAGATAGCGATGTTCTGTCTTTCATTAACTGTTATGGTTATTATTGTAATTATTATCATTGCATATAATTAAGATTTTGCTCGGTATAATTTTCATTATCAATATCGTGACAATTATCAATATTCATTTTTTGTTTTTACGTTATCATTTGTCATTTACTCATTTTAAAAATGTATAATTATTTA
>NC_051417.1:31494142-31494237 GCF_015228065.2 Penaeus monodon | reverse complement strand
GACAATTATCATTATCGTTTATGTTATCATTATCAACGCTCTTGTGATTATTATCTTTTATCATTATCTCTTCGCTCTTCCTAATTCTCATCAGG
>NC_051417.1:31493125-31493757 GCF_015228065.2 Penaeus monodon | reverse complement strand
ATACACACGAAAATCGCCAAAAGTAAAAAAATGAATAAATTAAAAGAGAGAACGGAATGGAGCATGATAAAACAGAATAGAAAAAATAACAAAATGAAATAAAACAAAGTAGAAGAGAGGAAAACACAATAAAGAAGACGAGAGGAAAGATAAAAGAGTAAAATAATGTATAATGAAGAAAAATACAATAAAGCAGAATGCAGGACAATAAATAGATAAGATAAAGGAAAAATACAATAAGGAAATATTAAGAAAAAAAAAGGAAATACAACGCAGTAAAAAATCTGATAAATTGACAGAGAGAGAAAAAAAATAAATGAACTGAATAAATGGATAGAGAAAAAGAATAATTAAATGAACTGAATAAATGGATAGAGAAAAAAATAAAAAAAAACTGAACTGGATAAATAGATAGAGAAAATAATGAACTAAATAAATAGATAGAGAGATAAAAAAAACAGATAAATGAACTGAATAAATAGATAGAGAGAGAAAAAAAAATAAATCTCTGCTATCACACAACGGACTGAACACCATTTGGCCTCATTTTGAACACCTGACTGAACACCAAGACAGCGAGAGTGTGGAGGGTCTCATATCACTCTCTGTCAAGGATGATGATGACTTAGGGA
>NC_051417.1:31491978-31492100 GCF_015228065.2 Penaeus monodon | reverse complement strand
TGCTACAGATTACGTAAACTACCAGTATTTAAGGGGGGGGGATTCCATTATGATCTCAAATAAACTGAAAGTTGCTGAGAAAAGTTAAAAAGTGCTGATGGAAGATAAAATATGTGTGCGTG
>NC_051417.1:31491590-31491920 GCF_015228065.2 Penaeus monodon | reverse complement strand
AAAGATAATCACTACATCCTTTTCTCCATAAGAAATCTACAGTTTCAAACAAAAGCTATCCTCGAAACGAAAATATTAACACGATACAACATAATCACACATTTCCGCGTCCTCTCACAACGAAAGACAAATAGGCCTATATCTACAAGTGGGGAAAAGTAGCTATGACTGATGTGACTGTCACAGAGAGGTCAAAAAGAGGTCAATAGCAAGTTGTTTGAACAATACTGCGACGGGGCACAAAGGTTAGGGGGTGGGGGTATAGAGGAGGAAGGAGGGGGGCGTGAGAATGAGGGTGTGGGAGGGGGGGGGAGCTTAGAGAGATCGATA
>NC_051417.1:31491155-31491302 GCF_015228065.2 Penaeus monodon | reverse complement strand
AGATGCAATTACATTTTATCTTCAAAACCATTATTCAATTTTCTCGATTACCCTCAACGACGGAGAGTTTATTCAAAACTCTACGGATGTTCACTGCCATAAATGCCATGCATAGGAGATTATTAATACAATTTAACTCATTATTTC
>NC_051417.1:31490484-31490619 GCF_015228065.2 Penaeus monodon | reverse complement strand
AAGTACAAACACTCACTTTGTCAACATGAATACTGTTCATTCAAATAGAGATGTTTATTTGATTCTCTCTCTCTCGTGAACACAAATACTCCACAAATATAGATGTTTATTTTTTTCTCTCTCTCTGACTTGCAA
>NC_051417.1:31488671-31490115 GCF_015228065.2 Penaeus monodon | reverse complement strand
CATCCCGCTTTTGATTTACGTTAAAATCGCTAAGAGAAAATAACAAAAGGTTTATGAGATAGAATATCGCCGGGGAAAAAAAAACACACAATTCGCTTGAACGAACAGAACAGACAGAGGATATAGAAGGAACAACATACGAATTAATGTGAAAGAACTTATATAACAGTGAGAGCGGAGTGAAAGAACAGGATAGAACATTAAAGCGGATGAAGAGCACAAGCATAACATACAGAGCGGCGGAAATAACAGATACAAATCAGTTGGAAAGAATATACCAAAAGAGCGGACAGAGAGAACAGATGTAACATTATTTGGAAAGAACAAAAAAGTGGGAGAGAGAACTAACATAAGATAACAGATAAATCTCTATTAGGAGAGAACGAAACAGACAGGCGAGAACAGAACAAGAAGAACATACAAATAACGACAAAAAAGGACAGGAAATATAACAGAAAAGGAAGAACAAATAGATATAAAGAACGGGCAGAAAGAACACATACAAATTACTACGAAAGAACATACAGACAGAGTGAGAACAAGCAAAGATAACAAGAGAGAAAGATAACAATAAGAGAAAGAAACAAAAATAACAGATAGAACTGTAATTGGGAAGAACAAAATAGGCAGAACAAAGAGACAGAGAGGAACGAACGAAAACAATAAAAAAAAAAATAAATACCGCAAAGAAAGAACAAAACAAAAAAAATAACAGGTAGAAAGAACAGAAGAAGAAAAAAACAAACAAATAAATAAATAAATAAATAAAAACAAAACAAAAACAACAAATAAAAAAAAATAATAAAACAACAAATGAAACAAAGAAAAAACACAGTAAAAGACATAACAGACATAACAGAAGAAAATAAAAACATAAATAAGGAAGAACGGAAAATGGCAACACATACGAAAGAGAGAACAGAAAAAAAAATAACATAACTAGACGAGAACAGATAGTTAGAAAAGAACAAATGAACAAAAAGAACAGATATAACACACCATTGATAAAGAACAGAAAAGGTAGAACACGAGAATAGAAAGAACAGGTGTAAGAAACATTAAAATTAAAAGAGAAAGAACAGATTAAATAAGCAAAGAAAATATACAGAGAGAATACGACAGAAAGAACAGACAGAACAGACACAGTGAACAAAAAGAACAGGGTAGAAAACAGAAAAGAACAGAACACCAGAGAAAATGAACAAAAAGACCAGAGAGAAAAAAATAGACAAAAAAAAGCAAGAAACAGAGAAAACAAATAAAAAAAACATCATTAGCAAAGAACAAAGCAGACAGAGAGAACAGAAAGAACAGGGAGAACACCGCGAAGAACATCGGTTTGGACGAGAGCGAATTCACATTAGGAAGAAATGAATATTAATGTTTATGGCCGAAAAAGTCTTTTATTTTCACAAAGTCAGGCGGAACTAAGGATCTTAAGAGA
>NC_051417.1:31487517-31488081 GCF_015228065.2 Penaeus monodon | reverse complement strand
CATTAGAAAAACACAAAAAAGTCGAGCCTACACCAACACATCGACTACTATTTCCCTTCCTATTAACCCACGAAACACTACACACTGACAGAAGTTCGATGTTCCATTGTTCTAGTGTTCTAGTGTTCTGTGTCATATAACAAATAGCAAGAACGGAGGCGTAACAGAACATGTGATTTCGCGTCGGTTCCTCCCCTCGAGGCAGATTTAACAGATGCGTTATTTTTTATATTTCATCGAAAGTTTTAAAGAGACACTTGTGGAAAAGGGGAAAATAACGATAGTAAATAAATTAATGATAATAGATAAATAGGTACGTAAGAGTATAATGAAATTAACGGATAGAAGGATGCGGATAAATATGAGAAGAGAAGAGATAGAAAAAATAAAAATAATATGAAGATGAAATAAACCGATAAAGAAAGTAATAATCTGGAAAAGATTTTTTTAGGAAATCTAGGAAAAATTAAAATTTTAAATGAAACTAAGAAAAAAAAAATGAAATATAAACTTAAATCTGGGGGAAAAAAAATATCGATTGTGAAAAAAGTCTGGAAATAAAAG
>NC_051417.1:31486900-31487331 GCF_015228065.2 Penaeus monodon | reverse complement strand
CCTCTCTTTGTGCAGATGTTAGAAGCCAAAATTTCTCTCTTTGGTTGAATTTCGATTTAATTCATTTAATTATAAAAATTGGGCGAAAGACACATACACACATAACATATATACATTTTTTCTAAATTTCTCTAAGTATTTTCTCTAAGTTTCTTATAAATGTGTTTTGTTGTTATTGATATATTTCGCGTAATAATGACATTAGAAAATAGATACACGGTTGTATTAGGAGTAATGTAATTTTATGATAAGATAATAATGACTAAATCAAAGTTTGCAACAAAGTAATGTACGTTTTGAAGATATTTTTTTTTATATTAGTATTAATGTATAAGTTAGCTTGGAATTTTGCTTATGCCGTTCGTTCAGGATGAATCATCATTATCCTGTGCTGATGATTTGCAAATAGTGAAGGGTACGGAGAATAACCC
>NC_051417.1:31486307-31486450 GCF_015228065.2 Penaeus monodon | reverse complement strand
CTGAAGGGCAGTGATAAACATTTAAATCAAATTATTTATTCCCAGCTCCATAATATTTCTACAATTCCCTCCATTGTACAAAAAACATAAAATATCCTAATTGCCACAGTCCCTTTCGTCTTTCTTAAATAAATTTCTGCTCT
>NC_051417.1:31485776-31486240 GCF_015228065.2 Penaeus monodon | reverse complement strand
TAAGATGCAGTTGCGTGGCAGGCTCCAACCACAAGCCAGAAATGTGGATCCATTCTAGCAAAGTGATCGCAAAGTTATTGTGACGGTTAGAACAGCAGATGCAGGAGGCATAATAAATTATCTTCACCGTGTAAGAATAATGCACAAGCTCCTTATTTTTTCGGAATATCGGGGTTAAGGCTTCTCCTGGTAGTTATTTGGGATTTATAAGAATGATATATAAGATTGGCGGCTTAATTCTCGTTGGCAACGTTGGTTTCTGCACCCTTCGAGAAATAAAAAATGCCTTTTTTTTCTTTTTCTGTGTGTGTTTTGACATCCCTAATATATTTTAACTTTCTGTTTTTACAATCTACATACCACATTTTTTCCCCTTTTTATTACCATAGACATTCATCCACTTCTCGTAAATGTATAACCAAAGATGAAAATAATTTTTACCTGCAGTAACACAACCATTTCAG
>NC_051417.1:31485550-31485723 GCF_015228065.2 Penaeus monodon | reverse complement strand
ACCCCTACCAACAAACACCCAAAGTGAAATAAATCCCAAGAGGAAATCCATCCTATAAAATGAACTATTATTAAATAAAGTTTCGGAAAAAAACCCGCTTGTAACCAACCACCCTCCCTCTCCCGACTTTCCGAAAATTATTGAGAGTTATGCAGAGCTCGCAGCTTCGGACC
>NC_051417.1:31485241-31485390 GCF_015228065.2 Penaeus monodon | reverse complement strand
CAAACCATTGTCTTTATTTTATATACCGCGTGGATTTCATAACTACTCTAGGTAACTTATCGGCAACTAATAGCTGACAGCAATAAAGGGGCATAAAATTACCCACCAACTATCATACGGTTGTCCGCAACTACCAATGTTTACATACC
>NC_051417.1:31484686-31485064 GCF_015228065.2 Penaeus monodon | reverse complement strand
AACTTGTCCCGAACGCCTAAAAGGGGGTTCGGAGCGGTCCTAACATCTCCATCTTGTCCACTATGTTGGACGATTAATTCCGAACGCAGCATTATGGTTATATAAAAAAGGATTCTTGTCTTTCCCTATCCTTCTTAAATGTCATTAAATGGTGTAATGTTACAATGGGTTATAAAACAAGGGGGGTGTCTTACCTGCCTACGTTAAATGTCAGCTTGAACAGAGACAAAATACGTAGAGAATGGGTTGTCACACGAAAGAGTTTACAGAGGACTATCTTTAAGCCACAGATTGGGATTGTGAAGGTTGTGGATGGATGAGATATTTTATGATATAGCTTGGAGCTGGAGAAGGGGAATAGCTTGAAGGGGGAGAAGC
>NC_051417.1:31484219-31484402 GCF_015228065.2 Penaeus monodon | reverse complement strand
AGCAACAAAATAATGATTCTGCAATATGACTGAGAACAAAAAGGGTAATTAAGAACCATAGTTAAGTCATTATAAGAAATTACAGAAGAATGTTGCACTGTGCACGGGAACAAAAAACCGCAAAATTTGTTGAAATAATTATGACTGTGGAATTCATAATAGACCGAAAGGGAATTTGTTGTG
>NC_051417.1:31483092-31483572 GCF_015228065.2 Penaeus monodon | reverse complement strand
TCATACTCTCGTTCTGTTCAAGAAAACTACCACAAATGCCTAATTTATCTTCTCTCGTCTCCGAACGGATAAGCATGATAAAGATAAATAATGATAGATAAACTAATACATATATGTAAAGTTTAGAAATTAATAAGCCATTTAAGATTTTATTTAGAATTGTAGAACATTTTGTTGTTGATATCCAAGGAAGGAAAGAAAAAAAATAGGCTCGGAATGCGCAAGATCTGAATTGTTTGCTAGAATAAACAAAAAACCCTCAAAATAAACCTCACACGCTTAAATTGTCAAACTGAACAACACACCTATAATCTTCAAAATAAACAATGAACACGTACAATCAACAATCTCTTAAATAGACGTGTTTCTGTTAGCTAAAACCATACATTTTCGTAACGGATTCGGGTCTCCTCGGGTTGCGTATGGCATAAACAACCACAAACCATCGATGGCGTTTCTATGGCGACAGTTGTAGTCGTA
>NC_051417.1:31482813-31483019 GCF_015228065.2 Penaeus monodon | reverse complement strand
TATCTTACTGCTTCTCTTTTCTTTTCTGCCTCTACTTTCCCCTTTTCTGTCCCTCCTTTTCTATCCCTTCTTTCGTCCTCTCTTCTCTTCCTCCTTTTTCCCCCACTTATTCCAGTTTTTCTGTCTTCTAATTCCCTTCTCCTTTTCCCTTTTCCCTTCTTCCTTATCTCTACCTTCTCTACTTATTCTTTCCCTCCTTTCGTCCG
>NC_051417.1:31482306-31482751 GCF_015228065.2 Penaeus monodon | reverse complement strand
AGCATCACCTTCTCCATCTTTTCTTTCTTCTCTCCTTTCGTTTGTCCCCTTTTTCTTCCTCACTATCTTCCTCTCTGGTCTTTTCTGTCATCTACCCCTCATTTTTCCCCTCTTCCTTATCCTCCTTACTCCCTCCTTCTCTACCTGGTCTTGTCTGTCTATCCCCTCTTTCACTCCCCCTTCTTCTCCCCACTACCTTCCTTTTCCATCTTTTCTCTCTTTTACTATGCCTTTCATCCTTTCATCCTCTTTCTTTTGTCTTCCCACTTCTATTCTTCCTCCTCGTCTTTTCCTATTTCTTCACCTCTTGCCCCTCTCTCTTCCTCCCCTTTACTCCTTTCCTCTCCATCATTACTGATTTATCTCCACTTTTTCTAACCCCCTCTTTCATCTCTTTCTTTTTCCTTCTCTTCCTCTTCGTCTTTTCGTATTTCTTCACCTCGTG
>NC_051417.1:31481900-31482069 GCF_015228065.2 Penaeus monodon | reverse complement strand
CATGCTCCTACCACCAAAATTTTATCATTAATCAGAGCGTCACTAAGGAAGGGGGGGAAGGGGAGGAGGAGAGAGTGGTGGGGGAGGGGGAGGAAAGGGAGGAGGAGGGGAAAGAGGAGAAGGAGGCAGGGTCGAGCAAGGGAGAGAAGGAGGAAGAGGAGGAGAAAGA
>NC_051417.1:31480565-31480683 GCF_015228065.2 Penaeus monodon | reverse complement strand
TTACGTAAACGGACACGAGAGGAGATCGAGGTGAGACCTTCAAGCCACGGGTAGTATGTGCGTGGGGAATGCAGGAAGTATTAAGTTTTGATACGTAAAAAAATTTTTTTTCCGGGAA
>NC_051417.1:31479875-31480479 GCF_015228065.2 Penaeus monodon | reverse complement strand
TTAGGACCATATGGTGGAGGGAGTGTTCGAAGGAGAGCATTCATCCTGGTGTTCTTGTTAAGCCGAAGACAGCGCCATCTGCTCTCGGCTTGTGAACCGGACGTGGGTGTGGATTTGGTGTGGATTTGTGTCTTTGTCAGTATTTCGTGGGTTAGAGTGTCAGTATTTCGAAAGTTAGGCTGTCAGTATATCATAGGTTAGGGTGTCACGCTTCGTGATTGTTCAGTATTCGGAAGGGCCCCGTTACGTAGGTGGGTCAGTATTTAAAAAATTTTTAAATGTCGTAATGTAAGTTTGAGTCTTCGTAGGCTAGAATGTACGTATTTCGAAAGCTAGGGTATCAGTATTTCGTGGGTTGGAGCGTCAGTATAACGTAGGTTAGAGTGTTAGTCTTTCGTAGGCGAGAATGTCAGTATTTCGAAAGTTAGGGTGTCAGTATACCGTAGGTTAGAGTGTTACTCTTTCGCAGGTGAGTGTCAGTATTTCCTAGGTTAGAGTGTTAGTATTTCGGAAGTTAAACTGTTAGTCTTTCATAAGTTAGGGAAGATTGGGGTCAGATTTCGTAATTGAATGTATATTTTAGGGTTAGATGTCAGTTTTTTCG
>NC_051417.1:31479589-31479718 GCF_015228065.2 Penaeus monodon | reverse complement strand
GAAAAATGTATTAAGAAGAAAAAAGAATATATTGTAAGGCTGATTATCAGGATCCTAATGCATTTAATATATTCAAATGAAAAAGATAATTAAGCATATATTTTATATTGATTAATTACTATAAAAGAA
>NC_051417.1:31479307-31479560 GCF_015228065.2 Penaeus monodon | reverse complement strand
ATATCGCGTTGATCTGAAAATGTATGACTTAAAAATGAATATTTTTCCTATATCCGTGTGTGCTTTTGATCTTAAAAATGTTACATTATGGAAATTATTAAGTTTAATTGCACAGTCATGATGAAATGTAATCGTGTGTGTTTGTGATCTGATTATCTGTTTGAATGCACTATTTGTTGAAAAAATTAATGAATAAAAAGATTTATATGAAAAAAAAACATATCTGTTTATTTATTTTACCGATCGAGAGTAT
>NC_051417.1:31477131-31477414 GCF_015228065.2 Penaeus monodon | reverse complement strand
ATCAGCGTATGAACTAAACTCTCAGTGATGTGCATGTAAAGCATAACAGGAATTTGCCCACAGAAGAGACGGTTCGAGATTACCAGAAGAATATGCATAATTATCTTCTCTCTCGTGCATGTAATGAAAGCACACGAACAAAAGCATCTCACGTGTCTCTTTTGAGATGACAGATAACATGAGAAAGTCACTCTGTAATTCAAAGTGTAGAGTGATATATGTCTGTGTTTGTTTTGCATATCTATTTTTGTTGTACATGAGTGTGTGTGATTGGATAATGATA
>NC_051417.1:31476667-31476954 GCF_015228065.2 Penaeus monodon | reverse complement strand
CTTCGTCTGTATGTACGTGTGATTCTGGGTGCGTTTATTATTGTACGTGTACGTTTAATGTGCGCACTTATGTATGTATTTACAATTTGCATACAGATTTGTGTGAAACTTACTCTCTTTATATGAATAACTATATATGCGCTTACATAGGAAAAAATATGTTTTAAGAAACGAGAGCAGAATTTGAAGGGAAAAAAATAGATCTCAGAAAACGAAGAAGAAAATATTCGAAGAAAAAGAAAATCTCAGATGCAGAAAGAAGAGGAAGAGGATGTTAAAAGTAGACG
>NC_051417.1:31475728-31476463 GCF_015228065.2 Penaeus monodon | reverse complement strand
TCCCCTTCCATGACGAGGAAGTGACTACCTTCCCTCTTACGTAACGTCTGCAGACCGTCTTAACGACTAACACTGCGCTTAGTTAACCGCACAGTTGTTGCAGTTGATATGGCATTTCGTGTGACTTCCCTCTCTCTTTCTCTCATTTAGTGTGAGAGTACTGCATCCCGAGAGAATGTTTAGTCACGTGAACGAGTGATAAAAAGAGGAAGAAGTGGAGAAATGCGATAAAAAGGGAAATGGTGATAATGCTAACTAGACGGTTACACGGGTTAAAATCACCGTGTTTAGTGTTTTGTTTTAAAGCCATTAAGATTTTTTTTTTTTTTTTGGGGGGGGGAGCGTAATTGTGTGTTCTTTCTAATTATGTCTATTAGAATTTATAATTTCTCTGATTATAATCGCCTGTTGGTGTAATTCATAAGAAAAAAAAGCATAATTTCATAGGCAATAATCATGATATTTGCAACGACTAACACTAATATTAATGAGCAATACATACGTTAACGAGGAATACATACAACTAACACTACACGAATACATACGTTGATACCGTCAAATCAAACTATTGACGTATTTCCAAAATAACTTTTCATTCGTCCTAAAAATATACGTTAATAGGACATGGGGCCCTTTGTCAGAAACGCGGAAATGCAAAGAGGAACGTCAAGATAAAGAGAGACAAAGGAGAGAAAAGGAGATACGTGATAAAAACGAAGCGAAAGGAACGGGGAG
>NC_051417.1:31474449-31474724 GCF_015228065.2 Penaeus monodon | reverse complement strand
TCTCCCAATGCCTCTACTCGCAAGAAGCAAAATACACAGGGTGAAGGTAATCCATAAAGTAAATAATGATAATTAGGCGTAATGAAGGCTGATATAGAACAAGGAAAAGACAAATTGAATTAATAACTCAGACTCAGCACTCAGCAAGACATATGCGGGAGGCCATTAAAATATCATTATCTACGGCGAGGGAAAGAATATGTGGAATAAAAGGAAAAAGGAGGAAAGATAGAGAGAGTGAAATGAGGGGAGGGGGGAGGGGGTATCGCGAACGC
>NC_051417.1:31473337-31473449 GCF_015228065.2 Penaeus monodon | reverse complement strand
GGTGCGCGTGTGTGCATGACGCTTTTGACGGAAATATAACTCTAATGATACGATAAAAAAAGAAAATTATCACCTGCCAGAAACTTTTCTGTAGTTTTGTTTGCTCATGGAA
>NC_051417.1:31472569-31472783 GCF_015228065.2 Penaeus monodon | reverse complement strand
AGCCCCCACGCGCGCTATCCCCATATATTCGGGTAAAAGCGCGTAAGTTACTTTTCCTGAAAGACTAACGACATATTTGCATAAATGGGCCGGAAATTATAATGGAAGCACTTTTACTCCGGTAACTAGGGAAGGATCGTAGAGAAATTTGGGTAAATTATGTGCGGTTAATCACAACGGAGGGGTTTCTGAGGTGACGTAATATAGGGTGAAG
>NC_051417.1:31471944-31472288 GCF_015228065.2 Penaeus monodon | reverse complement strand
CTCCCCTCCCCCCAAGCCTCCATTCCTTCTCCCTGTCCCCTCCCTCTCCTTAAGCTCCTCCCCCTGTCCCCTCTCTCTCCATAAGCCCCTCCCCCTGTCCCCTCTCTCTCCATAAGCCCCTCCCCCTGTCCCCTCTCTCTCCATAAGCCCCTCCCCCTGTCCCCTCTCTCTCCATAGGCTCCTCCCTCCTTTTCTCCACTATTTCGCAGACACGGATGAGTTAATTCGATCGTTAGCGGATTCAATAATGAGCATAAAACTGTCTCGCCTTCTGCGCCTCCGCTTTCTAAGTGTATTTTGTTCTTGGCTTTCTCAAAGTATGGGGATTTCTTTTATTTCTTCTT
>NC_051417.1:31470166-31471264 GCF_015228065.2 Penaeus monodon | reverse complement strand
TTTAACTGTATATCTTTAATATTTTTGAAAAACTGGACTTTAATCATTCTCCCACTGGGTCCCTAGCATTTTCAGAAACAAAGTTTATACAACAAACGGCCAAGATATAATGAAACGGACATACGAAGTTTCACCTGATTTCACCTGCATTTAATTTGTTTTTTACAGATACACGTAAAAAAATAGTGAAAAACAACTTAAATGCAACTTATCTTTTACTACCAAATCTGCAGGTCTCGATAAAATTTGTTTTATCTTAGAGAGCTCTGTCATGAACAGTAATTTCAAAGGCTTAATTATATGCATCTTTTCTTAAATATTCTCTAAATCAATCCAATATTATCGCTTTATATTATATATGTAGTAGGTTAAATCAAAGATTACTTGCTCATGTGCGAAATAAATCTTTTTGAGACATTAATGATGAGAATATTTTTTCCGATTGCATACATATAGAACGCTTAGTCCGTCAACACTAATAAAAAGATAAAAAAGATAATAATAACTCAAACGCATATGCTAAAGTATACCTTACGACCATAAGATAAATCTGTGTTGATTTTATGCAGTTCAAGGCCTCTTATTTTAGCGGACAAGAAAGGTAAAAAAAAAAAAAAAATCGCTGAGAGATAGAAATAACAAAGATATTCGTAAATATAACCTTTAAATAGATCATTCACAAATCTGGCGAAAAAACACCATGCATTTATATATCTATGTATATATGCATTCACCACATATTTGTACATTTTGCCACAATGCTCCATGAATCAGCAAATTGATTCGTTCAGTCATTATTTCATGTATGTCACTCTTGAGAATGAAGAACAAGGCGAAGGCAATTAATATCATCATAATTTTTTTTTAAAGACATTAAGTAAACCATATGGAATACTGAAATAAAAACTCGTTGTGTGTAGGTATGCTCGGGCTCATAAACCATCCTGTGAATTTGGTATATACACATTACACGTATGCAACAGACTATCCACGTCCATATTTCAGTTTAAACTACATCGTTTGAATAATTCATGACCGGTATAATCATTGTAAAATTTAACATGCGTATGATATCATATCTCATGAACTCCCTAATGG
>NC_051417.1:31469853-31470111 GCF_015228065.2 Penaeus monodon | reverse complement strand
GGAAATTACAAAGATCAGAAGCAATTTTCCTTTGCGTTATTTTGAGCAAAAGTGTTCATTTTCTTCGAATGACTCGGCAACTTCGAAAAATCGCGGTTAAAGTGGACTCTCGCGTGCGAAGAAGAAAAAAAATTGCTTTTGTGTTTATGTAGATTCTTGTTTTTGCGATTATTTTGCTCCAAATTAAAAAGTCTTTTGTTATTTTCACTGCATGGTATGAAAGCCATCATCATTATCGCAATTATTTTAGATTACGAC
>NC_051417.1:31469716-31469810 GCF_015228065.2 Penaeus monodon | reverse complement strand
CTTGACAGTCATTTGTTTCAGAATTAGTTAATTTTGTTTAATATAATTTAATGATCATGATTTAAAGTAAATGTCCTTTTTTATAAAGTGTATG
>NC_051417.1:31469156-31469341 GCF_015228065.2 Penaeus monodon | reverse complement strand
CACGTTGAAATAATCGGGACGCACATTGCTTTCTGTCCATTAATCATTTTTCCAGCCAAGCACAGCCGCAGGACGTAATTCACTGTCACGTCCCGACCGCAAATATTAAACTTCACGTCCGTTTACAAAGTACAACGGACGGCGATTTTGAAAAGTGATAAAAAGAAAGAGAAAGAGTGGGTGAG
>NC_051417.1:31468814-31468941 GCF_015228065.2 Penaeus monodon | reverse complement strand
ATACTGGTAACTATATGAAATTCCTTGGTTATGGAGGCTAGATAGGCCTATAGTGGGAATATATTTTTACATATATTTTGATTTAGGATTTACCTATCATATTTCTATTAGTAAAGACCTAAATACT
>NC_051417.1:31467910-31468159 GCF_015228065.2 Penaeus monodon | reverse complement strand
GCCGAATGAGATGATTTCCAGTCAAACGACAGTTATCATCATCACTGGTAAATTTTCCGCCGCTCTCTTCGTTCAAATCTGGTGTTTTAATTGATAATGACTGTTGTAATGCAAAATAAGTTTATTCATTTGACGAAACGATTTGAAAAGACAAACTAAAGTGTATATGATTTAAAATAATTGGTTAGATTCTTTTTTGTCTTTATTATTAAAAAGTAGAAGACAGCTACTTGCTCACCTATATACATA
>NC_051417.1:31467342-31467749 GCF_015228065.2 Penaeus monodon | reverse complement strand
CCGTGTCCGTGTGACTATAATAACATCGATCATCACCTGTACCTGTGTTCACTACCTTTCGTTGAACAGACACTGTGGTTCTCATTACTGTTGTTTCCGCGTGTCAAAAAGACCACAGTTTCCGCGATGTCAGTGGAAAACCAGTGCGGAATAAAGGTCCAAGTGTGACACGATCTTAACATTTTGAAAACCACTTAAACAGTCTCGTTACAAACAATCTGTTCCTTTCACTATGGTCTTATATATCACTTCCACGCTACTCATACTCGCCAAAGACGTTATTATCGGTATGATTGTTTTCCTGTCCATCTCTCCGTTCGTTATTATTAGACCTGGATGCAAGTTGTGATATTTTGTTGTTTTTTCATCTTTTCTATTATTTTCGTAATTCATAAATTGCTCTGTTT
>NC_051417.1:31466233-31467298 GCF_015228065.2 Penaeus monodon | reverse complement strand
TCTTTCTTTCTTTCTTTCTTTCCTTTATTCCGTCTGGTGTGTTTCTAGTTTTCACTTTTATTCGTTTTTTTTTTTTCTTTTACGCAGCACTTTGATAATTCTCCTTTTCATCGTTTTTTTCCTTTTTTTTTCCTCTCTCGTTTTCTTCTTATCACCCTCCTCTCTCCCCTCTGTCCTTCCATACTCTTTAGAGATGCCATAAACATCATTAATTTTTATCATATCGTCATTATTTTTCTGATGTTATCGTATTGATATAATCATCAATCTTCTCTTTCTTATTTCTATTCCAAAGCTACCCCCCCCCCTCACCAGCTACGTATCCTACTCCCAGGTTCTTATTTTTCTCTCTCTTGAACCCTTATCCATCCACAATCCTCTATCCTCTATCCTCAACTTCGTCCCGACTATCCTGTCTCCTTCCCCACCTTCTTTATTCCCCCAATCCTCCTTCCATTTACCTCCCCCTCTCTTCGTTAATTTTACCTTCCTCCTCCTTCTAAACTCTCGTCCTAGGATCCCCACACACCCCAATACCTTCACTTATTTCCATCCCCCACTGATCCCTGATCCTCACCCTACATGCTTACCTTATCCTTTTCCTTCCCCTACGCATCCCCTCTTTTGCCCCAACCCCACCCTAATTTCCTTTTTCCCTAACTCCTTACCGCCATACCTCCTCCCTATCCTCTCCTCACACTCACCCTCATCACCCACCTCTTTCCTCCCCACCCCTATCCCTTTCCTCCCCACCCCCACCCCTTTCCTCCCCACCCCTATCCCTTTCCTCCCCACCCCCACCCTTCTCCTCACTCCCACTTTCTTCCCGACTCCCACCCCTTTCCTCCCCCTCCCCACCCTTTTCCTCATCACCCACACCTCTTTCCTCATCACCCCCACCCCCCCCCCCTTCCACCTCACCAACAGCTGGCCGTGACGTGTTGTCTCGGCTGTGTGTTATTACTGGAAAATACCAACTGCATTCTGGCGGTCTGTTCTTCTCGATCACTTTCATGTCGACACCAACCGGCGCCAATGTACAACCTGGTCTTTATGCAGATTGGG
>NC_051417.1:31465626-31466002 GCF_015228065.2 Penaeus monodon | reverse complement strand
CAGATGCGGTTGTGAGCGTGTATGTTCACGTGAATCTGTGTTTAGATGAAATCAACGACCAAGAATATTTTTCTGTCAGTCACCACAAATTTACATTGTTTAGAAAATTACATAACACTTTAGCATCTTTCCCGAAAACGTATTTTTAAGGTGTTCGATTCTTCACGTGTAATGTAATAAAGTGTCAGAAGCAGTGAGATGAAATCATAAGTGTGAGAATCGAGAAAACTATTTTTTTAAAATGTAGGATCGAAGAGTCTTTGATTGGCTTATAAAGCATTAGAGTCCATACGCCTAATATTTTTTTATTTTTTTATTATACAAATCTTTTTTCAGTTTTTCAATTTGACCATCTAATTCTGCGTCTACTTGACAA
>NC_051417.1:31465326-31465527 GCF_015228065.2 Penaeus monodon | reverse complement strand
CAGAATTTCTTCTGAATCTTCAATTGTTCGAAAAATTTCTCCACGAGATGATACGTACATATCATACACATAAACGACCATGTGTCTGTTTATGAAACTTTCCAGAAAACAAAGACAATAACAAGTATTATAAACTCATTAATTTTCACATATTTGAAGCTGCCCCAAAAAAATCTCTTGTTTGAGAGATAAGGAAAATCT
>NC_051417.1:31465193-31465298 GCF_015228065.2 Penaeus monodon | reverse complement strand
GTTCTCTCTCTCATATTCCCCTATTTACCTATTTACATTTCTCTTCTCTCAGTTTTTTCTTTCTTTCTTCGTTTTTCTTTATTTTTTCTTTCATATTTTGGTCTT
>NC_051417.1:31464832-31465088 GCF_015228065.2 Penaeus monodon | reverse complement strand
TCGTTCTTCCTCTTATCTTCTTCTCTTTCTCCTTCTTTCTCCGTCTTCGTCTGGTCTCCCCATTTATCACTTCTCTGCTTCCATCATCTTTTTCTTCATTTTTTTCCCTTTCTTCATCTACGTTTGCTTTCCCACTTCCTTCATTTCTTTTTTCTTCTCTTTCTTGACCCTCTCTTTCTCCGTTTCTTTTTCCACCATTTACCACTCCTCTCCTTGCATCCTCTGTTTCTTCATTTTTGTCTGTTTCCCCTATTTA
>NC_051417.1:31464289-31464703 GCF_015228065.2 Penaeus monodon | reverse complement strand
CTTCTGGTCCGGAGGTTGAGGTAATCCGATAATCCATCTCTTCGCCTGCAGCTATTCGTGACGTCACCCCTCCCCCCTCCTTCACCCCCCCTCACTACCTGCAGCAGCTATTCGTGACGTCACCCCTCCCCCCTCCTTCAACCCCCCCCTCACTACCTGCAGCAGCTATTCGTGACGTCACCCCTCCCCCCTCCTTCAACCCCCCCCTCACTACCTGCAGCAGCTATTCGTGACGTCACCCCTCCCCCCTCCTTCAACCCCCCCCTCACTACCTGCAGCAGCTATTCGTGACGTCACCCCTCCCCCCTCCTTCAACCCCCCCCCCTCACTACCTGCAGCAGCTATTCGTGACGTCACCCCTCCCCCCTCCTTCAACCCCCCCCTCACTACCTGCAGCAGCTATTCGTGACGTCA
>NC_051417.1:31463932-31464247 GCF_015228065.2 Penaeus monodon | reverse complement strand
CTTAGCCACCTACAACATCCATTCGAGACGTCACCCCCTCCCCCCCGGTCTCTCCTTCAATCTCCCCCCTCCCCCCTCCCCCAGACCACCTACAACATCCATTCGTGACATCACCCCCTCCCCCCCCGTCCCTCCTTCAACCCCCCCCCTCCCCCTCCCCACCTACAACATCCCTTCGTGACGTCATCCTCTTAAACAAGAGCGCGGCGGCGAGAAAGCGCGGCGGACGGGATGTGGTTTCGGTGCCTGGTCATCGTCTCGGGGGGGGGGGGGTGAAGGGGAAAAGGGACAGCGAGATGATGATGGACATCCGAC
>NC_051417.1:31463449-31463664 GCF_015228065.2 Penaeus monodon | reverse complement strand
AAATTCGGATGGAATAACTGATAATAAGATTTGTAATTTAGGCGGACAACGTGTTGGTTGAGACGGAAGAGAAATAACGGATATCGGATGAGAAGGAAACGTGCAATAATTGATGAAAATGTCTTGATAATACTTTTTTTTTCTAATTTGAACAGATTAAGGTGCATCATTATCGTTATCGCATCTCGAACAGCAAAACCTCAATACCTCACGTG
>NC_051417.1:31462961-31463359 GCF_015228065.2 Penaeus monodon | reverse complement strand
GGAACCAAAAATTAACCAAAAATTAATCGAACATCACGAAACGTCTGTCGCCATTTCCGAGAAACTGTAACAATTTCCAACTTTTATTATCATTACACTCCCTTTCCTCTCCCGTGTCGTAACGTGGGAGCGAGCGACACCTGTGGACGGGGAAGTCGCCCAGGTAACCGCGAACACGTAACGTCACGAACCACAAGGAAATGTCACCGTGATGTCCAAAGGCAAAGTCGACCTTACGGTAACGCGCGGTATATCACGTGGACCGCCCGAGGATTTCACGAATCCTTCGGTGCAAGAGAGAGAACGCTTTTGTCGCCGCGCGTGTGCCGAGGGGAAAATAAAGGGGGAAATGAATCGAGGGCGTGTTTGGTGTGTTAGTTTCGGTCAGGAGTGTGTGC
>NC_051417.1:31462411-31462704 GCF_015228065.2 Penaeus monodon | reverse complement strand
CACCCACCCAGTCCTTAACAGAAACTGGAACAAGGAAGCACATCGGAAGACACCGGTTTAAAAATAACTCGCAGACATTTTCTCAGAAGAATATTGCAGATGTTAATACTATTTCCTCACGATTAAGATCTCCATCAGCATCTGTCGGACAAATGATGTTCCAAATTGACCGCGGTTAAGAATGGCGTCTTTGATCCGGGAGTGGGCGCCCCGCAAGGTACAGTAATTGTGTTTTCTGCGTGGATAAAACAGGTGATAGATGGATTCTACAATTAAAGGAGGACAGGGAGGAG
>NC_051417.1:31460015-31460173 GCF_015228065.2 Penaeus monodon | reverse complement strand
ACGAAGCATTTCCATTCGGCTCACATGGTGTTTCGTTGGAGTTATTATGTTATATAATCTATTGTTACTCGGGAACGACCATCATGCCTTTACGTTTATCCTTTCACTTATTTCTCCCACGAATTAGAGGCATAACAGGAAGTGATTGTAAAGAAGTG
>NC_051417.1:31458961-31459137 GCF_015228065.2 Penaeus monodon | reverse complement strand
AAGCAAAAACATTATTGGTATGATGTGTTTGTTTAGAAATCAGCTGCTGTAGAACATATGTCACGTGGTGTGAGAGAAGATCCGGGCATTTTGTGTGTGGTCAGGATTTTGACACTTAATGGTAGGTTTGAGTACCATTGTTGTTCAAATAATACTCGCGGTTTTATTTTCATTTT
>NC_051417.1:31457743-31458027 GCF_015228065.2 Penaeus monodon | reverse complement strand
TCTTCATTTTGAAAGTGAAATAGAAAGAATGTTCCTTACATCTTACAGAAATAAAGAATTACATTTTGGGAACTAAGCAACACATATTCTATCTACGAATTCCACGAGATGAAAAAAGAAAATAGAAAAAAAAATATATATATTTGTTTTCAACACATTGTGCAGAAGGTGACAGGCTAAAATTTAGTAACGGCAGAAGTTTGTGGTTTGAGGAAGTGTCTCCTAATGGGTTCAGAAGAGAGCCTTTGTGAATGCACATTTCTGGCTCTGGGGATTTTTCCTTT
>NC_051417.1:31456367-31457229 GCF_015228065.2 Penaeus monodon | reverse complement strand
TATCCAAAAGTCGACCTCCCAGCACGATCACCATAACACCAAGTACGATATTTCCTTCCCTCCACGAGGTACGATATTCACTCACGCGTCGAGGAGCAGAACCATAACAACAACGATGGCTCTTTCTGCATCGGGATCCAAGTGCATTTTTCGGGTTTTATTCAAGAGGTGCTGTGTTGTGGCGACTTTTCCTTTACAGTTTGGGGTTGTTTGGGGTTTTAGGATTGTGGGTGTAAGAGGTTTAATGATGTGTAGGTGTTTGTGAGGGGGGTTTTATGTGTGTATTTGTGCAGGGGGGTCGAGGGTATATGTACCGGTAGATTCGTGTTTTTGTTTCTTTCTTTCATTTTTATAATGGAAGGAAATATCTGTGGTTAATAAGCCGTGTGGAGTGGTGGTGGGTTTTCTGAAATGGGGTGAGAGGGCTTGTTATGGGAGTCTTTGGTTGTATCATGGTGGGGTGTGGGGAGAGGTGTGAGTATGGTTGGGATTTATATTTATTAATGTCTCCTGTTGACTATATGTTGATATTGTGCTTTGGTGGAGGCTGTGTTTTATACTTTATAGAAGACTTTGTTTCTTATTATTTTTATATGTTGATATTGCACTTTCGTGGAGGCTCTGTTTTGTACTTTCTAGAAGACTCCGTTCCCTAAAACATTCCTTATTGAATGATGTGCTGCAAGTTGCATTATCGCTGGCAGGAGACCACTCAATTGCTGCTGCCAAGAGAGTGCCGTTATGTCTGGTATCAACTGCGCCCTTCATGCAAATAGTGCTTTGGCTAGAGCTAGAGCTTGGTTGGTCTTCTTCTCTGTTCTTGAATCGTCATGCCTTTCAATAAGCTGCAGTTTGGGTTTAA
>NC_051417.1:31455969-31456336 GCF_015228065.2 Penaeus monodon | reverse complement strand
CTCTGCTTTGTAGGTTCTCTTGAGTTGTTAATTCTTTTATGTGAAGTGACTGTATTTACGGTAATGTAATAGGATGTCTGTTAACTACTTTTCGGGAGTTCTGGTGGTAAGTGCGCAGTGTGGAATTCTCCCTCTACCAACAGCAGGGTAAAGTGCGTAATTGACATCCGGGAGTGCCCAATGCCGAGTCTGTCCGTCACTCTCTCCTTCCATGAATACATGTGATTACAGCAGAGTTTGAGAATTCCACACTGCACACAAGTGACCGGAAAAATTGTCAATAGACATTACATTATGATAGAGTAAACATAGACACAGCCTTTTTTAATTAGTTTCTAAAATCCATTACCAGAGCTAAAGTTTTCTC
>NC_051417.1:31455271-31455760 GCF_015228065.2 Penaeus monodon | reverse complement strand
GTATGATTTCAGTTTCAAAATTACATGAAATGCATGTTAGATACAAATAGTGAATGGTATTGATAGCTGTATGACTTGGAAGATATTTTTCTTCTATATTATAAGTGTCCCAAAATAGAAATAGTTATTTGATCAATAATATATAGAAAAAGCAAAACCTACCTTTCTGTACCATGATCATAGGCAGTATGTGTACTTAGATTGCTTAACTATGAGCATCTCATGGTTTATATAGTTCAAAACTTTTTTTTTATTCTCCATATGCAACAATTATATCAGAATAAAAATTTTGTAGAACTTTTCAGTCTGTTGATTCCATTGCCTCTTTACAGAACTGAAATTTTACCAAACTTTTCCAGTGTCTCAATTAGACAGGGTGTAAAAACTTGAATTGAAAGAATACAGTTGAAGAGGCAGATGATTTTTAGACTACAAAATTAATCCAATTATTTGGCAGATTTTAAACCATACTTTTTACTCATATATGTG
>NC_051417.1:31454446-31455001 GCF_015228065.2 Penaeus monodon | reverse complement strand
CAGTACTACATTGAACTCTAAATTTTCCCAGTAGTATGGGGTTAATCAGCATCCCCCCCCCCTATGATAACATGCAATATTTTCCATTTATTCGTGTTTTCTCAAAATATTTCCACCAGTATTATAATAAGCTGGAAACAAGAAACTGCAAATTTAGTCTTTAACCTTTATGAAACATTGATTGCAATATGGTTTCAGGTGTGGTTTGTTGTCACGCGGGCAACTTCGTCCACTGTGCAGCGTGCCACCAGATGATGACAAGGCCCCAGAGAAACAGGAGTTGCCTGAAACAAAGGCCGATGACAAGAAAGCGGCTGCAAAGAAGAAACTGAACGATTTGCTTGCATCGTTAGCAACGGTATTATTAGTTCCTGTTTTTATTTTGAAATCACTTCATGCTAGGATTTTGATTTATATGTTTGTGTTATTATTGAAGGCATATATTTAATTGCGTGCACGTCTCATCGTTTGTGACTGTGTGCCCATGTGTGTAGTGTCTATATTAAGAAGATGATTGACAAGATTGATTTTATGGAGCAAGATAAATTTAGGTCT
>NC_051417.1:31452328-31453934 GCF_015228065.2 Penaeus monodon | reverse complement strand
CAGAAAATTTATAGCTGTTACTGAATTACAAATGCAGAAAGAGATTGCTTGTTTATGTAGATTATACAACTTTCTCTTATCCTCTTTATATACTCTTTTTATATATTTTTATGTATTTTTGTATATCCTTTTTATATATTCTTATTTCATACCAGCATGAGAGAGTGTGAGTGGGTGTATGTTTGTTTATGGTTATTGAAAATCTATACGTCCATGTATTGCATGAATCTTTTGCAAATTGAAACCTTAATTCTCAGACTGACCGAATTCCCGTGGAGCGCACAAGCAGCTTGAAGCTCTCACAGCCAAAACCTCGTCAGAAAACCAAGCCCCCCAAAGCAAATGATGAAGCACCACAACCGCCAGAGGAACAAGTCGTTGGTAACTGCTTTCCCTCTTTATGTTGCAACTGGAAGTTTTTAAAATGGCAATATCTAGGGGCAAAATCTTTTTCTGCATGTTCTGGTATTGTAAGGTGTATTTTGCATTCTAACTCCATGTCAGCTGTTGTATGCTCAGTATTTGTACACCTTAAACTAAGTAATTGTTGCAGTGCAAAATGTCAGGGATTTTAACTGTCATAGGAATTTTCATCTACAAGGATACTTTGTCATCAGTTCATCTCACAAGTACACACATCTTCAATTTGTTGCTACATCCTGGTAAGCAAGGAAAATCATAAACCCCAGGCTCATTAGTGCAGTTGTCTAGAGGGAACTGATTAGGGAGCTAACAAAAAAAGATATTAATCAAATGTAGAGTTATTCACTTCCTGTACTACCATATCGACCACTGGCTGTCAAAAACCTAATGCCAAAGTCATGATTTGATCAAAGGAGGTGTATTGTTCGCACTAGACCGAGAGAAAATAAAAACAAAGAGGGTGACTTTAGTAATATGGTTGATTCATGCCTTTCAGAAAATCATTGACCTAGTGTATCAGGTAATAGTATCAAGAGAAAGCTTTGAAGAGATGGGAAGATTTTCATTATAGAGTATAAAGATATAGTATTAACAATTTAATATGAGTGGTTTATGAGTATATTTGACTCTGGGAGCCTTATTTAGTCTATGAACATTTTGTATTGACTGACGTGCCATTGGATAGGTTATATGAATCCTCTAGCATGGAAATACATGATATTCCATACTGTACATACTTGATATTGGTACCCTACACAAATTTACATATTTTGAAAATAATCTTTAATCCAGATTCTTAAGTGTTGTATTTTCTGTTGACTAAATCAGTATTATTATGTGGGTTATCCACTTTTTATACTATTTTTACAGGTTTATTTATTTTATGCTATATATAAACTTCCATTTTTCACAGAACCTGAGCTTGCCGCAGCCACCAAGGAGGTAGCCAAAAGTCTAGGTGGGGACGTAGAAGCCACAGAATCCGAGCTGTTGTCCACCTTAAGATCTCACGCCTTGGATACCTCTGCTAGTGAGAAGCCGTCAACGAATCTAAGGTAACGTAATTGCATTGTGTGCACAGTTAACTGCAGTCACAAATTTTCTTAAGAAAAACTAGATATAACAGGTTGGGTATGGGTTTGGTGTTGTCAGTTAATGCTATGATTTTGTATTTCCTGATGAG
>NC_051417.1:31451620-31452290 GCF_015228065.2 Penaeus monodon | reverse complement strand
GAATTCTCAGGCTCTTTTTCAAAGAATGTAATTATTAGTGTTGAAATTGTTAATCTAGGGTTGGAAGGTGGCCATCAACATACACACTTATCACTACATAAACACTATGAAATGTTAAAGTAAAAGGAAATGCTTAAGAAGAAGGTTTCAAGACTTAATGTTTTCTTTCCTATTGTAGCAGTGTTTCTTTTCATAAAACCTTCAAAATCTGTTTGATAGAGTACTGTACTACAGTGTTACTTGCAACTATGCATCATTTATTTCAGAAGTAATTGCATTTGATTTAGACTTTGGTGTGTAATTGTCAAAATGTTTTACAATATTTTCATTGACAAAAGATGTCAGGTATGTGTAACCTGAAATATAAAAATGACAGAATAAAGTAGATGTTTATATAATATGAAGTGCTTTATGAACTGTGTCTATTGTGGGGAACATGTACAATGGGATTGAATATAACGAGTAAGAAGTTATTATGTTATTTTCTCTATTGATGGATGTTCTGCATTGCTATCTATTTCCAACGGACAACTCAGTTTGAGACCTGATGATTACCCCTTATTGTCTGAGGAGTTTCTTTATTTCCCAGGTTGTTGAATGATGCTTATAAAGTAGCCAGAATTTAGAACTTGTTACGAGAATTAGAGGTTTGTTAAGGGGAACTCCCATT
>NC_051417.1:31449449-31451027 GCF_015228065.2 Penaeus monodon | reverse complement strand
CCAACAGGTTAAGCTTTTGAGTTTTCACACCTAGTACTTGAACAGACAGATTTATTAAAATAAGAAAATAGTTTGTAATATTTCATTATTTCAAACTGCTCTTTGTTATTGGACTCAAATTACTGGATGCTTATGAGACCATAATTGAATTATAATAAATTAAAATTTATTATGTTGGGAATAGTACTTTACTAAATATTATGAAGTAATTTAAAAGTCTAATCATATAATAAGTTTCCATTGACATTTTATGTGGTATATAATGAAATCATGTTAACCCTGAAGGATGGTATTACTGCAAAGATTGTAATCAAGTTTGTCTATTATGTAGCAGGAGATAGCTGTTGCTTTGCTGTTTTCTTGTTTTTCTTCTATTTGTTTATTACACCCTTTTTTATGATGTGGGCTCATGTTAATTAGAATTGTTGCACATAGTCCAATATGTTAAACAGGGCAAAAGAAGACAAAAATAATTCATGTTTTTTTCTTTCTTTCTTTTAGTTGTTTATGACAGATTTTCAAGCCCTGTATTTTCACATCCTGTCTACAAACATGTACATAAGTTGAATGGATCTAAAGATTTACAGAAAGGCCTCCTGTGGGATTTTGGATCCCTGGACACCTCTTGCATACCCCATGTGTTGACAAACTCTGGTCTGAGAATGTTTGTTATATGGAAAAATAATACCATGGAGTTCTGATCCTGTGCCTTTGTGTATGCAATCATTTATGTTGTTGCAACTATGAAAAGAGTATGAATAATATAGTGGAACATTTTGCTATTGTATGATGTTTGAAAGTTATATGGGTCATTATTGGACACTGAGGGTTGTTCAGTTTGTAGTGAAAGCCATACAATACTGCCATGAAAAGTACTTTTATAAAGGGGAAATACATTCACTGTTCACAGTTACATATATATCTTACTATAGAAAGCAGAAGTGTTTTTTCTCATCACATGTTCAGCATTCCTTTAGACCAGCATTTACTGATCTGTGAATATTTAGCTTGTGGTGAAAATTATACAAATTTTTGAAAGGTGAAGGCAAACCCTTTTTATAATGGTAAACTATGGCTGCAGACTTCAGTAGCACCTGAGCAAAGACTGTTTTTGATAACACCTTTCATGCTTTTCTCTTAGGTTATTAAAAGTTAAAAATATATTTATTATACAAAATACTTTGAAATATTCAACAAGCAAATACTACAGTATTTGCAGTACATTTACTTTCTTTATTGTTGGAGGAGAGTATACTATGCTTTATCCTCACTGAAAAAAAGTCATTATTTCTAGTAGCATAGAAATAAGTCATTGATGATATCTTATAACTGGACTAAACAATTCAATGTTTTCACCTCTTCAGTGAATTGTTTGTGGGGCTAAAAGTTGAGAGGAGTCAGAGCAAGCCCGTCTTTGAGCGTCCTCGCCGGAAGCGTTATGACAGGAATGACCAGCAAAGAATGCAGCAAGGAACCCAGAGGCCTGATGAGTTTGTACAGCCTACCAGGTTGGTGTCTAGGTAAGTAGCAATGGTTAGGCTTGTGTGGACTTCAAAAGCGATGAAATAAAATGTAATG
>NC_051417.1:31447876-31449377 GCF_015228065.2 Penaeus monodon | reverse complement strand
CCTTGTAAATTCATTAAAACATTCCTACTAAAATCCCTTATATGACTGGGCAAAGAAAAGCTTTCTTATCATTATAAGGTAATAAAAAGCACAATACTCTCTATTTCCCTTGGAAATTTTACTACAATCAATTGTTCAACATCCAGGGAGTATGTCCAAACTGATATCTTTGGAGGAGAACCCCTGAACATATTCTCTAGCGAAGAGATTATAGAAAAAGAGATTGTGGAGTCAGCATGCCCAATGTGGGATGCTACACATGCCCGAGAGATACAGCAGACTGTGGTGCAGCCTCCGAGCAATGCCTTTGTGGAGATGATTCAGTGGACCAGACAGGGCAAGCTGTGGACCTTCCCCATTGACAATGAGATTGGTAAGAGGCAGGCACTTTTACTGTAAGAACTCAGTGAATTCTCTGTCCATAAAACTGAACAGGAAATGCATAATATATCTGTTATAGCAAGAGTGGAATCTTATTGTAGTATTTCGCAGAATTAGATTTCTTGAGTATCGTTGATATGATTAGTAGATGTTATTAATTGATTCATTTCACATAATTGTCTTTCAGAAGCATGAGCATTATAAGTGCTTCACTCCTGATATAGTGTCCCTATATATTCTTAACATGTCGGAAGTAAATAGAATCATAACAGCCATAATAAAAACTCCTGTAAAAAACCTATAATACATAAATGGTATCAAATCTGCTCTTTCTAGGACTAGAGGAAGAGATGAAAATAGGATTCCAAGAGCACGTGTTCCTGGAGCACCATCTCGAAGGGTGGTGTCCCCGTCGAGGTCCCATCAGACACTTCATGGAGCTTGTGTGCACTGGTCTCTCAAAGAACCCGTACCTCACAGTGGAGCGGAAGAAGGCTCACATTATGTGGTACAAGAATTACTTCGAGGAGAAACATGACCTTCTGAAGGAAATTGGTGCTATTGAAGCATAGGGATTAAAGTGGGCTGAGATAGGAGTTTTGAATTGTTGATGATGAAATTCAAGGGTTAATATGTGAATGGAGTTTTAATTATTCATTTTTCAAAGACTGAAGTATGGAAAGTTTGGTCAAAATTGGGAAAGCTAGGCTACTGTATAACCACTGTATTTTGGTCAAAAGTTCATCGATGACTTTATTTTTGATGCTTATATATAAATTGAAGTGGATTACATGTACGAGTGTACTGTAGTAAGTTATAGATATTTGTAATAACTGTAAAGAGGAAGAAAAATGCCATATATGAATATCAGTTTATTTGTTATAATTGTGTAATAAAGTGGTTTTGTTTGATGAATTTATGTATATTATGTAAATAAAGACAAGAATTTATATACATCTTGTTTGAATGGATCATTTGTGCATACTGTGTTTATGTAGAGATTCCTGCTTTTAAAGTATTTGTAAATAGTTGTATTTCGTATAGGTGCATATGGAGCTTTTGTTTGAAATTAGAAGCTTATATATTTTACATGCAAATCAGATTTAAATGATTACCTCAA
>NC_051417.1:31447199-31447614 GCF_015228065.2 Penaeus monodon | reverse complement strand
TATAGGTGCATATAGCGCTTTTGTTTAAAAGAAGAAGCTTCTATATATTATATGCAAATCAGATTTAAATGACTACCTCAAATCACAATCATGGAATATTATCAAGTCTGCCTCTCAAGTAGCCTCTGTAACTGAAATGAAATATTCAGATGAAACATTCGTTTTTCTGTTGTTATTGTATTTTAGTACTTAAAACACTTGTTTGCTTTAGTTACTGATGGTTTGAAGAGTGAATTATTATTTGGGATATATTTTTTACCCCAGAACATTTCTTTGATTTTTTATGTTTGAGTTTATGAGACGTTTATAAAAAAAAGGCAAGTCAGCAGTCGAGTTCTAGATATTACAGGGTGCTTGATCAACTTCAAAGACACTTGAAGGAGAGAGTTAAAACAAAATTTTTGTTTTGAGACAG
>NC_051417.1:31443390-31443749 GCF_015228065.2 Penaeus monodon | reverse complement strand
GGCGGGGAGCTTTCACCAATGTCTATTTGAGAGCACTTCTCAGCTGGCAAACGAGAGCTCGAAATGACTGGTATAGTTGAAGTATATGCGATATAAACGAACAAAAGACAGTCAATTCTCCATTACTCTGATTTTCTATGTTTCTGTTAGAGTGTAAGAATACGCTGACATCCATATAAAAAGATATTGCGTTGTTATCGTACATTTTCCCTCCTCATAATTGTGTGTTCTGGATGTACTCTGTTTTAAGGTATTTTCTGTCTTGGAGAACGACGTATATGTACAGGTTTTGGCTCCTTTTCAAATAATTCATTTCATCTTTTGCAGAGTGGTCGTACACAGACGCACACACAAACGGC
>NC_051417.1:31442832-31443043 GCF_015228065.2 Penaeus monodon | reverse complement strand
GCTTCTACTTGCCGCCCGCCCACTCGCCCGTCACACGTCCCCGCTTCCCCTTCGTCTCCTTCTATTGCAAGGGTTGATTCCCCATATCTACCTTTCTTTTTGTGACCTTTTTTATAACAGTTTCTTGTCCCGAAAATGGGTGATTAGGGAGCGTGGAGGGATGAAATGGGGGGGGGGGGAGGCAGAGGATTTGCTAAAGATTCTGAAACCA
>NC_051417.1:31441215-31441460 GCF_015228065.2 Penaeus monodon | reverse complement strand
TTGTCCACGGATGGGAGGTATCATAAGGGTTATTATCCCCAGAAGAAAACAAGGATTTCCACCTTTATCGTCTTGCTGTTCGGTAGTTTATGCCCCGCTTCGTTCGGTCCCTGCTGGGGGGGGGGGGGGGTAACGGTTAGTGTTTTTGGTAGCATGAAATTATTATTGCTTTTTATGTTTGTTTACCATCTGCAATTTTAATATTCCGGGGTTATTCCCATGACAGATGCTATAGCACTTTCGAT
>NC_051417.1:31440486-31440583 GCF_015228065.2 Penaeus monodon | reverse complement strand
CTCGACGTAGCTTTGGCGATGCCGTTCGTGATTCTTCTTGTGACGTCATTCAGATTATCTCCGAGTCTAACCACCGCGTCGCCGAGACTGTAAAAGG
>NC_051417.1:31440250-31440318 GCF_015228065.2 Penaeus monodon | reverse complement strand
CTAGGTTGTTGTTCGGTGTGCCTGGGTTGTATGAGACAGTGTGGATATGGAATTATTTATGACGATTT
>NC_051417.1:31439425-31440008 GCF_015228065.2 Penaeus monodon | reverse complement strand
TCTAACTTACATAGACTTTCTAACCGCCAAACCAACAAGGCTGTTAGACCTAACCAGCGTAGCAATCAGGAACATAAACAAAATAAGAGCCCCGAGTCCGAACAGCTGCATAGACGTCAGTGTGGAATCGGATGCCGTTTCGCTTAGGGTCAGAGTCCACAACTGCCTCGCCATCTCTGCCATTGTGTTTCCTACTTCCTCGGACATTTTTTTCTTTCCTCTGTTTTTAATATCTGTTGATTGAGAAGGAAATTGGATAAATAGAATAATGAAAAAAATTATAATAGGTAGGATAGATAAATAAGATAATGAGTTATGATAAGGGAGATGGGGGAATCGATAAAGTAGGTGTGTTAATAAATGAAGAGGATGAGCGAACTCTTGAAATGTAAACAAATAAAAAGCTAGAATGGGAGGAGGAAGAGATTAAACAACTGGAGGAGAAGGGAAGGGATACCGTATATACTGGGAGGATAAAGTAGATGATAAAATGAATAAAAGATACATAAAATAAGGTAGATGCAAATACATGCAAAATCAGTAATGAAATAACATCAGTTACGCCAATGTCAATGCACACTTT
>NC_051417.1:31439053-31439217 GCF_015228065.2 Penaeus monodon | reverse complement strand
AGTCCTGTTTCAATGATCAGTTTTGTTCAGTAATGTTGCTTTATGATGTGTATGTAAACAGTATTTCGTTTCACTGTTGCTTTAGACTACAAGGTACTCAGAAATGCAGAACGGAAAGCAAAACCTTTTATTGTGATAAGAAATACATCAAACGATTCATACAA
>NC_051417.1:31438877-31438972 GCF_015228065.2 Penaeus monodon | reverse complement strand
CGCGTTTGTGTGCATGTATGCATTGCTTGATAAAAAGTTTAGAGCAAAACTCAAGTGTTTTACATTCTGCATTTCTAAATAGCTTGTAATTTATT
>NC_051417.1:31437994-31438573 GCF_015228065.2 Penaeus monodon | reverse complement strand
AAACAGATTAATTCACTTTCGTTTCATCAACGAGTAAAATATTAAAACACCACACCTACCTCACTCCAGTGTTCACGTAAGTCCGAAACCAACGATCCAGCAGGCGCTTCTGCGAACGCGAAGATGCGAGATATGAGACTGGCGATGCTCCCTCGGCGCGCATCCCTAAATATCACTTTTACAAGGGGGGGGGAGGGTCTAGCAGGGTTCCTCCAGGATTCTAACCGACAGAGAAAGTCGTGGGGGGTAAAATTTTGCTGCTTGCGTCGTGGCGTGTGTTTGGTTTTGATGTATGCAAGTCTGGGGAAGGATTTTTCAAGGAGCGAGAGTGTCATTTTAATGCTACTTGTGGTTGGGCAAACACATGGCTATGCAAGACATCTGGTGACGTGTTGTACTTTCTCTAGATTGAAATGTATATTTTTTACCTCTCTATTGTTATTTGCCAACGCCATTCTGACTGCAACTGTCTTGAAAGTTGGAAAAATAGGTGTGAATAAAAAGTCGAAATTAAAATGTGGATGTGCACCTGGTTTGTGTACCTTTTTTTTCTCTCTCTTTGTGTACCTCGTATGGGAA
>NC_051417.1:31437745-31437836 GCF_015228065.2 Penaeus monodon | reverse complement strand
GAGCGACAAAGAGACACAGACACATTTCATAAAAAAGGGAAACGAACATAGATTAATTTCACCATTACATCTTTATTAACTAGCAGAAGTG
>NC_051417.1:31437519-31437694 GCF_015228065.2 Penaeus monodon | reverse complement strand
TGCAAATATTTTCTTCACTGGACACGCGACTGAACCCTAAACACCTTGTCCTTTTAGAATGTACAACTAGTTAACAAAATTGTATAAATCTGTTTTATTATATTTTAAGTGCTCTAAAATTTAGTGCGCTCCTTACTGCAAATTACTCAATAGATAGTGTGAAAATTCAAAAGAG
>NC_051417.1:31436225-31436856 GCF_015228065.2 Penaeus monodon | reverse complement strand
CAAATACACCGAAACCAATAAATGACCGACATTTTTTCTTTTTCTTCAAATTACTAGATAGCGCGGTGAAATAGGGAGGAAATCAGGGAGATAAATAGAAATTGGCAAAGATCCGATGATCTTTATGATAATACGTACATACGTATGATTTTAAATAATACACAAGTAATGAATGAATAAGTGAATAATGTAAACAAACTTCCAAAAACTAAAAAGGGGGCTCTCCGCCATTACGAAAGACACCCCTTTGAACTTGACATAATTTTAATCATTAATCTGACATGTACTTATCACTGGTAGCGAACCATAACAACTGACAATTACTAAAATAAACCTTTACTCTGATTTATGGCTCAGAAGTATGTATGTTTTAATAAGAGATTATTTAGACTCAACTGACTATTACCAGACAAACAGGTGGTCGACAGAAATAGAATTGTTGTGCAAAGTATATTCATATTAGTCTGTTCACATTTCGCCGGTTTTCACTAACATAAGCACAAGTGTTATCTACGCATATGCTGCATATTCAGTGTGATGGCTGGCCTTAAGCACAAACACCTAGTGCACAAAATGTTTGGGAAAAAAAGAAAATGTGCTTTAATACTTCCATTTACCATGTTTTAGTGCT
>NC_051417.1:31435467-31435789 GCF_015228065.2 Penaeus monodon | reverse complement strand
AAAAACTACACGATTTGGCACAGAAACTCACGTGAACTCACACGCTCAACAAATCATTACATATTTTACAACACAACCTCAATAAGATAATAAGTGGTACTTAATAACGCCACCCAATAATGGTTCCCCTTAAGGACTTCCACTGGCTTTCCCTTGGGCCTTTTAATACTTCTAAATCGACCCTTCCAACGTTCTCCTTTGGGCATTCTAAAGATACCCTCTCAGCCGTTATAGTTGATGCCCACTTTGCCCTTCCGCTGGTGCCCCTCTTGTGCACCTTATATAACGTTGTATAATACACATATTCAAAAGCAGGTTGACT
>NC_051417.1:31435005-31435261 GCF_015228065.2 Penaeus monodon | reverse complement strand
TTGAGACTTGACTGAGTGAAAGAAAATAATTAATACAAGTTTGTTGGTTCTAAAATATGGTATAGCATGGTATTGGGGCCTCATGATACCTCCCCTTTCCTTTAGTGTCTTGGGCACGTGGTTATGTTGCTTTATAAGTAATCCAGAGATGAGCATTTATAAAATGCATTATGTACGTAAGCTGAATATAATATTTTTTCTTTGTTATGTTTTCCTCTTATTTATAGATCTGATTGTTTTACTGATCTCTTGGAAA
>NC_051417.1:31434479-31434871 GCF_015228065.2 Penaeus monodon | reverse complement strand
TTAATGATAAATAAACTCCACTGCCTCTCAAAGCATGTTCACAGTACATCAATCTATGATATGTAAAAAAATACATCATTTGTGTACATCTTCCTTCCTTTTCTAAACACTTTTCTGGTGTTTCTCTCTCTTCCTCTTTTTTTCCTTCTTCAGATTTCCATTTCTCTAACGAGGAATTCGTATAAAAAAATAATAATGAAACGTACATTATATACTATCATTACCATTATTATTCAAGTACTGAAAATTTATTAACACGCTAGTAAAGATCTCGGTGAAACCTGGCAGTTTGTTTAAATGAAATTATTTCATTTTTTAAATTCTATTTCCCTGCACAACTGTCAGCGGAAAGTGTATTCTCGAAACCAGGCAATTTACTCCCTCTTGCCTTT
>NC_051417.1:31433993-31434374 GCF_015228065.2 Penaeus monodon | reverse complement strand
GTTTCTCTCTTGAAGTACACTGGAATATCAATTACTTTGCTCTATTGCATCAAACGAAGTGTGATTAATAAGTATTATGAGATCCGATTTCTTACCACTTTAGAAAAAAAATCATCATATATTCCCATAATTAGGAAAACCACTCTCACTCCTTTAGGTAATCATGGTCAGGGTGTACTGTTATTACTATTATCAAGGTATATAACAACTATGTCTGCGTAACGGTACTAAGACTCTGTAATCACTCGTTACCGTTTTTCCTTCTTTTTTACCAACCATGTAATGCACTGGAGGACAAACTAGGCTTTTTCCGCCGTAGAAAACAGTTAATTTTGAGAGTACGCGTTTCACTTCTTAAAGTTCTAAGGTAGTCTATCCGTT
>NC_051417.1:31433467-31433857 GCF_015228065.2 Penaeus monodon | reverse complement strand
GAAGCCGTGTTAGTGCGTTAGGATAAAATAGATCAAAGGTTACGCATATCTTATTCTGCGCTCTTTATGTTCTATGAAGTGGTTATTTCCATCGGTAAAGTATGGGGTGATTTTATCTTATCTCTGTTGAGATTTTTTGATACCGGATGTGAGAGATATTTGATGATAATTAGACAAGAAATAAAAGTTCAAGCTGTTCTTTTATTGGATGATTCGTTTCCCGCCAAAATTTCTTGGGTAACGAGCTTATTAGATTCACTTGTTATTATATTTTACGTTGTTTCTATATATATCTTACCGTCTATATATCGGTACGTAAGATGAGGGAAGGGGGAACTTGGAAAAAAGCTGTGTGAATGACAGTGAACATTCATATATACTTGTGTTTAT
>NC_051417.1:31432963-31433284 GCF_015228065.2 Penaeus monodon | reverse complement strand
AGAGTACCTGTTTCCCTTTAGTAAACTCTGAAATATTAAAAGAAAAAATACCCCTGGTTTGTCTAAATGAATCTTCCATTCCTTGGGCGATAGAAAACGCAGTAGTAGTAGTATTTACCGTAGGTCTTCTCGTTTCATTCATAAAAAATGGAGTCAAATTGTAAACGTCAGTCAAGAAAATCAGTCAACGGAAAATTACCACAATCACTCAATCACAAAGGTAATCATGATTATAGTACAGAGGGGGTGGTAGGCACAGGAAACCACACCGATCAAACTCATAGATGTGAAAAAACAAGTAAAATAGTATTTCTCATTAGG
>NC_051417.1:31429974-31430091 GCF_015228065.2 Penaeus monodon | reverse complement strand
ATTTCATGAAAATGATAGATCTGGTATACATATTCTTTTGTAATATAACGATGCTAATGTCTCTAAAACATCTGCAGTCTCCGCTTTTTATGAAGCTGAAACGTGAATTGAACGCTC
>NC_051417.1:31429815-31429881 GCF_015228065.2 Penaeus monodon | reverse complement strand
GTCCAATGTCCCGTTTCTGTGCGGATGCACATTTATTTACATTTGTTTACCTTGTATAAATTGCAA
>NC_051417.1:31427455-31427806 GCF_015228065.2 Penaeus monodon | reverse complement strand
AACTTAATAATAAGATATTTAAAATGCTACAGGAAATCAAATTCAATACGTATCGTTCTTGTTTCACTTCCTACGGTAACATTCACTTATAAGATATCCTAAATACAGTTTTAGAAATATATTACAGCTATTCTTTTCAAAACTCAGAATGAGTTACGAATATTATTGGTAACCACGTGTTCTAAAGTTTATGCAAATTATTAAGATGATGAAGATCATGATATTCGTTTTCTGTTCCAATGACCTTGGAGCTTCAATGTATCAAATTCTCATTTACTTAGTATTTAAATTAAAAGAAATCAAAGGAAATCAAGGTAAACAAGAGTGAAAGTAACAATAATGACGTACATC
>NC_051417.1:31427310-31427429 GCF_015228065.2 Penaeus monodon | reverse complement strand
ATAGAATCAAGATAACTTAGTTTTCTAAGGGTGCTGCCACGAAAACGAAATCATTCACGTAGAAAACAACTTTATTGGTGAAATAAATAACAACAAATCTGCACACAAAACGAGTCATG
>NC_051417.1:31427128-31427282 GCF_015228065.2 Penaeus monodon | reverse complement strand
GCAGCAGCAACAATTTGAGCGTCATATCAGTTCCTTTCGTCTTAAAGAAAGAAAAAGAAATGAAAAGACAGTATCTCATTATCTCTTTAGCATTTTTCCAACATGATTTAAGATCTTCCATTAAGATTAAAAAAAAAAATCTTCATGATCTTAC
>NC_051417.1:31426812-31427047 GCF_015228065.2 Penaeus monodon | reverse complement strand
GATCCTACTAATATTTTTTTTTTTATTCAAGCGAGAATCCTTCAACATCTTTCGAAAATCTCTCAAGATATTCCACGAGATCCTACACATTTTTTTTGTCTTAGACTCCTACAGAGAGTCCTTTAAAATCCAATTTAATCCAATAAAAAAATCCCGCAGGTTCTTCAAGGAAAAAAAGAAAAACTAACAAAAAGCTCAAGACTAAACAAAAAACATACAAGATCTTGCAACACGC
>NC_051417.1:31426527-31426693 GCF_015228065.2 Penaeus monodon | reverse complement strand
CAGTAGAGATAAAGAGCAACAATCTATCTTTCCCTCTTCCCTCCCTCCGTCATCGAGGTCAAATCTGGACCTTCAGGAAGCCTCAGCGTCTTACGACAGGTCTCTGCCGGAGCTTCTGCCTGACGAAGGGGTCCCTGCGTTTCTTCTGCGGGGGAGCTGGTCGGAC
>NC_051417.1:31426345-31426448 GCF_015228065.2 Penaeus monodon | reverse complement strand
GGCTGGCTCTCGTCTTGTCTTCGGAAGGGGACTGGGGAAAGAGACACGAAAAAATAAGAAATGGAAATGACATGAAACGAGGAAAGAGCAGAGGGAAGGAAAA
>NC_051417.1:31426174-31426303 GCF_015228065.2 Penaeus monodon | reverse complement strand
ATGGCGATAGGAAAATCATTAGTTGTGGATAGGAAAATCATTAGTTTTTTTAGGATAGGAAAATTAAGAACAGGGGTAGCGGAGCAATATCTTACAAACAGGAAAACATCTTAGGAAAACAGTCCTCTT
>NC_051417.1:31425684-31426151 GCF_015228065.2 Penaeus monodon | reverse complement strand
CAGCTCTACGATATACAGGAAAACAAAAATCTTTTTTATCAGGAAACCATTAAAATTACGATTAGGAAAAAAAATAGTGCTATTGGTAACAAAAAGATTAATTCAAGATTAAATAAACTTTTTTTCATGGATTGACAAACAACATCAACTAAAACACTTATCCTAAGGACAGGGATAAGAGGAGGGATACTATGGATAAAAAATCCAGGGATAAAACTATTTTGGAATTACGAAAATTATTATTGGATAAATAAGATAAAAAAAAAATAGATAAACATCCCACAGACCAGAAAAAAAAGAAAAAGGAAGATAATTGTGTAAATAGACATAGAATATTGTAAAAAAGAGGAAAGAAAAGGAAAAAAAGACGAAAAATTATGAATGAGAGAAACAAAGGTCTGTAAATTGTAAAACTTGGGATTTGTTTAGTGCAAAGTAGACAAGAACATGAATTTCCAACGGCCAGG
>NC_051417.1:31424840-31425447 GCF_015228065.2 Penaeus monodon | reverse complement strand
GAACTTGAAAGCCAGAAGTAGGAATACTTTGTGATTTTATCATTGAATTTTATATCATCATTAAATCAGATATCATTATTAAAGTCAAGATCATCATAAAGCTAAATAGTATTATCGATTCGAATGTTATCATCAATGTTGATTTTATCATTAAAGTAAATATTCTTATCGAATTAAGTGTTATCATTAAATATTATTATTGAACTAAATACCTTATGGTATCATCATCATTCTATTAATTAGGAATATCTTATTAATACATAAAAAGAATATCCAATGAATATAGAAACCAGAAATAAGCATAATCCATAAACGGGGAAACCAGGGGGAAATAAATCCACAGGAAAACAAAACAGAAGAGAATCAGAAACGTTTTGAATAAGAAGACTTAGAATCAGAATGTCTATCTAGGAGCTTCTGGTAATCTTTCGTGAGCAATATCATGTCATCTATACTTCAAGGCACCATCTTACGTGGGTGAATTTTCATGTACTTTCTACAATCTACATTTTTTTTCTTCCCCACGATTTTGTAAGGGTTTGTTGCTAATTTCGAAGATCACTGTCGTTGCTATAACTCTTGCATAAACTTAAGAAGAGAGAAAATA
>NC_051417.1:31424364-31424725 GCF_015228065.2 Penaeus monodon | reverse complement strand
ATTAAGTAGCTAGCTAGAAGAGTCTCAGTTATGATTCGTTACCATAATCTTAATATTGATTCGTAGTAACTCTATCCTCTTGAATCTGTTCTATTATGATCTACATCCCAATAAAAACAACAAAAAACATTCCATCGCATTTTTGTTCACGAGGAGAGCACACGATAGGCGCGAATTGCGTTGAAAGTGCGCGTGAATTTGCTAAGAAGTGACATCTCCTTTAGAAGATTATAGGAGTCTGTTCTGAGAGTAGCTTTCGGGAGGAAATTTAGGGGAAATCATGCGGGGAAAAGAGCGCTTGGGGAAAACGCTGGTATAGGAAAGCGTTCTCATATTCTCACTAAGAGATGGGAATGGAGTG
>NC_051417.1:31423867-31424076 GCF_015228065.2 Penaeus monodon | reverse complement strand
CAGACTACTTCTCCGCCCCTCTTCGGAAACCTCGCAAAAGACGCTTACCATAAGGTTCCACAGCGCCTCTGACATTCTCCAGCACAGGTGACCTTCCGGGCTCGATGCCAACCACTCTCTGAAGCCAGTCTCGCATCTGCTCCCGGTTGCTGTACGCTCTGAAAGGGGTTTTAGGCTCGTAGTAGGCTTTAAGGGGGATACGGGCATAT
>NC_051417.1:31423507-31423739 GCF_015228065.2 Penaeus monodon | reverse complement strand
AGGAAACGAACTGATTGAATTTCGTAAGGGTGATACTGATAAACACATTTGTAAAAAAACAACAACATTGATCTCGTTCTGGCGAAAAAAGATGCTTGAAAAAATAAAGGCTTATGTGCACTTTTTTCTCTCACCAATATTAATCTCATAACACTGGTTACACCCACATATAACGGTGGTTCATATGCACCAGGTCTTGTTAAGGATTTTACATACAAAGTTTACAGTAGAC
>NC_051417.1:31422523-31422888 GCF_015228065.2 Penaeus monodon | reverse complement strand
ACATAACCGTATATATTAAAGTCCATACGCATAGTCTTTCCGAGAAAGACTATAGAAACCGCAGCTCAGTCCAACCGATTCCCAGGTAATTCCCTGCCATCATTTCCTCCAACGAACCGAAGCAACACAAATCCCCCCCCCCAAAAAAAAATAATAATATAAAAAAATACATTCCGATGATAAAGCAATTTCACGTTTGTATACTCAACTCTTTTCTTTAACCTCATCTTTACTCGGTGGTGTAAAGTCTGTTATAGAGTGTCAGTTGATGTTAAAAAGGTATTATATTTTGTGATGTGTTGTCATTTGGAATTCTCGGTAAAATGTAATCTGTGAAATTTTTCTATGAGCGTCTGTGTCTAAAT
>NC_051417.1:31422003-31422376 GCF_015228065.2 Penaeus monodon | reverse complement strand
TGAATAGATAAATTGGTAGATGAAAAGAGAAATATGATTTATTTACATATACTTAACATAGGTACTTACTAAAATTTGCTTTAACCTGTATAGAACATGTCACCTTAAATTACCCAAAATGAGGTTCCATCACCACCACCAAATTATAGCCTACGGGCAGGCTTTTAAAAAAACAACTTTGCCAGGCCCCTATTTAGGCTGTAGAGGGCAATAACACTGTAGTGCCTATGTTGATTACGCTGTGTACTCGTCAGAAAGTGGGTTACTGACATACTGACTGAAATGAGAGGTGTATTTAGTGTTGATTCGATTCACGTGCTGTCTGAATTTAGGGTCGGATGGAGAATGCTGTTTTTTGTCATTCTTTGATGAA
>NC_051417.1:31420992-31421847 GCF_015228065.2 Penaeus monodon | reverse complement strand
TTATGAATTCCCCCAAAATATAATGACGAGAGAAAGCGCATATGTTGCTGGCGATAACTAATACAGCAATGAAATCAATATTCGTTATATTATTAAAATGCCTATAACTACACCACAATCCTCATCTCATGCTGTGTGCACTGGAGCCTAATGTTATGAAGAACAGCATATGGCAAGTGTAAAGAACGTTCATTTGCATATTTACTAACTTGTTAATAGACACTTCAGAGAATTGTTACTGTTAAATGGGAGTACAAAGAGAGAGTTATATTACTATTAGTATGGACATGATATCGATGACTGTTATCTATTGTTATCGGAATAACAATAGATAATTCGCTAATAGATATTAGTGTTGGCGTTACTGTCCATTATAAAAAAAAGGTCTTTCGTATCATCTATTGGTTCTGTTAAAATCACTTTATTTGCTCATGTAAGTAGCCTTAGTGTTATATTTGTTTTCATTACCATTAATATCATCATCACTGGTTACTATCATCGCCAAGGCAACGTACCATTTTTAATATTATCAACGTGAGATTTCTTTTATACTATCAGCCTACGCTATCATTATGCCCTATATAATTACACTATCAGTATGCGTTATCTTTTATCATTAACAATATGCACTGTCTTTATCAGCCTACGCTATTAAAAATGCACTATATCTATTACTATCAAACTCTACCATCTTCACCATTATCGTAAAAAAATCATAAGCACTATAAACATGCACTACCTTTAACAGTATCAGCATGAATTATCCTTATCATTATCGGCAGAAACCATTCATGCTATCAATATACGTTATCTTTTTCACTATCAGCATGCACTCTCTCTAATTATCCAACGTGA
>NC_051417.1:31420698-31420890 GCF_015228065.2 Penaeus monodon | reverse complement strand
CGAATTTTCCCTTTCCTCCCTCCTTCAACAACACAGCTACTTACAGCGTGGGATCTGGTGCGCCTCTGATGTCGTTCTTCCTGAGGATGGGAGCCCACAGGTTGTAAGCGTGGATGCCTGTCGCGGGGGAAAAGGACATAGAATCAGAGAACATTTACGCGAGAGTGATTTCGATGCACAAGCAAGTAGGTA
>NC_051417.1:31420015-31420395 GCF_015228065.2 Penaeus monodon | reverse complement strand
GACAAATAAAAATTTATAACCAATATAAAAAACCAGAATTCTGTGAAACCCATCACCGAACACTTGGCCTACACTAAACCATCAACTGAAGCGAACAACGTCAAGCGTAAAAGAACGAATCCTAAACCCCTAGACCAGGCGGCTCAGCTTCCCAGCCTCCGCCGAAGGAACTCTCACCTGCAAGACCGACGGCGCCGTAGCCGAGGGCGGCGAGCACGGCGTAGGGGACGTAGGTGGCGTTGACGACGCCGTCCTGGTCGACCAGGACCACGGGCGAGGCGTCGCCCCCTGGGACGCGCCACAGCAGGAGGGCGAGGACCCCTGGGCGGCGCGGAACAGTTAGATACGGGGAAAGCAATCGAGGGAGAAAAAAAGAATCA
>NC_051417.1:31419190-31419560 GCF_015228065.2 Penaeus monodon | reverse complement strand
AGCACCACCCCCACCACCGCCCCGGCCGCGCCAAAGCCCCTCCAGACCTCCGGCCAAGACCCAACACCCGAACACCTCGACGTCCTCACCTGCCACAAGGAACATCCTGACTTCGACTTTGACTTCCCCACAAGAAAATTCCTTCCGAAACGCCTTTTTTTCTCTCTCTCTCTTCCTTCGGACACCCAAGACTTCCACGACAAGACCCGTGTCCTCCGTGTCCGAAAACTTCCCCTTCTGTGTCCGCGCAGAAGGAGCAGATCCCGCGAGACGAAAATAGAGAGAGCGTGCGTTACGTGTCTCCGCGACGCCGCTTCGGTTGTGAGTCCTGTTAGTGAGTGAGCGTGGAGCTTCTGGACGCACCGAGCTC
>NC_051417.1:31417462-31417600 GCF_015228065.2 Penaeus monodon | reverse complement strand
TTTTTTTCACCTTTTTATCACGGGACTGTGAGCTTCTGCCACAATAGCGTGTGGTTATGGAAAACTACAGCATGATGCTCGTAGGTTTATATGTCAGGGATCATTACCATTCATCTGAAATCTAAAAAGAGCAGCGGC
>NC_051417.1:31416599-31416746 GCF_015228065.2 Penaeus monodon | reverse complement strand
GTGTCATCAGCTGTTACTTTACGGTTCTCAATTGAGAACGAGAGCAACCAAAAACTTTTCCCCTCCCAAGGCTATTTCATTTTTCCTCCAGCAATTTCCGAAAACCAAATTATAGTCAGTCAATCAAAACTCAGATGCATTTCCTCC
>NC_051417.1:31416264-31416522 GCF_015228065.2 Penaeus monodon | reverse complement strand
GGAGTCTTTTAACATACGTTGAACGATCTGTTCCCACGAAGAAGAGAGTACAGTTAATTAGCATACTGCGGTTCCCACACACGTCTCGTTAACTATCTTGCTTCTTGTCTTCCTTGTAACCGTCGTGATTTATATTTGGTGACGATAATGATGTTAATAATGCAAATGAGGAAACAAGTGATTCATAATTGTGACGGAAAAAAAGGTAAATATTTCTTTATATAGTTAGGTTTTAGCAAAATGTGTTCATGAAATGCA
>NC_051417.1:31415953-31416220 GCF_015228065.2 Penaeus monodon | reverse complement strand
GGAGATGAGAAAAAAAGACTTTATTCTAGTTACTTTATTTTAGGTTGGGAGCATTTAGAGATATTATGGTTAAACTGTATCTAAATCAACATTAAGATATCATTTCAGCATCACGTGAGAGAGAAAAGAAAAAAAAATCTTGAACTTGAAGAAAAATGGAAAACAGAACATGGAAAACTTATCTGACAACTAAATCACTTGCTTTGATTGATAGGAAGTGACAGACAGACAGAGAAGCAAACTTTTCTGTATTATTTCCACTACTAC
>NC_051417.1:31415477-31415604 GCF_015228065.2 Penaeus monodon | reverse complement strand
CATATTCCTATACTTATTGTACTTATACATCTACTTATTGCATAGTTTTATTCATTACAAATATTTGTTGACTATTGTAATTATGTAGCAATATGTTTTCTTCATCTATTTATCACGATTTTCCATT
>NC_051417.1:31415238-31415425 GCF_015228065.2 Penaeus monodon | reverse complement strand
TGTGTGTGTTATCCGAACAAGTAAAATCACTCTAATGTTATAACACACTTTAGAAAATTATATAGTGTACTGGCATGCGTCTAATCTCCAGCTATGAGGCTCTAGCAAGGAGAGGGAACTCATGATTAGTATCACTGTGGTTAATCTATGTGATGGTCAGCTGTCTAGGGAGAAAGGAAAAGAGAAA
>NC_051417.1:31414363-31414961 GCF_015228065.2 Penaeus monodon | reverse complement strand
ATCAGTGATCATAGTGCATTTTGTCGCTTCACCATATATCGAATCTCATCTGAAAGTGAACTAAACATGACACAATAAAGTCCCTTATTAGGGAAAACATTTCTAATACGGAATTAGTAATTACCCAAAAGATAATATATAAAATATATAGAAAATACGTATTAAAAAAGGATATATCATATTAGCTTCTTGAACTGCACTTTTTCCTAACAGCCTTTAATAATGTCAATGAAACAAAGTATTTTTTTGTTCCCGATAATCCATTGTTTCGTTGCAATCCAATGTTGTTGTTTTCTAGTGCTCATTTACGATTAAAAGTTATTTACTACCTCGTCACCGATTTCTCTCACAATCAATAAACATTTATAAACCCCGCCACTGACTCGAGAAAGAGAGAGAGAAAAAAAACTTTGACCCAGCGGTTGACCCCTGCCTTAGACAAAGGGGTAATTTTCCCTTAAACAATTCTCCATTTTCATTCCTTTTATTGATGTATTTTCTTGAAACCGGATTTCTACTGTTTTTGTTTATTGTCTTTCGATAAAAGTATAAGCGCACTTTTGTTTGTCTCTTTTTTTATTATATATATTTTTCCTGA
>NC_051417.1:31413990-31414344 GCF_015228065.2 Penaeus monodon | reverse complement strand
TTCTTTTATCACGTACCCTCTTTGCCGTTCCTTGTTTCAAAAAAAATTGTAAATATATATCATTTTCTATTTACCAGCCCATCTATAGGTCTTTTCGTACATGTGAACAAAAAATCTACAAGAAAATAAACTATACAACAATGAACATATCATCCAGTAGAGAGAACACCCCCAAGTCATACATTTTTTTTTTTTAAGAAATAATTATCGAAAAGAAAATATCTCCTTTAGTCTCTCCTAGAAGCCCGCAGATGGTAGAAAACGGGGGAAGAGCGTGGCGTGCGATATCAGAGTTCTTGCCTCGAGTGAAGAAGTGCAACTGATGTCGTATTGTGGGTAGTAAGATTGTTGTAC
>NC_051417.1:31413797-31413966 GCF_015228065.2 Penaeus monodon | reverse complement strand
GAGTACAAACGAATGTCTCACCGCATGTGGAAAGGGAGAGCAAGGCACATCAAAAGGAAAACGGAGAGAGTTGAAGGGAATGCTGTGAATAATTCCTCTGAGGGGGGGGGGGTTCTATAAAAAGGAATGTTATTGTCTATTTTAACACTTAGTTGTTGCAAGGTACGGC
>NC_051417.1:31413210-31413681 GCF_015228065.2 Penaeus monodon | reverse complement strand
CTGGGGGGGGGAGTATAAAAAAAAGCCTGTAAGTGTGATCGTGATCAACAATAAAATAATTTCTCTTCGGTTATTGCTGTCGTTATCCCCAAAGTCAAGATTTTTCCATCTTCTATCTAAACCAACGGTGATATAGGAATAACTCACGTATTTTCCTTTCTCACCACTACTGCTGCAAATTCTGCTTATCGTCTGTATGAAAATTCATCAAAAATCAATCAATGAAAGAAATGATCAGACTTAAAATCTATCCTTTATTTCTACTGGTAAGAACATAAGTTTTTTTGCGAATCCGCACCCCACTAGCAATAATTTCGATGAATCATGCACACATAATTGAGCTGCGGTCCAGATTACGGCAAGCAAGTGTTACATTGAAATCCAAGTGAATGTACGGGTTTCAGTATATAATACATGTAAATAAGCAAAAATTAAGTGATAACTTTGTAAGATCCATTCACCTAATTTATT
>NC_051417.1:31413050-31413173 GCF_015228065.2 Penaeus monodon | reverse complement strand
ATAACACAAAAATACAATCCACTTCCATTTTTAAGCTTGAACACTGCACACCCGAGACTTTTCTGCTCATTTTAAGGAAAACCAGACTTTCCATTCCGTCTAAGAGGCCAAGAGAAACGGCAA
>NC_051417.1:31412839-31413006 GCF_015228065.2 Penaeus monodon | reverse complement strand
TGGCAGCGCGAGACCACAGGCCCATCTGTACAAAAAAGATGTACTATTCACCCTACTTCGTTATGGAAAACACAGCAACAGAGAAAACGTAATTGGTCCAGTTCTTAGTTGCTCCTCGCTTCTCATCTCTCGATAAACCCATTTTCTGTTTAGCATGTCATTACATG
>NC_051417.1:31412217-31412417 GCF_015228065.2 Penaeus monodon | reverse complement strand
GTATTTGTGTATATGTATGTGTGATACAGATAGATATAGTTAGAAAGAGGGATTGACAGACATACTGACAAGTACGTGCGTGTGCGTGAGCAAGTCTCCTGTATCTCACGTACCTTCTTTTCCTTAACCCTTTCAGAAGGGTTGTAGGCCTTTGCTAACGGCGCGGTGACGTCATTGCGGCTCACGGGGACCTACATTCA
>NC_051417.1:31411113-31411708 GCF_015228065.2 Penaeus monodon | reverse complement strand
AACGGAAGAGCCACGTGCAACTCGGCCTTTAAACATAAATTGCAAGGAACTCCCTCATCAGAGACTAAATCGCCCACCCTTTTAACACGGTCGGGAAACATAGACGAGTCTTCCCTGTAAATTTACCATCATTGTCACGCTCGTAAACTCTCCCTCTACGACGCTCACCTGATAACATTTAAGAAAATCAGTTTCTTTTCTCTTCGTTTTCCTTTTATGGTAATTTATCTACCCCCTTTCTCTACCATACACTCGTTCCTTATTCTTATAAAAAAAGGGATATTAAATAAATTGCTGTCGGTAGGTCGACTCACTGACACACTTTTTTTCTTCTTTATAAGAAAGAGTTGATTATTTTCACCGTTATTTCAGTGATTACGCGGTGCAGGACCAACCGGTGAAACTATTCGGTTGAAATGTACCGATGTAATTATTAATACGGTTGATTAATCTGTACCTATGGCTGTTTCGTTAGTATAGCGTACACTCCATTAGCATTTTCTGAACGAATAAATTAAATGAATATGGTAATGATACATGCCATTATAAAGGCATTTTTTCCTATCTTATCTACGTATCGCTTTTATTTACTCAT
>NC_051417.1:31410944-31411036 GCF_015228065.2 Penaeus monodon | reverse complement strand
TGCCTCCGATGTTCCTGTTTCGAAAGTTGTTAGTCCTGTGTTTTCAAATATTCATGTCAGTTATCTTAATGGAAGGAGTTAATTCATGATCT
>NC_051417.1:31410585-31410801 GCF_015228065.2 Penaeus monodon | reverse complement strand
AACTAAAAGCATTTCCTCAAAAGCTGACTTACTTCGCCTAGGAACAAATACTTGAGGAACCTCGGATCAATAAACCATCTGTGCACCATAGACCTTGCGCGTCCTAACACAAGACTAAATATGAAGTCTTCGCATTAATTTATTTACTTCATCATTATCGTTATTATTGTCAATATGAATACACTTACTCTTGGATGTAAGGGCAGGTGCCTGTGT
>NC_051417.1:31410250-31410417 GCF_015228065.2 Penaeus monodon | reverse complement strand
TCTTCAGTCACAAATATTTGTCCTCCTCCTCATCTCTGTCAATCTCATTTACAACAAGACTTCTGCGTTTGAACCTAAGCGCTTTTATTTTCCTTGTGGCTTTGAAAATAGACATTACATGGTCTGTCTCGGATTTATAACTAAACTACTGAACACATGGAACTACC
>NC_051417.1:31410068-31410222 GCF_015228065.2 Penaeus monodon | reverse complement strand
TTACAATGGTCGTCCAGTTGGTTGTTGGTGTCTTGGCCTGGTTGCGGTACTTGAGATGTGTATGTTGATGTAGCAAGTAGGCCAAAGACTTAGTAGGTATGGTGAGATCCCCCCCCCCCCCTTTTTGTACATGGTGAGGAGCGGGGAATAGGGT
>NC_051417.1:31409622-31409779 GCF_015228065.2 Penaeus monodon | reverse complement strand
CGAAGAAGACGATAGCTTAATACTAACATGAGCAGTACGAGGAAATATTGCCCAGCACTAGTACATTAAAACGGCTGAGTCACACGCCACTTTCGTTGAACTATCTCAAAAGTAAAGTGTTTTATTTGAGTTTTTTTATTTCTTTATTGTTGGCTTG
>NC_051417.1:31409171-31409422 GCF_015228065.2 Penaeus monodon | reverse complement strand
ATATGGGAGAAACTCATCAGGTATAGTCCCTCTTCATTTAAACAGATGTCACCTCATCAACAATATTAATTACGTTCAACCCCTACGATAATGATAAAGATAATAATTATTTCATTTACTCCCCAGCAAGAAGACCGCCTAGATTTCTAGAAAAACCACACACTTTCGCTTGAAACCTCGTGAATTTCTCTAGAATAATCATCTCACTAGTTTTCCTCCAACCAATGTGCAAAAAAAGGTAATTTGCATAT
>NC_051417.1:31408869-31409141 GCF_015228065.2 Penaeus monodon | reverse complement strand
CAGAACACTTTCTACAGACAGCATCAACGGTAAAGAAAACAACCACAATGCTTTAATGTGAAATACGTTTTTTTCTGTTTTTACAGTTTCTGGAGATAATTTATTGTGGGTTTGTTTGTAGAGCGAAGAATTAATTCGTAATTTCCGTTAAAAAGTCCGCTTTTTGTTTGTTATAGGATACGTGATGTGAAATTTTACTTTTGCATTTTCTCTTTCATTCTTATATAAGAAGTATGTAAAGAAAGAGACAATTACCATTTCTCATACTGCTA
>NC_051417.1:31408728-31408825 GCF_015228065.2 Penaeus monodon | reverse complement strand
CATAGCTGTGCAAATGTACGTTTGACTTTATCTGTCTTTCTATCTCTATATTTGTTGGTCTGCCTATATCTCTATTTCCCCAGCTTTACCTGTACCA
>NC_051417.1:31408136-31408403 GCF_015228065.2 Penaeus monodon | reverse complement strand
AAAAGAACAAAAGAGAATGACAGAGAAAGAGAGAAAAACTCAGAAAAAAATAACAGACCATATGCTTACCAATTTCTCACACAAGGCCGCCGTCATAACAAACGCTCCAAACTCACTGCCAAGGTCGTTTAGAACTGTTCCCAAGAGTCTATATTTAGTATCAGATGACGAAACCAAAGGCGTGACTTACCGTTTTCCCTGTTATGGCTGGGTTCGAGTCGCCGTGAGTCAGCAGTAAGTTACTTATTTAGTTTGTTATTTATATAA
>NC_051417.1:31405681-31406254 GCF_015228065.2 Penaeus monodon | reverse complement strand
CAGAAATATAACTTTAGCTAATTATTGAAAGAGAGTATTTTGAGATGGCTAACAACTTGTTCAGAGGGGTATGTACCGTACACTATTTTAATGGGTTGGTTTGGGGGGGGGGTAGCCTACTCATTGCAGCCATATATCCGACCAGAAGTCACATTGTTCTGGTTTTCATTTGGGTTTACGACGACAAGGCGGAGCTAATCCCGTGACGTCACGCATCTCACATCCATGACGTCAGCAGCCTATAAGCTCCTCCCACCGCCCCGTAGACGATGGAGTATAGTAAACCTCAGCCCACCGCATCGTGATGATGTCATGATGTCATCAACAAGCCCCGCCCACCTGACTGGTCAACGGCACGACGCAGGTGAACGAAATCCATGGGAAAACGTGCCAGTGGTTGTAAACTGTGACGTACGCGACAGACGCCAGCAGATGATAAAGGGTTGTATGGCTACTCCTCAACAGGCACTTCCCATCCTGCTCTCTCACTGCACGTACCTCGAAACTCCGACGTTCTTCAAATGTCTTCCGATATGGATCTCGCCTCCGAAAAGATTTTCAACATAGGTAACG
>NC_051417.1:31405470-31405634 GCF_015228065.2 Penaeus monodon | reverse complement strand
GAATCTGCGGATGTGATTCTCAGTGAATTGCAGAGATAAATTTTGCATCAAGTACAGGATTTTGTGTGAATGAAGTATAACTAGATTTTAGCCTTTTGTTGGAGAAAATTTATGCAGTAGCTTTAATATTTGTTGAGAACACATGGTGCACTTTCCACTACAGA
>NC_051417.1:31404533-31404812 GCF_015228065.2 Penaeus monodon | reverse complement strand
AGGTTACACGCAACCGGTTTACAAACATAACTACACATCAGCATTGATATTTGATATGATTGAACGAGATTTGGGCAATATATTTAACTCTTCTCCGCAGGTGACGCCGGTTTACAGATCCTTATCAGACCTCTGGCCAGACATAACCTTTTTCTTTGTCTTTTATAACTTTGTATGGATTTCACTGTCCTATAAACTAAGCCTTGTGTGATATATGTGTGTGAGAAAAAAAAAACATTCTTTTCATTGATATCCTTACTCATTCCATTGCTCAGCTAT
>NC_051417.1:31398347-31404389 GCF_015228065.2 Penaeus monodon | reverse complement strand
CACATATTTATACTTTCTTTTTTCCGTAAAAATCCCTATATAACCTGTACACCAAAGATCACATTAATCCTTGCAGTACATCCATACACATTAATCCTAATCCTGAACCTTCACCCACATCAGTCCTAATCCTATACCTCCATCCACTTTAATCCTAATCCTGAACCTCCCTCGAGATAAATCCTCAATCTCCACCCATATATATCGTGAACGTCAACCTCCATCCACATTAATCCTAATCCTGGGCATGCCATCCACATAAATCCCAATCCTAAACCTCCGTCCTCATTAATCCTAATCCTAAACTTCCATCTACATTAATCCTAACCCCGAACCTCAATGCACTAAAACCCTAGTCTTGAACCTACATCCACATAAATCCTAATCCTAAACCTCATCCATATCCATCCTAATCCTGAATCTCCTTGCAGATAAATCCTTATCCTGAAACTCCACCCGCATAAAACCTAAATAAGAACAAGAATAATCCACATCGATCATAATCCTGAACCTCCGTCCACGTAAATCCTAATCCTGAAATTCCATGTAAATCCTAATCATCAATCGAAATATCCTGATCCTCGATCCATAAAAATCCACATTAATCCTAATCCTGAACCTCCATCAACTTTCAGCCATTCAATCCTTATCCATTCACACATATCCTAATCCAAAACCTCTATCCAAATCTAAATCTATATGTACACCAATCCTTATCCCGATACTCCATCTACATTAATCCTAATCCTCCATCCACATTTATCCTAATTTTATACCTCCATCCTAATGCTGAACCTCATCCTTATTAGCCCTTATCCTGAGCCTTCATCCTTATTAATCCTTATCCTATTCCTCCATTCACATCCGTCCTAATCCTGAACCTTATCCTTAATTAATCCTAATCCTGAACTTCCATCCACAGTAATCCTATTTCTATACCTCCCTCCAAGAACAATCCACGTAAATCCTAATCCTGAAATTCCATGTAAATCCTAATCATTAATCGAAATAGTTAATCCTGATCCTCGATCCATAAAAAATCCACATTAATCCTAATCCTGAACCTCCATCAACATTCGCCCATTCAATCCTTATCCATTCACACATATCCTAATCCTAAATCTCTATCCACATTAATCCTTTTTCTGAATCTCATCGGCATCTAATCCTAAACTTTCATCCATACAAATCCTAATCTACATCTCCGCCAATCCTTATCCTGATAATCCATCTGCATTAATCCTAATCCTGAACCTCCATCCACATCCTTAATCCTAATCCTGAACCTCATCCTTAATCCTAATCCTAACCTCTCACTAATCCTAACCTGCCTCATCCACATTAATCCTAATCCTGAACCTCCATCCACATTAATCCTAATCCTGAACCTCCATCCACAATTAATCCTAAATCCTGAACTCCATCCAAACCAATCCTAATCCTGAACCTCCATCCACATTAATCCTAAACCCGAACCTCCAATCCACATTAATCCTAATCCTGAACCTCCATCCACATTAATCCTAATCCTGAACCTCCATCCACATTAATCCTAATCCTGAACCTCCATCCACATAATCCTAATCCTGAACCTCCATCCACATTAATCCTAATCCTGAACCTCCATCCACATAATCCTAATCCTAACTCCATCCACTGTAATCCTATCGACTCCATCCACATTAATCCTAACCTGAACTCACCACATATCCTACCTGAACCTCCATCCACATTAATCCTAATACTGAAACCTCCATCCACATTAATCCTAATCCTGAACCTCCATCCACATTAATCCTAATCCTGAACCTCCATCCACATTAATCCTAATCCTGAACCTCCATCCACATTAATCCTAATCCTGAACCTCCATCCACATTAATCCTAATCCCGAACCTCCATCCACATAATCCTAATCCTGAACCTCCATCCACATTAATCCTAATCCTGAACCTCACTAATCCTAATCCTGAACCTCCATCCATTAATCCTAGAACCCCACCACATAATCCTAATCCTGAACCTCCATCCACTAATCCTAATCCTGAACCTCCATTCCAATTAATCCTAATCCTGAACCTGAATTCCAATTAATCCTAATCCTGAACCTCCGTCCGCATTCATTTAAATCCTGTAACTCCATCCACGTCAATCATAATCCTGTACTTTCAACCATACCAGGCTTAATCCAATTAAAATCTAATCCTGAACCGCTATCCAGCTCAATCCTAAGCATCCCCTCTAATCCTAATCCTAAACCTCGATCCATAATTCAATCATAATTCTGATACTTCACCTTATCCCTTTTCTTGGGCCTACAACTTCCCTAATCCTAATCCTGAACCTCCACTTTATCCTTATCCCTGTGCCCACAACTCCCTCATCCTAATCCTGAACCTCCACTTTATCCTTATCCCTGTGCCCACAACCCCCTCATCCTAATCCTGAACCTCCACTTTATCCTTATCCCTGTACCCACAAGCCCCTCATCCTAATCCTGAACCTCCACTTTATCCTTATCCCTGTGCCCACAACCCCCTCATCCTAATCCTGAACCTCCACTTCATCCTTATCCCTGTGCCCACAACCCCCTCATCCTAATCCTGAACCTCCACCTCATCCTTATCCTTGTACCTTAACCCCCCCTAATCTTAATCCTGATCCTCCATCGTATCCTTATCCTTGTGCCTACAGCCTAATCCTAATCCTGAACCTCCACATCCCTATCCCTATGCCTACATCCTCCCTAGTCTTATTCCTGAATCCCCACCTTATCCTTATCCTTGTGTTTACAACCCACTTAATCGTAATCCTGAACCACCCCTTCATCCTTATCCCTGTGCCCACAACCCATTATCCTAATCCTGAACCTTCACCTCATCCCTATCCTTGTACCTAAGCCCCATAATCTTAATCCTGATCCTCCATTGTATCCTTATCCGACAACCTAACCCTAATCCTGAAACTCATTCTTAACCCTATGCCTACAACCCCTAATCTTAATCCTGAGCCTCCTCCTCCTTATCCCTGTGCTTACCCCCCTAATCCTGATCCTGAACCTCCTCCTATCCCAGTGCCTACAACCTCCCTCTAGTCTTCATCCTGAACCCACACCCTCCATCCTAATCCTAATCCTGAACCACCACTTCGTCCTTATCCCTGTGCTTACAACTCCTAAACCTAATCTTTGAACCTCGACCTCATCCTTATCCTTGTGGCAACAACTCCTAACCTTAATCCTCAACCTCATCCTTATCCTTGTGGCAACAACCCCTAACCTTGATCCTCAACCTCATCCTTATCTCTGTGCCTACAACACCCATCCTAAGCCTAATCCTTATCCCTGTGCCTACAAATCCCTAATCCTAGTCCTGAACCTCTATCTCAACCTTATCCCTGTGCCTACAACCCTCATACTAATCCTAATCCTGAACCTCTACCCCATCCTTATACCTATGCCTACAACCTCCATAATCCTAATCCTGATCCTCATCCTTATCCCTGTTCCTACAACCCCCTAATCTTAATCCTGATCTTCATCCTTATCCCTTTGCCTACAGTACCTCTAATCATGATCCTGAACCTCCACGTCATCCTAATCCTAATCCTAACCCTCATCATCCTTACCCTTGTGCCTACAACTCCCTAATCCTAATCCTGATCCTCCAACTCATCCTTATCCCTGTACCTGCAACCCTTTTAATGATAATCCTGAACCTCATCTTTATCCCCATGCCTACAACCCCATCTTAATCCTAATCCTGAAACCCATCCTCCTTCTCCTGTGCTTACAACCTCCCTAAACCTAATCCTGAACCTCCACCTCATCCTAATCCTAATCCTGAACCTCCACCTCATCCTAATCCTAATCTTGAACTTCATCCCTATCCCTTTGCCTACATCCTCCCTAATCCTATCCCAGAATCACCATCTCATCCTTATCCCTGTGTATACACCCCCCTAATCTTGATGCTGAACCTCCGCCTCATCCTTGTGCCCACAGCCTCATATCCTAATCCTGAACCTTAACCTTATCCCTGTGCCTGCATCCTCCCTAATCCTATTCCTGATGCTCCACCTCATCTTTATCCCTGTGCCTACAACCCCATATCCTAATCCTGAACCTCCACCTCACCCCTATCCTTGTACCTAAACCCTCTAATCTTAATCCTGATCTTCCATATTATCCTTCCTTTGGAACCAACCAATCCTGAACCTCATCCTCATCCCCATCCCTCTGCCTCCAACCCCATCCTAATCCTAATCCTGAACTCCACCTCATCCTTAAGCTTGTGCCTAAAACACCCTAATCCTAATCCTGAACCTCCACCGCATCCTTATCCATGTGCCTACAACCTCTAATCCTAATCCTGAACTTCTACCTCATCCTTACCCCCTGCCTACAACCTCCCTAATCCTATTCCTGAACCTCATCCTCATCCTTATCGATGTGCCTACAACCCCATCATCCTAATCCTGAACATCCACCCCATCCATATCCTTGTGCCTATAACCCCATCCTAATCCTAATCCTGAACCCCCACCTCTTCCTTATCCTTATCCCTGTGCCTACAACCTCCCTAATCCTAATCCTGAACCTCTGTCTCATCCTTATCCCTGTGCCTACAACACCCTAATCTTAATCCTGATCTTCATCCTTATCTCTTTGCCTACAAATCATGATCCTGAATCTCCACGTCATCCTTATCCTAATCCTAATCCTAATCCTGAACCTCATCATCCATACCCTCGTGCCTACAACCCCCTAATCCTCATCCTTCACCTCATCCTTATCCCTTTACCTGAACCCTTCTAATGCTAGTCGTGAACCTCATCTTTATCCCCATGCCTATAACTCCATCCTAATCCTAATCCTGAAACTCATCCTTCTCCTGTGCTTACAGGATCTCCTAATCCTAATCCTGAACCTCCACCTCATCCCTATCCTTGTACCTACGACCCCCTAATCCTAATCCTGAACCACATCCTTACCTTATCCCTTTGTGTACAACCCCTAATCATAATCATAATCTCGAACCTCCACCTCATCCTTATCCCTGTGCCTACAATCCCATCCTAATCCTAATCCTGAACACCCACCTCATCCTCATCCTTATCCCTGTGCCTACAACCCCCTAATCTTAATCCTTATCCCTGTACTTAATCCTAATCCTCAACCTCATCATCCTTACCTTTGTGCCTACATCCTTATCCCTTTACCTGCAACATTCCTAATTCTAATCCTGAACCCCCTCATCCTCAACTCCCTAATTCTATACCTTATCCTGATCCCTGTACCTGAACCCTTTTAATTCTAATCCTGAACCTCATCTTTATCCCCATGCCTACAACCCCATCCTAATCCTAATCCCGTAACGCATCCTCGTTCTCATGTGCCTACAAATCTCTAATCCTAATCCTGAACCTCCGCCTCATCCTTATCCCTGTGCCTACAAACCTCTCTAATCCTAATCCTGAACCCCATATCATCGTTATCCTTGTTGCTACATCCCCCTCATCCTAATTCTGAAATATCTCCTCATCCTATTCCCTGTGCCTTTAACCCTTTAATCCTAATCCTAAACATCTGCTTCATCCTTACCCTTAAACTTAAACCCTCTCACCCTTATTCCTGTGCTGCAACCCATTACTCTTAATCCTAAACCTCCACCTCATACTTATCCTTGTCCTTACAACCTCCATAATCCTAATCCTGAACCTCAACCTCATCCATATCCCTGTGCCTACAGCCTCCCTAATCCTAATCCTGAACTCCTCATCCTTATCTCAGTGCTTACTATTCCCCTAATCCTAATCATAACCCTACACCTCATCCTTATCCCTTATCCTGAACTTCCACCGCATCCTTATCCTTATTCCTATGATACCTTAATCCTAATCCTAAACCTCCATCTCATCCTTATCCTTGTGGCTACAACCCCTAATCCTAATCCTCAACCTCATCCTTATCTCTGTGCCTTCACTCTCCCTAATCCTAATCCTAACCTCCACATCCTCCCTTTCCTTGTACCTACAACCCCC
>NC_051417.1:31392722-31398321 GCF_015228065.2 Penaeus monodon | reverse complement strand
TCTGAACCTCATCATTCTTACCCTTGTGCCTACAACCCCCTAATCCTAATCCTGATCCTCCACGTCATCCTTATCCCTGTGCCTACAATCCTCCTAATCCTAATCCTGTACTTCCACCTCATACATATCCCTTTGCCTACAACTTCCCCATAATCCAAATCCTGAACTCCCTTCTCATCGTTATCCTTGTTGCTACATCCTGAAATAATCCTAATCCTGAAATATTACCTCATCCTTATCCCTGTGCCTTTAACCCCTTAATCCTAACCCTGAACCCCCACCTCATCCCTACAACCCCTAATCCTAATCATAACCCTGCACATCACCCTTATCCCTCTGCCTACAACCATCCAAATCCTAATCCTGAACCTTCATCCCATCTTTATCCCTGAGCCTTCAACTCCTTTATCCTAATCCTGAACCTTCACCTCATCCTTATCCTTGTGCCTACAGCCACCTAATCCTAATCCTGAATCTCTTCCTAATCCTTATCCCAGTCCCAACAACCCCCTACTTTTATTTCTGAACTTCCATATACTTATCCCTGTGCCTAATCCTAATTCTGAACCTCCACCTCATCCTTATAAATTGTGCCTAATCCTAACCCTGAACTCATCCTTATCCTTGTGCGTACAACCCCCCTAATGGTAATCCTCCTCCCTCCATTCCATCTTTATCCCTGTGCCACCAACTCCCTTATCCTAATCCTGAACCTCCACCACATCCTTATCCTCGTTCCTACAACTCCTAATCCTAATCCTGAACCACCTCATCCTTATCCAAGTGCTTACTATTCCCCTAATCCTAATTATAACCCTGCACTTCATCCTTATCCCTGTGCTTATAACTTCCCTAATCCTAATCCTGAACCACCTCATCCTTATCCCTGTGCCTGCAACCACCTAATCCTAATCACGAACCTCCACCTAATCCTTATCCCTGTTCCTACAACCCTTTAATCCTAATTCTGAACCTCCACCTCATCCTTATAAAGTGTGCCTACAACTTTCCTAATCCTTATCCTAAACCTCACCCTTATCCTTGTGCGTATAACTCCCTAATGCTAATCCTCCTTCCCCACCTCATCCTTATACTTGTGTCTACAACCCCCTAATCCTAATCCTGAACCACATCCTCACCTTATCCCTTTGACTACAACCCCCTAATCCTAATCCTAATCCTGAACCTCCACCTCATCCTTATCCACATGCCTGCAACCCCTTAGTCCTGAACCTTTATCCCATATTTATCCATGTGCCTTCAACTCCCTTATCCTAATCCTGAACCCTTGTGTCAGCCTTATCCCTGTGCCTACAACATTCCTAATCCTAATCCTGAACCTCATCCTTTTCCCTTTGCCTACATCCTCCCTAATCCTATTCGTCAATCCCCACCTCATCCTTATACTTGTGTCTACAACTCCCTAATCCTAATCCCGAACGTCCACATCATCCTTATCCTGTTCTGCAACATTCTAATCCTGAACCTCCACTTCCTTATCCCTGAACCTCGTCCGTATCCTTGTACCTACAACCTCCCTAATCCTAATCCTGAACCTCCACTTTATCCTTATCCCTGTTCCTGCAACCCCTAATTCTGAACCTGCACCTCATCCTTATCCCCGTGGCCTAATCCTAATATTGAACTTCATCCTCATCCTTATCCCTGTACCTACAACCCGCTAATCCAAGTCCTGAATTTCCACCTCATCCTTATGCCTGTGCCTACAATCCCCTTATCCTACAACCCCCATCCTTGTCCTAATCCTGAATCTCCGCCTCATCCTTATTCCTGTGCTGCAACCCGTCACTCCTAATCCTAAACCTCCACCTCATACTTATCCTTGTCCTCAGAACCTCCCTAATCCTTATCCTGAACCTCCACCTCATCCTTATCCCTCTGCCTACAACTCCCTAATCCAAATCCTGAAACTCCGTATCAACCTTATCCCTGGGCCTCCAACCCCCTAATCCTAATCGTGAGCCTTAATCCTAATCCTTGTCCCTGTGCCAACAAACACCTAATCCTAATCCTGAACCTCATCCTTATCCCTTTGCCTACATCCTCTTTAATCCTAATCCTGACCCATCACCTCATCCTTATCCCTGTGCGTATAATCCTCCTAATCCTAATCCCGAACCTCCACCTCATCCTTATCATCGAACCTGCAACGCCTAATCCTAATCCTAAACCTCATCCTTACCCCTCTGCCTACAACCTCGCTAATTCTAATCCTGAACCTTATCCCTTTGACTACAACCCTCCCTATTCTGAACTTCTACCTCATCCATATCCTTAAACCTACAATCCCTTAATCCTAATCCTGAACCTCATCCTTATCCTTGGGCCTACAACCCTCTAATCCTAATCCTGAACCTCATCCTTATCCTTGGGCCTACAACCCCCTAATCCTAATCCTGAACCTCATCCTTATCCTTGGGCCTACAACCCCCTAATCCTAATCCTGAACCTCATCCTTATCCTTGGGCCTACAACCTCCCTAACCCTAATCCTGAACATCCACCTCATCTTTATACCTGTGCCTACAACCTCATCCTAATTCTAATCCTGAACCTCATCCTCATCCTTAACCCGGTGCATGCAACTCCCTAATCCTAAATCCTATCCTTATCCTTGTGCCTACAACTTCCCTAATCCTTATCCTGAATCCCCACTTTATCTTTATCCCTGTCCACTTATCCTAATCCTGAACCTCAACCTTATCCCTGCCCCTAAAACTTCCCTAATCCTAAACCTCATCTTTATCCCTGTGCCTACAACCCACCCTAATTCTAATCCTGAACCGCCACCTCATCCTTAACCTTGTGTCTACAACCTCCCTTATCCTAATCCTAAACCTCCACTTGTTTATCCATAATCATGAATATCCAAGAACTTTGATCATAACCACATTTATCCTAATCATGAACCTTCTTCCCTGTATTCATCATAATCCTAATCCTTTTCCAACACCCAAAATTAAGTCCTTTCCATAACCTACAGCCAGCTTAATCCTTATCAATTCCACTTTAATTTATCCTGATCCTGAACAGAACTCTGAAATCAGGATTGACAGTTACCTAATCTTCCTCCTGAACATATAATAACCTTTATCCTAATTCCACAATATATGTGCCTCGTATGATAATCCAAATCACTGTATGACCACAGACATTGTAAACATAAACCCATCAATGATTTTGATTGTAATCCCTAATCTACAATTCTGACCGCATTAACCCTAATCCTGAAAGCCTCAAATTGAATCCTAATTAAGGAATCCTATACCCCACATTATTCCTTATCCAACAGCTTCGCCCACATTAAACTTGATCCTGTTTCTTCATCTATACCCAGAACCCTACGCCACATTAATCCTGATTGTGTATCTCTTTAGACGTTAATCCCAATCCCTTTATCGTTTAGCTCTGTTCACATCAAGCCTAATTAACCACGAGACCACTTTAACTAACTATAAATGTTCTACATCATGTACATCAAAATAAAATCTATAAAAATATCCCGCTAAAAATAAAAATCCTTTCTCACAATTCTATATCAATCCTTATCGATCATAACCTTAAATCAACATTAATCCTGATCCTGTTCGTTCCAATGCATTAATACTAGTAATCTCTTAATCTTTGGAAAAGAAGTTCTGTCATTCGTCAAAAGTGTGCTTTATCCTTTTTATACAAAAATCTACACGCCAATCTTCCATTTGTTTCTGCTCATTTATCCTTGCCTGCTTATCCAAGAGAAGATGGATAAGAGGCAAACTTAATACAGTGTCGTTAAACATGTGAACTGCACCATCTATCTAAGATTGACCTCTGCTCTGTATCCAGACATATATCCAAGAATGCACACTTACCCATGTAATCAATAAATATGACTTAACATATAGCCTTCTAATATACAACGAAAATATAATTACCCACCATGCTGTTTTGCATTTAAACTATCATGCAATTTTCAGTCAATTAAAACAGTCCAAACACTTGCCTACTATATGCATCTTTCTTAGGATAATGTACTGTCTGCTTTCCATATGAGTGACAAATGTTTCGTATCCGTTTTTTAATCTAAATTTTCCCTACCGGATCAAATAACATCAATTAATCTAACGGGAAAGAGAAACAAAAGTTGATTTTCATGGAAGACAGACTTTATAAGAACCGTGGGAAAATTTGTACCACTTACTTCTCACAATAATAACTTTTTAACCGGTTATCGTTACAGTCTACAAGTACTGTCCTATTCAGTTCTAAGTATATGGTAACTGAAATGAATGGATTGTTTTCAGAAAACGAAAACATCGCTCATGCAGAAGTATTTAATAACCTCTGTTTGCAATCACATTGATTCAAGAGATTTTACATTTCCAATACCTGCCAGTTAGTTTCCGATATCCTCTATCCAATTATCCTCATACCCTAACAAAGTCAAAAACTCACAATATTAATCCCAAGACCCAAACTCAAGACCTCTTTCGAATCCTCAACATGAACCCCGACAGATTCCCTTGACCCTAAATCCTAACCCCAAGGCCTCATTCAAACCCAATAAAAAAAAAAAAGTCATAGTGTACAGTTTACTTCATCTCCCTCTCTCAATGCGTGTTCGTGTTCTGTTTTAAACTCTTTACGTGCAGTTGAGGAAACGACTAACGAAACACAAAACCAGGTAACCCAATGAGATAACCGGTTGCGTGTTCCTTGTACCGTTGATCTGTTGCCCAGCTGTACGTACCTGTCCTTCTTGGCTCTCCTTCCTAATACTCCTTTGGCCTAGAGAGCTACGTTACCTGAAGAAGAAAGAGAGATCGAGCAGACACAGACGAAGAAAGAGAATTTGAGGAAAGCATCGGGAGAGGGAACTTCAGAGGAGGAGGAATCAAGTTTGTGTGAAGTGCGATTAAACCTGTTTCTTATATCTACAAAAGTCAGAGATCACTTGGCAGAAATAATAGAAGAGTTGCACGTTCTTTGCCGTTCAGTCTGACGTTTCAACAACATTAAAACCTATATGTATAAGAACAAGCACTGCATGTTCAGTAATTAAGTCACCCGGTCATCCAATGTACCTTGGATATCTGTCGTTTTACGATTGATCTGCTATTATCTCGCTTCTGTTCGGTCATTCTGATATAAACGTACCTTTCTCTTTTACTTATTTTTTTACCATTTACAAACAACGAAAAACATCTAAAAGTTTTCTATAAATCACCTCCATAAATAACTACGGACTTTTACTTTCTCTCATCCCTTTTTCGTTTCTAATCATCATCACCGTTGTCCTCCACTACTTTCGTGTTCATTTTACTTTTCTCCTCTTTCCACTGAACACAAGAGAACCTACAGAAACCCCCCTAAAATAACACGACCCTGCTCCTGTATGTCCTTTTCAGACGCTAGCAACGGCAACCTCTTCAACAGTAACATCACAGTTCCTTATGGATCCTTGGAAGTGGCCAACTACTCGCTCACGCTCCTGGCCATCGGTGTCCTCATAGGGGCCCTGATCTCCTTGCTGCTGGAAATGGCCCGAAATGGCCCGTCAGGCATCGCCGACGCTATTGTCAGGTGGGTTTACATGG
>NC_051417.1:31392179-31392653 GCF_015228065.2 Penaeus monodon | reverse complement strand
ACGTGTCCATTGCAGCAGATATGCATATCTAGCAATAATTATGTATGTATATTTCCTGTACATACACATATACATAACATAGACATAACTTTTCTATCATAACCACAGCATAAAAACCCAATAAATAACAACAATAAACACACAAAATAAGAGATAAAACGCAGTCACATGACAAGAGAGTCGGCAACCCCGTATAAACCAAGTTAATCGATAACAACAATAAACACACGAATAAGAGATTATCATAATCACAAGGCAAGAGAGTCGACAACCCAATACAAACAAAGTACACGAAGCATAATATCCCCTTTGCCTTCGCGTAACAGAGGCGTGGATGCTGTGAGACTCGACGGAATGTTTAACAGCATCGGTTCCGCTGTTGAGAATGGAGTGAACAGCATCCCGATCAAGAGGACTGGACCTGTTCACGCAGTCCCAGCTGGCACCAGACGCCGACGCCGTTGAACAGAGGTG
>NC_051417.1:31391835-31391911 GCF_015228065.2 Penaeus monodon | reverse complement strand
GTCAGTGTTTTCTTTCATGTGAGTTATTTTTATGAATAGCATTTTCATCATCGTTTTATTACTTTAAATCATTACG
>NC_051417.1:31389546-31391768 GCF_015228065.2 Penaeus monodon | reverse complement strand
TCATTCGTAGTTTACCATGACAGAAAATAAGGTGAATATTCTGTTGCAGTTCGTGACACCTATTCCTTGACGTGACGTGGATCGCTCTGAAAATAACCTGACCTGACCTGACCTATGACGACACAACGACCTCCCTGACGACTTCTGTGACATCGACCTTGCCGACGACTCTCCTACATAAGACGAAGAATCCGACGATGACCTTAAGGACGAGAAGTGTGGAAAAACGACCTTTGAGACGGCAGACGGAAATTGGATTATTTTTTAGTGGTAACTTTCATACTTTAATAACTTATAATACACTCACGTTCATGCCCTCTGAGTGTTGACTTAACGCATGACCCTTATGCAATGATTCACTGATGACTCTAGGAAACGGAGACTATTGGACGAGACTGACGATGAATGACCGACTTGATGAATTAACGACGATGACTTATGACTATCACGACCGTAAGAGACGATAATACTTTTTAATAACAAAATATGACAGAAATTGTAGAAATTACACCAGTTTATCTGATGACTTTGAGACTATAAATAAATAATTTTAGACGACGTATTACTGCGGGATTACTAGTGACTTCTGTGACGATGACTACGATATACTGAAGGACCTTTTTTACAGTAACGACGGCAGAAAGGAAAAGCTTTAAAGCAATAACAAGAAGCGAATGAGCAAGAAAATTTATCTTACTATAAATTATTTATCGAAATCGTGCGTGTCTGGATAATAAAACGTTTTTTTTTTCTTCTTCATTCATAAGTCTACGGAGGATGAATCACTATACTAAAATGACCCCCCTTCCTTTACTAAAATTCTGTCCACAAAAGAAGTTTTAAGTGCTTTTAAATTCTCAGAATGTTTCCAAATGGCTTTGAGTTTTGCGATTTAGATGCTAATAAACCAATAAAGACATCGTTAACGCAGGTCCATACGCGCTTACAAACAGGTTTACAACTACCGGATTGTAAAGTTTTTCTTCGGTTTAATTGAGAGCGTTCGGCAAAGTGAACTTACTTCCTTTGAACCTTTTCCTCACCCTTTTTAATGATCAGGAACGGGTCCTCAGTAGCACTCGCTATAACCCCTTAACTCTAAATGTTACTTGTCAACTTTTGCTCCATTATTTTATAAAAGTTGAAGATATGTTAAGTTTTTATTTGATTTGAATTAAATTTAAGTTGTTCATAGCAAAATCTATGTATTCCTTCGAACCCCCCTAGCTTTTTTATCCAGTGAAGAATTAAGTAAACAGAAATAGATCCAAAAGCTCCCTCGTGGATATCGTTTTATTATGAAATAAATTCGATGCATGACTGTGGATATGACTTGCCATGCATCAAAAGTAAAAGAGCTGAGACATACACACACATAAAACCTTTTAATTCACTTTTAATCGATAGAAAAAACTGCCAATCCAACGTTAATCCACCGGATTTTTATTTCTAATGACACGTATATACAAATGTTAACTTCTGACTTTTAAAAATGATTATAATTTATAGAATAGAAAGACGTTACCTCATCGGATCTTGCTAATGACATATATAAATGTTAATTTTGACTTCCATCAAAAAAGAAAGGGGAAAAAAATCACATCAGACAAGGTATTAAAGTCATACCCGCGACTCAATATACGACTTCGGTGATCAACTCTTAAACGACTGACTTTGTACAATAAAACGACTGTCTTTGTTACGCCCTTGGACAACATGATGCTTTTTTACGCACAACCGACTTGTAACTGAAACGACTGACCTAATTACAAGCCCAATGACTTATACGTAGACTAACTCACTCGCGGACCAAAAGGGACTGACTCACAACTCAGCGAAACCACTTAACGACTCCTATGACTTAAATCTGACTCAAGAGGAACAACTCATAAAGACTCTAGTGACCTAACTTTGACTTAACGACTGTTCCAACCGCACGATTTTAGACATTGAACTGCACGCGACTCAGACACCCACACTTTAGACCACTCAAATTATCCTTAACAAGATGACAGGTAGACTAAACGACAGACTGAACGACTCACGACTTAAAAGACTGACTCATACAGGAATTGACTCATTGACTGACGACATTAAGCGACTGGTTTGCCGACTCACTTCCTTGACTCACACGCAAAAAAAGGAAAAGAAAGGAAAAATAAGAAAAAAAAATATTGAATAAAAAAATTCAATAACAATTTTTAACCACGACTTAAACGTGG
>NC_051417.1:31388709-31389374 GCF_015228065.2 Penaeus monodon | reverse complement strand
TGAATTTTGAGTTCAGGGATTATTTCCCATTTTTATATCTTTGTACATTACGTCTGTTTGTTATCGCCTTTATCAACCCTGTTGTTTGTTGTACTTGTGAAGTTTATTTAATTTCTTGTTCTGTTGTTTACGTCTCTTGTGCCATTTCGTTGTTGATATGTTGTTTGTTAATGTATTTATAAACTTTATTTATAAAAAATATTTATGACTTTGCACTCGGAACAGTATTTCACTTCATCCTTTAATATTCTGTGTATATATTGTATAAAAATGATAAGAGAAACATGAGTAATGAAGGACACAGATAAGAAAATAAATAAATACCATATAGCATGAGATATTCAGTGTGACTGACGCGTTTCGGTTAAATGCAGTGGAATTCTGATAAAGATTTAATCTAAACGCGTAAATTATATTTCTTGTTATGTTAATTTTATGCCCTTTTTACAATTATTTACCCTCTCCTCCCAACAAAAATGCAGTTTACAAGATGGAATTTACAATTAATATCAAACATAACACATCTTAAAACTTCTGGGTTGCATCTAATACCAACCCGCCCATCTTTAATATTTTTCGTCTTCAAAAAATAATTTATACCAAATCTAAATCTAAGATAGACATGTTCATATAATCACAGAATCTGACACCATAGCATTATAGCA
>NC_051417.1:31388330-31388640 GCF_015228065.2 Penaeus monodon | reverse complement strand
CAACATGTATATATAGTCAAAGGCTGCGTACACAATTAAAGCAGGTTGTGGCGCGCTAGTGTATACGTAGTATGAGAAGATTATGCTAGGACTCTGCGTGATAAAACAAAAGCACTATAGCTTTAACACAAACAAAAGTGTGTGGCAATATTCTACATGTTAGCAATGAAATCTCGAAATCTGGTTATGGAAAAGATTCGTTTTGTTATATTTGAATACTGATAGCATTGAATAAACGGTATACCCATTGATTGAGGCTGAAGGAAATGAGACAGGAAGGCAGAGAGGCAGACATAGAAAGAGAAAAAAT
>NC_051417.1:31386905-31388269 GCF_015228065.2 Penaeus monodon | reverse complement strand
AGGTGGGGAAAGTGATAAACATAAAATCGGTCTCAGATGCTCTAGTGATGTAGGATTACAGCCTCATCCTTGCCCTCCAGTCTCAGCACGTATACCCACTTGCTCTGAGCAATCAGGAAAGCGGGTTGAAGAGCAGACTGCCTATTCCGACACGCATGAGTTCGTTTCTTCTTCAAACGCCTATTATTTTTTTATAATGGTTTTAATTCACGGTCGGCGCTGGTAGCAGTTGCGGGCTGCTCTCTTTGTGCGCGCATCCGATACTTACACGGTTACTGGAAAAGCTTGTAGAAAAAAAGGGCGTTAATGTGGTGGAAAGTTCACAGGGCGGTACTCCACACTGACTTTCTTGTCATATTGATAATAGTTACTTTGTAAGGTGTGTCTTCACTTCAGAACGATTTATTGTAGAGTTTCGTGTAGTTATATGGAGACAGTGAAATGTGTTATTGTGATTGTCAGAAAAGCTTTGATGCTGGGGGAGTGGGTCAGAGCCATAAAAGCTTGAGAACAAATGTAGAAAATATAAGAATGAGTATGGACAATGAGTCCAGTATTACGTAATTTTGATAAAACATGTTTTGCCGAAATGGTAATTACATGCCATACTTATATACATATGTTCATTATTAGATACAGTAACTTAATGATAAATGAAATTAATGATCACAAGACAGTATTTAAGACCATATGACCACGCACAATCCTCAGCTCAAAATATACTCAAACTCAGTAAATGAAATTGACTTATAGCATTAACTAGTTCACGATGGTACAGTTACAAAGATAAAGGAAATTGCATGTCCTGTATTATTGGGGTATTTCATAACTGAATATTACAAATACCCTTCAAATCAAATGAAGACATCGGCAATGATAATAGTCTAGTCTCACACATAAAAAACGAAACATAAATAAATAAAAATTGCATCACATCAGACATTCAGAAAGATTTAGCTCTAAACCTGAAACCACATTACGGTTCACTTCAGCAATCACATATAAAATGCACACCCACATAATGCATGTAATGTGACCATACAATTAACCACATTTACTATACCATATACAGGAACTTATATACCTTGATGCAGGACTCGTATATTAAAGTGTTGTATATGATCTTCGAGGTACATCTGAAGTCATAAACAGGGCTTACCATAATCCATACCGTAACCACACAAAGGAATTAAACGTGTCAAACATAACAACAGGATTCTTATTAGAGATTACGGAAAGACTTTATATATAACCTACGATAGCCTTTACAAATAGCCCGTAGTAGCATCAAAAGCAACCATCATAAAAAAAGTATACGGTAGCATTAACAGTAGCCCTTTACAGATTAGCTTAAAATAGCCGTT
>NC_051417.1:31386810-31386886 GCF_015228065.2 Penaeus monodon | reverse complement strand
GCCTACTTGTGGTGGCAACGTCAACAACTCGATTTGAACTACAAAGACGGCACACCTTGGCCACTGTAATAGACTT
>NC_051417.1:31386386-31386502 GCF_015228065.2 Penaeus monodon | reverse complement strand
AAAAACATGATTTGCAAAGGCAAGAACATATTAATTTCCAACAACCACATTGGTTTTAACGTAATCGTCGAGAAATGGAAACTAACCGATCCAAACAAGAAAAGTAGAGCGTCTGG
>NC_051417.1:31386176-31386353 GCF_015228065.2 Penaeus monodon | reverse complement strand
CCATGAACTCCATGAAGCAAACGATGCATGGTGCTCAACAAGCCATGAAAGCTCACCCGAAGGGCTCCTGTGTAACTTCCCAAAGGATGCGTAGAAATGCAATAAAAAGGGAAATTTGTGAAGCGTTCTCTCTAGCACCGTGATGCGACCGCTGTTATCTACTATGCCTGTACTAAT
>NC_051417.1:31385380-31385905 GCF_015228065.2 Penaeus monodon | reverse complement strand
CAGGTGGATATTAAATGCATGACAGATGTAATAGTATTCAGAAGGCGATAAAATGCTTCGACAGAACAAAACTCGAGTTTAGTGTGTTTTTATTTACATCAAGATTGCTGAATAGTAAAATCTACAGAGAAACGACACTATTTTCCTCGCACCATTGCTGTGTAGTTTGTGGCAAATAGTTTAATTGTCTAATGGAGTTATACATAAAAAACGTTACTTATATGTTAAAATTCAGAAATCAGATATTTGTAACATATTACATAAATTTTATATCTTAAATGAGGTATTTCTTGGTGGAATAATGTTTTTGTAGACCGATAATTTTAAATCAAATAGACACTGTCACTTCGTCATTTAGCAGATTAAGAAAAAATAAATAAAAAATAGGAAGACTGGTATCATACACTCTAGCAGATGTCTTCATAATTTCTGTGGTTTTGAAGATCCATTTACTTGATATTAGAGATGTTTGTGGTTCTGGTCGTGTGTATGAGGCACTCGTAATCCAAAACCAACCCAACGACA
>NC_051417.1:31384554-31385033 GCF_015228065.2 Penaeus monodon | reverse complement strand
GAGATGGAGGGGGGGGGGGGGCGAAGACATACGTAGTCTGGGCCAAATAAATAGATGCAAATGAACAAATAGATAAACAGTTCAACGGTCAGATGGTCAAAGCGTGACTCATAGATTACTTACATAGACTATGTACTTAGAAGATAGATGACTATTTAGTATTTCGATCATTAATGTATTTTAAATTGTAAGAAATAAAACGTTTTTATTTATGATTGCCATTATCCCAATGCCCATAACATTTGTAATTTTTTTCTTAATAAATGTGGTACAGATAAAAGTTGCATTTGGTTATTGTATAGACAACCATCTATATATAAATTTTGTTAACATTAAGCATATCCACTAATCAATGAGATAAAAAATTAAAGGATGGAAAGAAAGACAGGAAGAAGTGGAAAGAAAAATTATCAATAATATTTTCTTACTAGTTTGTCTCTCCAAATATGCGTATGTTAAGTTTTATTGAATATATCTCA
>NC_051417.1:31383881-31384532 GCF_015228065.2 Penaeus monodon | reverse complement strand
TGAAAACAGAAAACGGGAGTCCTGACACGAAAGTTATTGAATTCAGAGAAAGTGATAAAATTTCCTACATACTTTCTGGAAAACTGACAGACATAATAGATACCAAGTATCTCGTGTTTCCGTTCCGTCTCGTGTTCATGTTTAATTTTATTCATTTGTTTGTTTGCTCGTATCTCCACTACCCGACATCCAAAGCAATGACGTCACGAAGTTCCCTCCCATAACCCCGCCCACATTCCACCTTGGCTCCTCCCCCTCTGAGACGAAACATTCTGAAAGAGTACGAACAACAGGGGCTCGAAAATGCAACGCAGGATAGAAACTAAAGGCTGTACATATAAAAGGCTTACGTAGTACTCTGTAGTACACTCTTTCCGTCCATCCACTCTGTGTTACGTCGCACATCGCATCACATTCCACGCAACAATGACTCTTTCTGGTGAGTCTTTGGTTTCTGCTTATGATCACGTTTTATAGACATAGAAAGACAGTAAAAGCTTAGGGGAAATATTTGCATGTTAGTGTGTGTAATTTGAAATATAAATCTAGTTCAAAGCATGGGGATGAAATATAAACTAAACCTGAAAAAGTAAATACTACACAAAGCCACAGATAAAAAAATAGTAGTTACTTGGCTTCCACCCCCACTAA
>NC_051417.1:31383495-31383827 GCF_015228065.2 Penaeus monodon | reverse complement strand
TATGTAATCGCTATTTCCTTTTTCATGCAGCGTTAAAATCATGACTAGAATGTAGAGAATAAGACACAGATTTCCTCTGGTTGTAATAAAATGTAATATTTCATTTGTAACATTTTGCAATAAACGGCATTAATTGCATCTCATTAATTGGATAAATTATTAATCAAGAACTGAAAGGTGAAGGATGCTAAGCATCTAATCTTTTATATATGGCCTAAACACAAAAGGAATAAAATCCTCAATAAAAATTGATAATATGATTACTTCCGAAATATAAACACTAACATTTCAACATGGGAACCTACATGTATACCGTATATTTATACAAGCCC
>NC_051417.1:31382276-31382475 GCF_015228065.2 Penaeus monodon | reverse complement strand
TCAAGAGTGGCTTTAGTGTCCCGTAGAGTTTATGGGTTAGATAGAAAACGGTTATCACTGATTTAATGGTAGGCTGCTATATTTTTTTTAGTTCTTTGTCTTTTTTTCTAGCTATGTTTCACTAACTTTTTGGTGCTTCATTGCTTTATTGTATCTTGCTTTCTTCATTATACTGCTTATCATTATCACTTTTATCCAA
>NC_051417.1:31381884-31382145 GCF_015228065.2 Penaeus monodon | reverse complement strand
CGTCTGATATTTCTCTATCTTTTTTTTCCTTCCCGTTTATAAGCACATCAACTCTTTTTTTTTCATAAACTCCATTATCATTTTCTATTTATTCTAATGAAATTTAGAACTGATTTTTTTTGTATAAGTCATCTGCAAGTGAAAAAAAGAAATATATAGGGATCACTTCAAATTTTCTACCTAAAATTTTTGTGATTTTTTTTTCGCGTAAGCATACAAAGATGCTTATTATATACTCCTAAAACCAAGAATCTTATTCGT
>NC_051417.1:31381320-31381603 GCF_015228065.2 Penaeus monodon | reverse complement strand
AAAAAAACATTAATTTCACATGTATATGCTTTTGTATTTGTTTTCTTGTTTATTCTCTAACTTTAGAAGAAAAAATAATAATTTTATAGCGGGATTATAGTAAAAGACGAAATTATTGATAAATACGGAAAAAATATTGAGTGAGAACAATTACTGCAAAAAGAAACCAAAATGAATACACTAACTGAAAAATTATGTCACAGATTACAGTAACAGTGTCAGTCAGTGATGAGTATGTGGTATTGGTAAGGTAGGCAAGATGATCAATGAAAGTAGGAAGGAG
>NC_051417.1:31379676-31380835 GCF_015228065.2 Penaeus monodon | reverse complement strand
CTGACCAACACCATCGTTGCGTATGGATGGCCTATATAATATTAATTTCACCGCCGCACCCCCTTCGAAATCACACCATACATAGAATAAAAATCATATCAGATATGACAGTACTTGCGTGAGGGTAGAATTATGGTCAGTCAATTTGTATGCCTCCGTCTCCACCTAAACGCGCCGTTCCAGAACACTAGATATGATGATAGTCTCTGTGTATCGGTAATCACAGTGTATCTTGTGCGTTCTAGAGGACTCTATGGTTTAGTGAAATCTAACATGGCAGGCAGATATTTAATGGCTATCATGGAGAATTGGTGGTACTACTATTTATTGACTAAAGACTCCCCAAGTTCAGGATTCAGGCTATACCCCCATGAAAAGACATTGTTTTGGCCAGTGCCCTCCCTCTGACTCTAACTGAATGCCCTTCGTGATAATCGTCATTCTGCAATGCGAGACAGCTTGTGCTTGTGGTTGTCGTCACAGTTCTGCATCCGATTTTGCTATTAGATGCTGCAGATTTGAGGAAACGTAGCTGTGGGAGGAATCAGGTGTACAGTTATGAAGTCAGTTCATGTGAAGCTGAAACAAATATAAATCGATTTAGATATTTGGAAACAGTATTATTGTTGTGAAAACAATCTATGTTCAGGCAAAACAAGTAAAGATAGATTCAGTATTGTTGTAAAAAACAATTTACATTGTTAAAACGCATAAATCAATTTAAACTACCCAAATAAACGATGATTATTAGGGTGATTGTTATCAGCCTGGGGAAATTATCATTTGTTTCTTAGTAAAATATCAATTTTCAAAATATCCTTGAAGTTTTAGTCAATTCAATAGGGACTTTGTATGAAATATATATATTATATGAGAGAAGACACAAGACCAGTAAGTTCATTACAACATTGAAACTTTTTTCAAAGATATTATCTTTAATTTGCCACGAGTGAGCCAGAATATTTTATATAAGAGCATTAGGAGTAAGTAATACAAATTATTGAAGATAAAGAAGAAAAATATGGAATTACTCTGTGCAGATAACAGTCTGTATTTTATTTTAGCTTACCATTAAGAAGTTACGTTTTTTATTCTTGAAAAAAGACAGAAAATTGTCTTATTTTAGGGGTATCTAAACTATATTTATTTATATAAGTAA
>NC_051417.1:31379313-31379548 GCF_015228065.2 Penaeus monodon | reverse complement strand
CTAAATGTACATATTAATCTGTTTCCTCAAGCAGAAATAATTAATAATGTATGATATATATTTTTAAAAAGTTAATTCGATATGTATATAATGTTGCGAATTCCCCTTACTCCCCACGCCTGTTGCTGATCTTCCTTTTCCTTTCCTTAAAAAAATGACAACACCCACGGATTCCTCGGTCTTTGTGCCTTACATCCTTTTGTATCCTGCATCCTCTGGCAAACATTTTTTAATT
>NC_051417.1:31378773-31379129 GCF_015228065.2 Penaeus monodon | reverse complement strand
ATAAAGAAAAAGAGAACGAAAAGGGACTTGAACCACCCACCATCGTCTCGCCCGTAACCCCACCCCACACACACCCCTGTTAAACCCCATACCCATCCCGTGTCATAGAAACCCCTCCACCTATCCCACGCCAGCTCCCCGTCTCATACATTTGGTCCGTTATTCCGAGGTTAGACCTGCCGAGCGTTGAGTCCTTCGTGTACAACCTCATTGAGACAGTGACCTCTCGCACGGCCATCAGCGAGGCGTTTGTGTACATCGGACTGACGTTTCTGGTGCTCTTGATATGTACAGTGCTCCTTGAGTACTTCAACAACGTCCCCATGACTGTGTTTTTAGAGCAACGCAGGTAAGGT
>NC_051417.1:31378541-31378748 GCF_015228065.2 Penaeus monodon | reverse complement strand
CATTCTGAATCCCCACTCCACCCCGGCCCATTTCCTTACCTATTTCCCCTCACGTCCTTTCGCTTAACCATGTTACTTGGCTTCCCTTGCTTGTTTACCTTCATAGTCTTTCCCTCGCGTATCTTTCCTCCTGTCCTTTCCCTTGTCTATTTCTTCGCACACTCCTTTCCTAGCCCGTTTTCCCTCACATCCCTCTCCTAGCCCATT
>NC_051417.1:31376391-31378512 GCF_015228065.2 Penaeus monodon | reverse complement strand
GCCAGTGTGATGCATCTTCAAGCTACTGTCGTCTCTCCTTTTATAATGTTACGAAGATTTGTACAAGACTTTCGCCAGTAGATATTGCACTAGTTTCCTACAATAACAGATCGTGCGCTGGAACCCGCATGCTTAGTATCTGCCTATTAACCTATTCTCTATTTAGCATTCATATTTCTCGTCTTCCGTAACGACTTCATCCCTCTCCCCCAACCCGCCCGCTGAAAATAACAACGATGCTCTTTTGCAGCATCATTAGCAGCATTCAACATCCAGCATGTCCATCCTTATCCTCCATCTCCAACAGGTCTAACAAACCCCAACGTCTCAGTCGTCCTATCGTCAGTTAGTAGCCTGTCTGTCTGGAATGAAATCCTGTCTGGCGTGGTGCTGCTCATAGTGGCTGGCATTATTCTGGCAATAGTCCTCCCGGCCCTCCCTGGTGGTGTCTTCGGCAGGGGGTGAGTCTCCGCTGAGCAAGGCGCTTCGATGGCAAGAGTGTTTCCTGTTAGGGGTTTCTTTGGCCTGTACGTGGGATATCTTCTTGGTGTAGGATGCGAGTCTCTCTTGTGTAGTTGCCCTGCAAGTGTCCTAAATAAGTTTATTTGGCCTGTGTGCCGGGGACTCCTTGGTACAGGGTGTGAGACTCCATTGCATGAGTGTCCTGTTGGGGTTACTTTGGCCTGCATGAGGGACTTCTTAATGCAGGGTGTGGCATGGGGGTCTTCTGTTGCTTGTCCCTCTGTGCATGTGTTTTGTCGAGAGCTTAAAAGACACCGGAATGCAAGTTAAAATGGCTTACCTGTTTCATGATGTTTTACGTGTTTCATGGTGCTAGTAAATTTAGTGTAGAATAATAGTAAATCTAATTATTTTTAAATTGAAGGATTAGATTGTTATTTGTATTGTATTACCTGCATCGAGAGAAGTTTCTTTTTCTAATATGTCTCAGATTATCATTCAGAAATAAAAGCATTACAAGAAGCATAATGTTATTCTTGATTAGACAGAGATTCAATCTTATTTTCATCTATGTTAATTGTTTTTTCTTTCTCCCTTTAGCTTTGGAAGTTCAGCCATGCAACAGCTTCAGCCCCTGATGACTCACTTGGCCGCCCGTGTCGAAGCTGCTCTGGAGAAGTGGGACCTACCTCAACCCGACGTGGGCGGCCATCCCCATGTAGAGTAAAACTACGCCCACACCCCACGCCCACCCTGACGACCTCCGGATGCCCTCGAGATGCATAAGGTCGAAAAGTGAGGAAGACAAAAACGGAGAAGACGAAATATTCCATCCACCTGAATCAATAAGAAACTGATCCACTCTCTTCCCAATCTTTTACCACGCTGTAAAAAAAAAATCTATATTTTTCTTCATTTATCTTCAATCTTATGACCGCCTCTTGCCTCCTACCCTCCCACACCCACTTCATCCACACACACGTCTCAACAAACCTTCCCGAGAGAGACATGAACCCTTTGACTCAACAGCGCCTCATAAACCACAAGATTATGTACACGTTTTTTACCCTGTCCCGTTTCCGCTCAAACACGCCATATCGCAATTATGTAAATAAACAAAGACATTTTATACGCAACGACACAATAAGACAACTATAATGGAGCGAAGTATGTAACATAACACCTTATAATTGTGTGACTTTAAAGGGTTCCAAGCAGCTTTACTTCTTATTCCAATGCTGTTTCGATTAAGGTCATTCTATTCTTTATAGATTTTTGGCCATTCTTCTGTTCTTCATTTTTCTTCAGTGCCATACATATTGTTTGTTGTTGTTTGTTCTTTTTTGTTATTGAGCTGATATTACATATAGGTCTGTCGATTGTTATGAAATTGTGTATGTTCATCGAAAATAAACTATTTATTTTTTCACCGTTCAGCATGTCCAATTCGTGTTTCATTAATTTCACCGAAGTTAAAATTCGTTAAAATGCATTATTCTCACCATGAGGCGGGTTCTGAAGCCGATCGTTAAGATAGCAGTACATTTGTTTATATTTATTTCAAATCGTGGACCATATGTGTTGAGAGAAAAAAATAGGAAGAAAGAGAGAGAGGAGAAAAGGAGTTATAAAACGGAGAAAATTATCTACCCCGCAAAT
>NC_051417.1:31375572-31375937 GCF_015228065.2 Penaeus monodon | reverse complement strand
GTCTCTGAATCCGTTTCTGTGTCAGCGCCTGTTGCGCACACCATATCCCGGCTTCCAGCGTCCACATCGAGGCCACCCGGGGAAGGGGGAGGGGGGGTCCGGCGAAAGGGTTGAGAGCGCAGATCGGTCCACGCCGTCGTTGTTGGTAATGACATAGTTGGAAGGAGGCGTAACTACCCCTTTTCCCCTTCCGCTCGTTTCCCTGGAGCCGCCTCTACACCCGGACGCGGTTGGTACAGGTCGGCGATCAGCAACAACTCATGTTATGGCTTGCTGTTTACCGGGTCAATGTAAAATCTTGGATCCTTTGCGGGGGGGGGGGGGTGTCAGTGTAGGGAAAAAGTGGGTGACTTTAATTTTAAAAA
>NC_051417.1:31374845-31374940 GCF_015228065.2 Penaeus monodon | reverse complement strand
CTCTCTCCTTCTTTAAAATTCTTGCGACGTGCTTAATCATAATCACATGCTCATTCAAACCGTTATATTTTGTTATGTTGCTCTAACTGGTGGTG
>NC_051417.1:31373996-31374387 GCF_015228065.2 Penaeus monodon | reverse complement strand
TGTAATTAGACACAAATGAATATCAATACAGACAGAACCATAGACACCACAACCCTGATACAACTTCCATAACTTGATCCATATACAAGTACCTATTAGTGCGTGTAGGAACCTATCACATACATCCTGACTAGACTTATAATGAGAATAAACAACATCCTGTGCGCCATAGAGGCAGGTACAGTGTAATCACCTGCCTATGAGAACAAACCCTAGAATTTAACCCTTCACCTTTTTTCCATATGACGCCCTGGCACTCCCTGGCACTTGTGTTGTAGGTTCCGTCACCTAGGCTCTCCAGGTGCTCCTATCTGTGACGTCATTTGGTCAGGCCACCTTTCCCTGGTACGGAGCATACGCACGTAACGCTAGGAGTCTATATTCTTTTATT
>NC_051417.1:31373713-31373794 GCF_015228065.2 Penaeus monodon | reverse complement strand
CATTACCATAGCCAAAAGAACGAGAAAAGTGAATTAACTGAATTTTCATAACTGTGCATTTCCTAAATTATCTCATATGCC
>NC_051417.1:31373538-31373683 GCF_015228065.2 Penaeus monodon | reverse complement strand
GGAAAATCATACACATGACGTAACGATTCCCATTTTCTGTGACATCTCAAATTACTATACCGTTTTCTATTGCTCTGAACTATGGCATGAACAGAAAAAATAAATGAAAAAGAATGAATTATGCGCCGAGAAGGCGAGCAACATG
>NC_051417.1:31372060-31372951 GCF_015228065.2 Penaeus monodon | reverse complement strand
AAACGGTAACTCACCGCCTCTGCATTTTTGTGGATCTCCCAAAGAGTCAAAGAAAACGACACACACACACGCCTGGTTGATGTAGGTTATCACTTCCTGCCTCTAGATCGCCGGGGGTGAGGGAGGTAGGGAGAGGAAAGGGAGAAAGAGGGAGAGAGTTACGAGGAAGAGGAGGGAGAAAGGTGATAGAAGAGGGAGAATGGGAAAGGAGGTGGGAGTGATGAGAGGGGGGAGATAGAAAGAGGAAAGGGAGAAAGAGGGAGAGGGTTACGAGGAGGAGGGAGAAAGGTGATAGAAAAGAGAGGGCGGAAGAGGGAGATTGGAAAAGGCGGAGGGCGAAATGGGAGAGAGGGAAAGAGTAAGAGGAAGGGGAGAGAGGGAAAGCGTAGAAGGGAGAAAGGTGATGGAGGAGGGAAGGGGGGGGGGGGAGGAGAAAGCGAAGGTAGGAGGAAATAGGGGTGGGGGAAGAAGTAGGAGGGAAAGGGCGAAAGAGGGAGGAGGGCGAGAACGGAAGATAAGGGGAAGGTAAGAGGCAGAGGAGAGGAATTGGAGGGGAAGAGAGAAGGAAGAAAAGAAAAAGGAATGCACAGGAGGACAAGAAGAACAAATGAGGAACGAAAGAGAAGAAACTAAAGACAGGAGAGAAAGTATGAGGAAACGCAACGTAAATGGGAGAAGGAGTAAAATCGGGGGAAAACGAAGGAGAGGGATAGAAGAAGAATAGAACGAGGAAGTAGGAAGGAAGGAAGCGAAAAGGTAAGAAAAATGAACCCAGAAGAGCGAACAGGTCAATTATACGCCACAATTTTCCCCATCCATTTGCCGGCCTCGATAGAGTGACATTGATCGCGCCGATACGTCTCATTCTTTGTAATCTAGACGTGTTCGACT
>NC_051417.1:31371519-31371781 GCF_015228065.2 Penaeus monodon | reverse complement strand
CTTGGTCTATTTACCGAGATCCACTTGGCTTAGTCGACGTACTGTGGCCGGGTTAGGAAAAAAAAAAATGCGGCGTTTTAGATGCAGAAATAGAATGGTCGGTTAGACAGGCAATCGAGGCCTTTGGTGCGGTTATGTTGTGGATTCTGGTGTGTAGACCCATATCCGGCTGGCGTGCTATGAATATTCCTTGGGGGTTTTGCCGTTTTTTTGTCGATTGTTCTTATTTTTTCTTTTTTTCTTCCTTTCTTCGTCTTTTTTT
>NC_051417.1:31371290-31371430 GCF_015228065.2 Penaeus monodon | reverse complement strand
ATATCCGGCTGGCGTGTTATGAATATTCCTTGGGGGTTTTGCTGTTTTTTGTCGTCTGTTTTTTTTTTTTTCTTTCTCGCTTTCTTCGTCTTTTTTTCTCACTTTCTTCGTCTTCTTTTTCTCTCGCTCTTTCTTTCGTG
>NC_051417.1:31370406-31371176 GCF_015228065.2 Penaeus monodon | reverse complement strand
TCTTCTTCTTCTTCTTCTTCTTCTTCTTCTATATCCGGCTGGCGTTTATAACCTTGGGTTTTTTGTCGTCTGTTCTTATTTTTTTCTTACTTTCTTTTTCCATTCTTTCTTTCTTCGTCTTTTTTTCTTCTACATCCGGCTGGCGTGTTATGAATATTTCTAGTTTTCTTTCCTTTTCTTTTCTTATTTTTTCTTATTTTCTCCGTCCTTTTATTTCTTTGCTTCTTCGTCTTTCTTTCTCTTCCTTTCTCCGTCTTTTTCACTTCTTTCTTTCTCTTTCTTTCTATATCAGGCTGATGTGTCTTGAATATTCCTTGGGTTTTGCTTGTTTTTCTTCTTATTTTCTTACCTCCTTCGTATTTTTCTTTCTTTCTTTCCTGTTCTTTTTTTCATTTTTCGTTTTTTTCTCCTCTTCTTCGTCTATATCTGGCATGTTTTTTTTTTCTCTCTTTTTTTATTTCTTTTTTTCCATCATCGTTTTCTTTTCTTTTATCCTTCTTAACATACCTCAATTTTTCCCTTTTTTCTTCTTTTTTTCTTCGTTTTTTCTTCTTGTATTAAGCATATTTTTTCTCTCTTTTCTTTTTCTTAATTTTCTATCTCTCTCTGCCTTTTCCTTCTTCTTTTCTTTTTCTACATCCATCTGGTTTATCATGAAATGTTAATTTTTTACTGTTTCTTCTCCTATGATTATTTTTCTTTCTTTTTTTCCGTCTTTATCTCCTATTTCCTCTACTTCCTCTTATTTTTCTTCTTCTTTATGTGAGGTC
>NC_051417.1:31369604-31370255 GCF_015228065.2 Penaeus monodon | reverse complement strand
AATATGAGCAAATGCATGACCAAAATATTTTGTAAAAATATGGAAACCATTAAACTAAAGAAAAAATAATATATGAAACATAAAAAGCATAATTACTCAAAATTACCTCCCCTTCAAAAAAAAAAATAAATAAAAATAAATAAATAAATAATAATAATAAGATATAAAAAGGACAATAAATAAAATTATCAAAAAGGAAAATAAAAGAAAATGGTTAATAAATAAAATAATAAAATAAAAAATAATAAAAGGATAATAAAAAAATTAAAAGGCTTATGTGTTTATTCACAAACTTTTTAACCACATACCACATGTTCCCTTCCTCTGCTTTCTAGGTTTATATATCAGCAAAAAGTATGTTACTCTGTCTCTTCTCATCCTTTGCTCTTCAATCTTTATTCTATTCTCTTTTATTACTAGTTTCACGAATGCTTGTCATTAAATATATTGCATATATTAGCATGAACCAAAGATTTATAATTTTGTGTGTCAGTTTCATACTTCATTTCCTCATTTCGTAATGATAATGACATCCGCTGTACATTATTTAAGAGTCTTGTTATTAACGTCAAAAGGTTAAGCCATAACGTATAGTTTAATGCGATGTGAGAACCAATGGATTTAGGCGTGCCTTACGCCCTCTTACACACA
>NC_051417.1:31369210-31369350 GCF_015228065.2 Penaeus monodon | reverse complement strand
TAATCCCACCCTTTCTTCCTCTTTATTGCCTTAACCATCCATATACATACAACACAATCATAAAGCATTTGATAACAATAGTAAAAAGGACTCTCAATCATTATTTACTTCGTCTGCATTTAACTCTCATGTTTATCATT
>NC_051417.1:31369068-31369165 GCF_015228065.2 Penaeus monodon | reverse complement strand
CAGTACGCATGCGACATTAATCGTGGCGGAAAATGACGGTTACGACGCCAGTGAATACGTTAAGTGGCCGCCAGACGCTGTGCCTCACCTCGCCTCG
>NC_051417.1:31368580-31368878 GCF_015228065.2 Penaeus monodon | reverse complement strand
GCTTTCCCTCTCCTTTCTCCCCAATCTCATACACAAACTCCACCGTAGGAAACCATGAATAACGTAAAGGAGGCCAAGAATAATGAGAGAAGTCCGTGGTTTATTTCGGACGCGGAGAACTCGCCGGTTTGGTCAAGTTCCCCCCTAAAGCATGTCGAGTTGAGGTTACGAGAGACCGTGTGTGTTTGTGGAGGTCGCTATGTTTGTGAATGGGGTTTGAGGATTGGTTTTCTCGTGAATGGGATTTTGAAGATGGGATTTGTGAATGAGATATTGATATTTGGTGTAATTTTGAGCG
>NC_051417.1:31368295-31368488 GCF_015228065.2 Penaeus monodon | reverse complement strand
CTAACCTTTTCTCTCTTCGTTTTTTTATGAGGGGGGGGGGGTCTCAGAAGAGTTTTCTTAGGTTGTCTGCTTTTGGGTTCAATTATGTTGTCTGTTAGTTTGTAAATTTGTTAAATCGAATGAATAGTGATGGCTTATTTTGTAGGATTGTTAGCTTGTTCAACTAGATTCTTTATTACTTAGACGGTTTGTC
>NC_051417.1:31368083-31368265 GCF_015228065.2 Penaeus monodon | reverse complement strand
GGATTAAACTGTCTTTCGAGGAAACTCTAAGAATGGATGTATTAAACCGTCTGTCATGTCACGGGCTTATGAGAATGGCTGGATTAGAATGTCTGTCAAACCGTGTTTTAAACTGGCCTCATCTGGCTCTGAGACCTACGTTAAGCCTGGGATTATCGCCATCAAGGGAATCATTAAACTTT
>NC_051417.1:31367847-31367948 GCF_015228065.2 Penaeus monodon | reverse complement strand
GAACTATATTCCATCTTACGAAAGGAAAAAAGGAGAAAATAGCAACTCACTAAACTGTGAATTACTCCGATTCGCCGAGTTCCTTTTGGAGAGAGAGAAAA
>NC_051417.1:31367465-31367784 GCF_015228065.2 Penaeus monodon | reverse complement strand
TTAAGATTAAGAAAGAAAGAGGGATAGCGCGGGGTGAATCGGAGTGGTCCAGAGTTCAGATTTGAGCTGCCAGTTTCTCCTTTTCCTGAAAATGGATGGACTAAAAGGCATACCAGACCCAGGATTTTTTTCACAGGCAGTGATAATCTATAGTGTTTTGATAATTCAGAAGCTTTATTAGATATCATTATACATTTAATACCACTAATAACGTTCTGAAATAAGAACTAGATGCTTATCAAGCCCAGAAGAGTATAAAAGCATTATAACAGTAAGATTGATATTTCAGGTTTCACAAATGGATTTATTATCATTATGA
>NC_051417.1:31367005-31367255 GCF_015228065.2 Penaeus monodon | reverse complement strand
GTTATTATTAATATTCTCATCATTATTTTCAGAATTCTGGTGTTGAATACTTCGAGATTATTTGATGAGTAGTTTTTTTTTCTATTTTTCTGGTCGATATATATTTTGTTGTGTTCGATAATTTGGTTAACAAATTCGAAGTTCTATTGTTAATCAGGTTGACCGTTGCGTAGAATTCAAATGGAATCCGTATATCGTTCTGACTAGTACTTCGTTAGTAAAGAATTGTGGCTGAGGTTGATTTACATCT
>NC_051417.1:31366225-31366583 GCF_015228065.2 Penaeus monodon | reverse complement strand
ACCTTAGAAATATATATAAAGAGATAACAAGACTCAACAACGGATAAAAACGGACAAACTAACAAAGGAAAACGGAATCAAGCATCAAAGAGCAAATTCAACAAAAGAAAACGAAGATCTCAAGAGGTGTATCCGGTCCGTGTGAAAGTTTAATGATAATGTCTTTAACTTCTGTTGATTTTCCGTGTCGTTATCGTGCTGTTGTAAAAGCGAAGTATGAAGATTGCTTGAGAACAAATCAAGATTGGAGAAAACTGTGAAAGGGCTGAATTTAGGCGAACATTTGTGTCGTGTTAGAGGTTTCGGATTAAAAAAGAAAGAAAAAAAAATCGTGGATATGGTATGTAATGTTTAAAGG
>NC_051417.1:31366072-31366198 GCF_015228065.2 Penaeus monodon | reverse complement strand
GAGTATATGTATGTATGAGTTCGTTTGTCTATTTTTATAACCCAAATATCATCTTGCTTATTAATAATCACCAACAACAGTGATCTCTACAAAGTCGAACACCATCTTCCGGTACGACACACACAC
>NC_051417.1:31365840-31366010 GCF_015228065.2 Penaeus monodon | reverse complement strand
CAGGCCTATGTAATAACTTAGTAACCCTTTTAGTGTGTTTTGATTACGAGCTATAATCACTTTCTCTCTTCCTCGTGGATCCGCTGCCCTTGTCATGTTTGCCAGCATGACGAGGCAAAAATATTTGTGAAGGATTTGACATTTTCTGTGTCATGGTGTTTTCAGTTTTC
>NC_051417.1:31365494-31365584 GCF_015228065.2 Penaeus monodon | reverse complement strand
CACCACAGAATATGTCGTTGATATCATTCTCGTTATCGTTATTATTACTATAAGACGTAATTCATTCACAATTACTTATAGGCCGGAAAT
>NC_051417.1:31363888-31363955 GCF_015228065.2 Penaeus monodon | reverse complement strand
ACCGAGTCACACGTCAAAGCCCAGATGACGCAATCCATGGAAAGTGATTTTCCCCCCGAGGCTGCGA
>NC_051417.1:31362631-31363043 GCF_015228065.2 Penaeus monodon | reverse complement strand
CCATCCACTCCCCCTCTCCCACTCCCTCTCCGCCCACCCCTCTCCCCCCTCCCACTCCCTCTCACCCTCCTACAACCCACCCACTCCCCCCTCCCATTCCCATCCACTCCCATTCCCCCTCCCACCCCCACCCACCCTCTCCTACCCCCTACAACCCTCCACCCCCTCTCCCCCCTCCCAGTCCCACTCACTCCCCCCCTACAACCCTCCACCCCCCTCTCCCACTCCCTCCCCCCCCTACAACCCTCCACCCCCCTCTCCCACTCCCTCCCCCCCCCTACAACCCTCCACCCCCCTCTCCCACGCCCCTACGCCCACAGGATCCTTAAAGGAGAGCGAATTAAAATGAAGTAGGGCGGTTCTCGCTCCCTCAGACGCGCCTCCGAGTGAGAAAGTAGGTCGGCCATTTTCC
>NC_051417.1:31361775-31362025 GCF_015228065.2 Penaeus monodon | reverse complement strand
TACATATATTTTCCTTAACCTTGTAATATTCGCGGAATGTTTTGTAATATTCGCGTAATGTTACCCTCGCTAGGAACGTTATTTTTAGACGCTGAATAAATGCTCTGAGAGTGAAAAGCGATGTGACGCGGCAGAAATTTGTCTTTTCTCTGCGTCTTTCCCGTTTTTTACGATACGTGCGAATCATCTTTACTTTCATTACTTGTGATATGATGTATATTGTTGTTAGTTTTTCATTATATGATATTAT
>NC_051417.1:31359999-31360181 GCF_015228065.2 Penaeus monodon | reverse complement strand
ATCAACAAACTTTCTTTTATTTGACAAAACTACAAGAAAAGACACAGTTACTTTTCAACGGTATTAAGAAAACATATGCATTTCATTATCTCTGTATGTCATATACTCCTTGCGACGTTTTATGGACTGCAAAACCTTCATCATACATGCGGTTTCCTTCCTTTATGTGTTCAGTACTCGGA
>NC_051417.1:31359202-31359276 GCF_015228065.2 Penaeus monodon | reverse complement strand
CTTCCCAAATAAATCATATCCAAAAATCCTCATAGAAAATGTACAGTATTCAGTGACCATATAACGAAGATAAA
>NC_051417.1:31358906-31359029 GCF_015228065.2 Penaeus monodon | reverse complement strand
TATGTTTTTAATGAAAGGGAAGGCAGGAAACATAGATAAACGTAGGGAAGATAGGAGATAGGAGATAGATTTATGACCAAATACATTAGATGATTACATGAATATACTAATGCGTGGACAAAG
>NC_051417.1:31358582-31358809 GCF_015228065.2 Penaeus monodon | reverse complement strand
GAAAAAACAGCAAACCCATGCAACCCAACACAAAAAAAAACAGAAACACAGATTTTATTAAAATTTTCAACCATGTGGGAAATTTTCTTCCTCGGCCCCGCACTTCCAGCGATGCCCCGTAGCGGCCAGCCACCGTTACCCGGCTTCCTCGCTGCGCCGGAGAGGAGGAGCAGCCAATTAGTCTTCTCGGGGGTCGACTGGGGCCTATTCTTGGGTTATTAATGCCA
>NC_051417.1:31356850-31356986 GCF_015228065.2 Penaeus monodon | reverse complement strand
ATGGCACATGGTATGAGAAGAATCCTCAAAACCGATAATTTTAATTTTCTCTTATGCCAACGACCAGCTGGCCAAGGTCCCTTCAGCGCCCGACTGATCTGCCGGAGGGATAGCTTTTTTAGGTCATCTAAATGAA
>NC_051417.1:31356455-31356619 GCF_015228065.2 Penaeus monodon | reverse complement strand
GACCGAAAGATATGAAGATAAATGAATTTGAATTTTGAATTTTAACAAAGTCGTTTTCTCTTTATCGCCGCTGTTACGGTAGTGTCACGCCTGTTTCTTGGTCGCCATGGTAACATAAACAACAAAATATTCTACAAATGTGTCATCAATGGCAACTGTCGAGA
>NC_051417.1:31355826-31356183 GCF_015228065.2 Penaeus monodon | reverse complement strand
CATTCTTATTCGAAAATGTGTAATCTGGTACAGCTTTCTTCGAATCGTATATAACAAATATCATTATAAAAGCGAGTATTTTCCCTTTGGTAGCGATTTCGACCACCTTTCGTCAATTTTTTTTTCTTTAGAAACTGCAATTTTTCTTTTCCTTTTTTTCTGATGTTGAAAAACGAGGTATTTTCACTCTCCACGTGTTACCGTTGATAAACTGAGTGTTTTATTTTTCCTTGAATATTACCATTTTCCTTTACATATGATTACCTATTATTTATCTTCTTGGGTACAGGTGTTCTTTCTCTCTTCAGAACAACAGGAACATATGTCATGCCTGTGGGATATTCAGTTAACATACGT
>NC_051417.1:31355175-31355450 GCF_015228065.2 Penaeus monodon | reverse complement strand
CTCACCAACCTGCCACACAAATTCCTTCCCAATTCCTGGAAAACTAGGTCGTCTTCGTGTGTGCCTTTAGCCCGTCATAAGAGATCTGTGAAGGATAGAATGACCTAAGATGCTAATCCGACTAGCCTCTGTGTGTACGTTTCTCTGTCCTAAATGAGGTTAAAAGGGAGGGTCATACGTAGAAAGTTCGTATGTATGGCGTGTGTGTATTTTCTACAGGGAGAAGGAGGGAGAAGACGTACATAGATGTGGAGTAATAGTAATATTCATTAACA
>NC_051417.1:31354995-31355133 GCF_015228065.2 Penaeus monodon | reverse complement strand
GATTGCAAAAGAATGGGCGTTATATTAATTTCTTGTTTGTTTCAGTTTCCTATGTTCTTTATGATATTACCGAATATTTACATAATAAACATAGCTTTATAAATATAAGTTGTTAATGTTTTTATGAAACACCAGATG
>NC_051417.1:31354719-31354978 GCF_015228065.2 Penaeus monodon | reverse complement strand
ATCATATTCATTTGTGCTATAATGGTATATAATTACCTACTTAAGAAGAGATATTTTTATCATCATTATTATTTTCAACGAAACTTTCAAACCACAGTCTACGTTTAGCATCTTGGCGCAAGAGAATATTACACAGTGATATACGAATATACAGATGCTTATCACAAGGGACTGAATTGCTTACGATGATTGGTCTTTACAATCTTCCTTTTTTATAGATTTGAATTGTAGTATTGTTATTGTATGTGTGTGCGGGGTG
>NC_051417.1:31354388-31354482 GCF_015228065.2 Penaeus monodon | reverse complement strand
GTAAATACACTACATACACATAATCGCTCGCTGAAGACAAAGAGCCAGCAGTGTGTTTGTTTTCACAAAAATTGTCAGATAGAAACTACATCCT
>NC_051417.1:31354263-31354341 GCF_015228065.2 Penaeus monodon | reverse complement strand
CGCAGCAGAAAACCTAGAATACAGATTATTTTAACAGATGTTCTTCTTCGGATTTTTGGTACACGAATGACTTCCTTT
>NC_051417.1:31353529-31353910 GCF_015228065.2 Penaeus monodon | reverse complement strand
ATTCAGATACAACATTTTGTCAACAAATGTGATAATAATAAAACAGATGTCACTCAAAAGAAAATCCGATTAATAGATCATTACACAGTATCAAAGACTTCCTTCTTTTACATAGCCTTTTCACAACATGACTTGCAAATATATATATATACATCCATTCATACTATGCTCATGAACCGTATGGATAAAGCTGAATGAACAAACTCACGCGCTTATCGCCCCTTATCTATATCACGCTGAGGAACACGTCTGGAACATGAATCGGTGAGCTGGATACAAAGATACAACGCAGGTCGTGCAAGGTCCTTGTGCCAATACGCAATATACATGATAGACGTTGTGTTAACATTTTCTGTCGCTTTAGAAATTCTATTTCGTGTG
>NC_051417.1:31353176-31353423 GCF_015228065.2 Penaeus monodon | reverse complement strand
AATAAATGATGAATAATAATTGATTAATTGATTGCTAATCAGAGCAGCCGGTGGAAATTTGAGTTTTATCAACGAAAAATATTGTATAAACCATCTACTCCTTATCTCTGCCATCTATTTCTTATCTCTACCAGCCCCTCCTTATCAACCGATCAGCCAACCACATAATACTTTTACTTAACCCTTTCTTCCTTTATAATCGCATTCCGTGCTAATGGTCAGATTATCCCCAGTTCTTCCATGGACA
>NC_051417.1:31351827-31351946 GCF_015228065.2 Penaeus monodon | reverse complement strand
CGCATCTCCCCATCCGCTCCCTCCCCATCCCCTCCCCAGCCCCATGATCCTATAACCCAGATCTGTCACGAGGGAAGGCAAGAATACACGACCCACTTCTGCCCTCTCCTTCGCCCGGG
>NC_051417.1:31350705-31350977 GCF_015228065.2 Penaeus monodon | reverse complement strand
TAGCAATCCTGCTTATTCGCACCCCAAGCAACCCTGCTTATTCGCACCCCATAGCAAGCCTGCTTATTCGCACCCCACGCAACCCTGCTTATTCGCACCCCACGCAACCCTGCTTATTCGCACCCTAAGCAAATCTGCTTATTCACACCCCACGCAACCCTGCCTATGCCAACACGACCCCCACGTTCTCGACCCCTGTGTGCTGTGAGGTCGTTTGTTCACGACGCCGCTGGCTGAGGTTGTCTGGAAGGAGGCATACTTCGCTTTCGTCA
>NC_051417.1:31350165-31350398 GCF_015228065.2 Penaeus monodon | reverse complement strand
GGAATTTCTCCCGCCTCGCCCAATGAATCGCCCCTTCCAATGACAAATGGACGAGCGAGAGAAAGAGATATGTTATCACGGCCGGAGAGATAAGATCGCTTTCATGACGAGTTCAGCGTCGAACGAATTCTAATTGCTTCTGCCACCGCCGGGTTCGGTCGTTCCCTAAGGAGCGAAATTCTCGGTTTATCTTGTCTTGGGATTTTCTTGTCCTCTGGTGCGACTTTCTTTGC
>NC_051417.1:31349541-31349730 GCF_015228065.2 Penaeus monodon | reverse complement strand
GTCTATCAGGAAAATCTATCACTGTCACGTAGACATAGAAGACACAACACAACCTTAAGCCAAAAGAGATCTTGACCTTTGGCCATTTAGACTCTTCTTGCTTTTTCGAACAACCTTTCTGTTTCAATTTCTAGATAAAAAATAAAAATATATAAAAACAGCAAGGAATTAGGTAAAGGGTGATAAACG
>NC_051417.1:31348762-31349235 GCF_015228065.2 Penaeus monodon | reverse complement strand
ACAAAAAAAACAAAACCAAAAAATAAGAGATCAAACAATACCCGACCTTGAGACCACGAGTTCATAAAGGTCATTCGAAACGTGTTGAAAAGCGTCCTATCGCCCTTACCTGCAAGCCAAATCACGTGCGATTATGGACTGGGCTGCTGTACATTACGACGTTGCGGTGGCGCCATGACCTAAGGGAATCCTGTCGGCGGAGGTCCTTCGCTCCTTCACATACGGCAGGGGACGCCCAAGGTACAGCGGTGGCCTAGGTAAATGTGAGGCGAGGATGGGTGGGTATGGGTACGGGTAGGGGACAAAGGCAGGGTGAGGGGGAGAATGGGACGGGGTTGGTGGTGGGTATGGAGTAGGGTCCTGCCCCCAACCCCTAATCCCCTCCCTGCCCACGCACACAGCTCCCCTGTAAGTGTAATGGCCGCTTGGGTATTCCACCGACTGACCTAAATACCAATTTCTCTATGCCTTTC
>NC_051417.1:31348618-31348711 GCF_015228065.2 Penaeus monodon | reverse complement strand
CTTCTCTCAAACTTCCTTCTTCGGTCATTCCTGATGTTAGTAAGGCCCCCTCCTTCTCCCCTCGCCACATCCTCCCATCTCCCTTTTCGATTT
>NC_051417.1:31348230-31348532 GCF_015228065.2 Penaeus monodon | reverse complement strand
ACTTTTTAACAAATCACCTGCCACTGTGCTAATAACACTTAATAATAACAAGCACATTAGCAATGATGTCGTTCGGTGATAGCTATCCCCTCATTACACATCAGCTGGCACTAACTACATACACCAATTACGGTTATTTTCACTGGTGGCAAATATGCTCTTCGATAATTTGCACTTGCTGAGCGAGACTACATGGGAAGCCGAGATAAGAGCCTGGAATCGATGCCATGAAATTAAATGGAGAAATCGCCCGTCCTCCAGGAAGTCTTTTGCGCTGGTGTTTTGGGAAGGTTTCTCGGCTT
>NC_051417.1:31346633-31346920 GCF_015228065.2 Penaeus monodon | reverse complement strand
CCAATCATCGATCACAGAGATACGGCGCCGCGTACCCGAATGCATGCAAATTAGCAAGAGGTCACTAAACAAAAGGCAGTGACTATAGTAGTTCTTGATTGCATTGTCCGTGTCCACATGCCTTGCAGTTGCCACCTCGTGATTAAAGCTGCATATCCCAGACCATTCTGCATTCAACGTGTGACCTCTCCTAGTTGCGAATATGAGGTCATGAGGGTACGATATAGCATAGCTTATGTAGGTGCGACTGTTTCTTTGCCATGGCGTATTTTGGATAAAAACCGATG
>NC_051417.1:31346219-31346565 GCF_015228065.2 Penaeus monodon | reverse complement strand
GTAATACTCCTTTTCCATTATTTTACGTATTTGGGAATGTACAGTCATGCTTAAAACTCCTGTCAAACATGTTTCAAAGTCCGTCTCAAACATTCGAACAATATAACCCTTGTTATTTTGGTTACCACTTACAAGTTTATTTCATGACTTGAGTTTTGTACGTGACTGTACATCTAATAACAAATCGTAAATATGTTTACTGTGGAGAAAGGATATATATTTTTTTGTATGCATGGTAGCCTTTTTTGACGTTACCGACGCGGCAATGTGGCATAAAATCAGTGTTATTAACTGTAGAAGAATAATTATACTGAATGTGGCTGCAAGGATAAAAAACTAAGCTACA
>NC_051417.1:31345691-31345897 GCF_015228065.2 Penaeus monodon | reverse complement strand
TAAATAGAGCGTATATTGTAACGTACAGGGTATGATCAAAGACCCCATACTGATCCTTCTAATTAAAAAGTTGATATATAAAGATAAATTAGCAGCAATAACAGTAAAATATAATAACATGAATTGTGAGATGCAGAAAAGAAGACACTGTCTTTAATAAAGGTAGTAATTTACGTCTATCGGAGAGAACCCATTTTCTTCGCTTG
>NC_051417.1:31345443-31345641 GCF_015228065.2 Penaeus monodon | reverse complement strand
CAGTTCTGTAAAACAAGAAAGGTGGCTGGATGATATTGGTAGAAAAATGTTCACAGGAATTTGCCATTATTATCACCATTTTCCCTGTTAACAATTTCATTGGTAATGTTACCATGTTGATTCCCAAATACATATTAGCCCAAGAAACACATGCAAAACACATTACCGAGAAACCTGTATATAGAGAAAGAGGGAACG
>NC_051417.1:31344671-31345366 GCF_015228065.2 Penaeus monodon | reverse complement strand
TCAACCCCAGACAGGAAGTAAAAGAGAAGTCCAAAGAGAAAGATGTACGTGGTCAGAATTACAAGTGAGAGTGTAGGTCTGGAAGTGAGAAAGTTCCAAAAGACACACCGAGAAGCCGCTTAACACAGCCGCCAACTGGGAGACCGAGAGAGCGCCAGAAGCCCGCCCTTGGGAACGCCATCGTCTGCCGCTCAATATATATCAAGTGACTGATGACTTGCGCATTTTTTATGGGTTGTTGAAGTGGATTTTGACGGGGTAATATAAGTTTATCGTAACTGTCTAGGTAATGAAGAAATGTATTTTCTATGAATTGTAAACTTGTAGAGGGTTTAGATCATGATAGATAGAAAACAGATTTTGTGTTGATCAAACATACATCAATTATGTTTAACCGACAAAATATACTTTGGGTAATTAAAGGAAAGAAATACAGTAAAGTCATTAAACAAGAAACAATTAAGGTCACGTAAACCACAAATGAATCATATCAGAATACCTAATTATAAAGGCGAAAAGGCAGTGTTACCAGACGCTTGCACGTGTCCCATATGACGTTGGTCTTGATCCTGGTAATAGTGACACATGGCGTAGGCCGGCTTGTGAGGGACGCACCTGTTCTGGCAACAACACATGGCGTCTAAGCTGGACAGCGAGGGTCAAAGGAGCTATTAGTTTATTTTCTAAAGTAAGCA
>NC_051417.1:31343743-31343858 GCF_015228065.2 Penaeus monodon | reverse complement strand
TAGACAATCCATTTGGGTTTAGAATCATTAAAATGTTAAGAACCCTGTTTTAATTATTTTTTGATGATTTGAAATCTGTTTCACTTTTATCTTATATTTTGTTTTGATAATTCAT
>NC_051417.1:31343456-31343663 GCF_015228065.2 Penaeus monodon | reverse complement strand
AATCCTTTTCAAGTCAATCCATTAAACTTTCGATATGTGCATATGCTCTATATTTCTTTCTCACTTTCACATCCTTTTTTGCACAGTTTTCCCTCTAGATATACCCCCCCCCCCCGCTCTTTCGTTGCCTTTGTGGTAATTTTCTTTTTCTCTCTCTCTTTCCACTTCCACTCGCTTCTTACTTGGCCTCGAAACTCTCTCCATCCT
>NC_051417.1:31343108-31343306 GCF_015228065.2 Penaeus monodon | reverse complement strand
ACTCATTATCCTATAATTTTTTCTGTCTGTTTTTTTTTCTCTCTAATGCCAGTTTTTGTTGTTAAAAGTGCTTTCCTTTACCGTGTTCATAGTTCTTATTCATTCTTGTTAGCTGATTCTGCATACTATGGGAAGTTTCATTCATACCAAGTTTCCATTCATTTTTCTTTACTATAGTGAGCTTCATTTATACCAAAA
>NC_051417.1:31342926-31343063 GCF_015228065.2 Penaeus monodon | reverse complement strand
ATTTAACTCATCGTCATTGCAATTTTCGTGATTTCATCAAATTATCTTTACAACTTTAATTATCATGACTATGCATTTTTCATTTGTAGATCATTCATACTTGTTGCAACAACGAAAAGATGTATAAGGCCTTTTTC
>NC_051417.1:31342564-31342834 GCF_015228065.2 Penaeus monodon | reverse complement strand
ACGTGTTTCTGTGCTTTTAGGCATATACGCATGTCTACCTGTGTATATCTGTGCGTGTCTACAGGCGCGAAAACTAACCAACTACGTATGACTATGGCTGCTCGCAAAGGTAGAGGAAATGTACCAGTTATCAAGACAACCGATTCACTAGACGGGACATCTATTTAAGAAAAACAAAATATAAATAAGGCGAAGGATAACCATGGAACGGAAAATGGAAGGAGGGAATAAGAGGCTCTAATTTAGATGTAAATATTATTTTTAAAAAGT
>NC_051417.1:31342079-31342214 GCF_015228065.2 Penaeus monodon | reverse complement strand
ATCAAATTCCTTTTAGGTTATACATTAATGAAATCCCACAAGAACGTCAAAAAACATATACGAATAACCGAAATACTAGCCACAACGTTATAAAAAAAATCATAAAAATTGACAGAGAAAGAAAGGAAAAAAACA
>NC_051417.1:31341687-31341784 GCF_015228065.2 Penaeus monodon | reverse complement strand
GTCTGTGATGAAGAGAAACTTCTTATTCAGATACATGTGTGTATTTGTGTGTTGGGGGGCTGTTTGTCAGTTAATCCTGTTTATTATGGCATGTGGG
>NC_051417.1:31340856-31341263 GCF_015228065.2 Penaeus monodon | reverse complement strand
GTCACAAAATCTAGGCTGGAAATGCAGCGAGCGGGTTGCAGTTCCATGACTCAGCAGATCGTGGAAAGCAACATTGTCTTAACAAATTTCCTGCCTTTCGAGACGAATCAGGGGAAAGCATGGCATGAAGTTATTTCCTTTTCTTTATTTAGTTCTTTCTTTCTCTCTTCTTCTTCGTTGCGTTTTTCCCCCTTTTGTCTTCTTGCTTTTCTATCTTGTTTTGTTTTTCCTTCTTCTTCCTCGTCTTTTTTCTTCCGCATTTTTCTACTTTCTTTTCTTCTTCGTCTTTTCTTTTAGTTCTCTATCTTCCTTTTCTTTTTCTTTCTTACTGATCTGCTACTTTTTTTTTTTTCCTTCCTTTCCATCCCAATCTTCATTTTTCTGTCCTCTTTTTCTACTTCTGCCTT
>NC_051417.1:31340479-31340735 GCF_015228065.2 Penaeus monodon | reverse complement strand
AAACTAATTAGCCAACCAACCCGTTAATTACAAGATTGACAGCGTGTTCCTCCTCACCCCAATGATAATTAAAGGGTTGAATAACACCTCACTCTATATTTTCCCAGACAAGGATATCCAGCAATTGCAATATCAAAAGTAACCTGTTCTTTTTTCTACGGCAGACGACCGTGACCGTAACAATATGAAGATTCTTACCTTCGTCAGGAAAAGGAATAGGGGGGGTGTATGAAGTATGGAGGTTATGGAAGAGTCT
>NC_051417.1:31339736-31340236 GCF_015228065.2 Penaeus monodon | reverse complement strand
ATAAGATTTAGGTCCTACGAACATCACGCGCTTCTATACATCACCTGTTCAGCCTGATCATTAGTTCCTGTCACACTCCCAGCATCTTAGTCGCACTCTTCCGCAACCGCAAGGAGTCTTACCCCCAACCACCGCATACCATAACTCAACCACACGACCACATACTCCATCCCACATAGCTACCACATGGCACATAACCCGAGACAGAATGACCGGCGACCAGAAATCACACGAAATCGCCGCTCAATTGGCTTTAACAGCGCACTGGGACGCTAGCCTGCTCCCTCCCCCCCTCCCACCTATTTAACTATTTATAAGGAAGGAATTCTCGACCTGAAAATAGGAAACTGGGATCGTAGGAAGTTGTGGTTAGACATTTTTTTGTCGTTGTTGTTTTCGTCATTTGCTTGATGTGCGCGTCTCGATGTTCGTTTGTTTTGCTCTGTATGGGATGTGTGTCCTCGTGTTCTTTCGTTTATTAATTTTGTTTTCTTTGGAGT
>NC_051417.1:31339484-31339626 GCF_015228065.2 Penaeus monodon | reverse complement strand
CGATCAATATGTTATTCAGTTTCTTATCTGTTTTCTTCGTCATTATAATTATCTTCTTATCCCTTTCTACTTTATTTCTTCCCTGTTATTCTTTATTTTATCTCGGTGCTCAATGCGTATTTATTGTGTATTTTCTTCCTAT
>NC_051417.1:31338478-31338624 GCF_015228065.2 Penaeus monodon | reverse complement strand
CATATGGCATACGTCTCAGCTTCTATTATAAAAAAAATGAAAAAAACTCTGTTGTTACTATGTAATCTTGAGACTGTTTTTTGTGATGATTCTTGAAAAATAAGTATATTCTTTTTGTGATGATTGCTTTTCCTTAAGTCGGGTTC
>NC_051417.1:31338147-31338351 GCF_015228065.2 Penaeus monodon | reverse complement strand
TACCTCCAACGTTTTTCATCGGCAGTATCTACAACTAAAATAAACTGCAGCAAATCATGATTTCATCACAAAGCCAGCAAAAAGGAAGTACACTTGGCGTCCACGCACTCCCTATAAAAAAATAATAGCATGTAATTCTACGGGACTCGTAACGGAAGTTCTCTTGACGTTCTGCTTATTAATCAGATGAAAAGGCTAGGAGAC
>NC_051417.1:31336956-31337378 GCF_015228065.2 Penaeus monodon | reverse complement strand
TATCATTCATCAATGACTATCCCTTTGTTTAGTCTTTTTGAGCTGGAACAATACACTTCCAAATGAAAAGTTTAGCGAGGCCGGGACACATGACACGTAAGCCTGAATTAACATAATGAACCTCCTACACACTACGGTATGCTCTGTGTTAATTTGCATACACAGCTACATACTTTACGTGACCCATATCTGCACTGCCTATGCGTACATTTATGGGTATACTAGGACAGACATTGTGGTTTTGTATGTGTTATTCGTTAAGCTTTTTTAGGGGGAAAGTTTCTGAAGAGGGAACTGCTAAATGTATGACGTTCTGGACTGATATTATTTATGATATTAAAGTATATGTTGTATTACTTGACGTCATGTGGAATGTTAGACTAGGTGTCAGGTCATATGCTTCCTTTCATATGTACTGGGCA
>NC_051417.1:31335200-31335419 GCF_015228065.2 Penaeus monodon | reverse complement strand
AGGAAAAGAATCAGAACAGAAATATAAAAGTAGTATAAATCGTCTCATGATATCTAATACCAAACAGATGTATTTGAAGTCCATTCAGCGTCAACATTTGATTTTATCTCGATTGCAAAACCGGCACCTCTACCATTGAGCGTTTGATTAGTAGGCAAGAAACCTGTGTTCTCTGCTTCACCACTTGTTTTGATGGATTCGAAGCCCGGGTCCTGCTAT
>NC_051417.1:31334724-31334842 GCF_015228065.2 Penaeus monodon | reverse complement strand
ACGAATGTGCATCTGTTTGTCTGTCTGTCTTTTCTCACGAGCCACTTTATCATGTCAACCATTTAAAATGAGGATGCACTTGGCCGCCCCCTAATTTGGCTAACGGTATGTCATGTTA
>NC_051417.1:31334499-31334570 GCF_015228065.2 Penaeus monodon | reverse complement strand
CTTCTGCTGCTGCTACTACTGTTGTTGTTGTTTGTTTTATGGAAGTTTTTAGATTGCCAAGTTGTTTCGAC
>NC_051417.1:31334068-31334193 GCF_015228065.2 Penaeus monodon | reverse complement strand
TTCAAGAAGAACAAGGAAAGAGGCAAAGAATAAACAAGAAAAGGAGGAAGAACATTAAATAACAAAGAAGACATTAAAGAAAAAGATGACCCAAAAGAAGATTAAAAGAATAAAGGAAAAAAGGT
>NC_051417.1:31333660-31333899 GCF_015228065.2 Penaeus monodon | reverse complement strand
TGGACCAAAGGAAGAGGAAGCCACACAACAACACCTTCCTCATCAGTCAGAAGTTCCTTTAAAAAGAGCTTAAAAGAAATCCTTAAGGAGAGAAAACGCATCTGAGTTTTCTGTTCGCTTTCCTTAAAGATTTCGGAAAGCTAAAAAAAATAATAATATCTTAGGACTTTCCACTTTCCCTTCCACATGTGTCGGCAAATTGTCCAAAAAGAAAATAATAAAGTATAAAGATAACCGTT
>NC_051417.1:31332211-31332576 GCF_015228065.2 Penaeus monodon | reverse complement strand
CGTCCCCTTATCCCCCTCCCCCCCCTTCTACCCCTTCCTCGTCCCCAACCCCCTCTCTTCCCTTCCCCCCTCCCCCTCCCCTTCCCCTACCTACCCCCTCCTCGGCCCGTACCTCCTCCACTTCCCCTACCCCCTCCCCCCTCCCCTGCCCATCTTTTCCCCCTCTACCCTTCTCCCCTTCCCCATCTACCCCCCTCCCCTCCCCAACCCTTCCCCTGCCCCCTCTTTACCCCTCTCTACCCCTCTCCCCAACCCCTAGTCTGCCCCCATCCCCTCTCTACCCCCCTCCCAACCCCTCCCCTGCCCAATCTTTTCCCCCTCTACCCCCTCCCCTCCCCTGCCCCATCTTTACCCCCCTCTACCCC
>NC_051417.1:31330451-31331475 GCF_015228065.2 Penaeus monodon | reverse complement strand
ATTAACATTCTTTCGCAAAATATAATAATACGAAAAAAGATCTAAAGAAATAATAATAATAACACAAAAGATTTTTAAAAATACACAAAAAAACAACTAAATAAATAAAACTCTAAAAGAATAATGATAACAATAATAACACGAAATATAAAGAAAACAAACAAATCTAAAAATAAATAAATAAAAAACACAAAGGATAGAAAAAAAAAATCAAGAAAAAGAGAAGAAAAGAATAATAACAATAATAGTAATAAAAGAAAACAGAGCAGTAATAATGATCGAGTGCGTAACCTGGATTTAGCAACGGGGCGTGGAGAGGGCCATTACGTACGCCTGTCTTTGGGCACTGGGTCGAATCTGCCCTTTGGTCGAGGAAGGGTCAGGGTTGGCACGCTTGGTTGGAGGATTTGCGGAGAAGGAAGGGTGGAAGGAGGAGGGGGAAGGGTGGAAGGAGGAGGGGGAAGGGTGGAAGGAAGAGGGGGAAGGGGGGAAGGAGGAGGGGGAAGGGTGGAAGGAGGAGGGGGAAGGGTGGAAAGAAGAGGGGGAAGGGGGGAAGGAGGAGGAGAAGGAAGGAGAGGTGGAGGAGGAAGGGTGGAAGGAAGAGGAAGAGAAAGGAGGGGTGGAGGAGGAAGAAGGATGGCGTGGAGGAAGGATAGAGGGGAAGGAAGGAGGGATGGAGGAGAAGGAGGAAGGATAGAAGGAGGAGATGGCAGGGTGGAAGTTAGAGGAGCGGGGAATGAGGAAGGATGGAAGGGAAGGAAAGAGGAAGAAAGGGGTGGAAGGTAGGAGAAGGAAGGATAGAAGGAGGAAGAGAAGGACGGATGGAGGAGGGATGTGGGAAGAGGAGGGGGATGAAGGAGAAGGAGAGGCAGAAGAAGAAGAGGAGGTAGTATTAGTAGTGGTAGAAGAAGATAATGAAAATGCAAAAGCCGAGGAGAAAGAACAAAAACGTAAGAACACGAAAGCGAAAGAAGGAGGAAATAAATGAAGAAGACAAAAGACTGCGAAGAGAAGAAGAAGAAGA
>NC_051417.1:31330257-31330408 GCF_015228065.2 Penaeus monodon | reverse complement strand
AACAGATCAGTAAGGAAGAAAGAAAAATAAAACGCCATAACACAGAGCCAAGAGTAACACACTTCCTCCTTCTAAAGCGTAATGCGTGTTGAGGATGTCAGAAGCCGCGACTGTTTCCGAGTAGTCACTAGGTCACGTGTTCCTTAAGTCT
>NC_051417.1:31330005-31330196 GCF_015228065.2 Penaeus monodon | reverse complement strand
TGAACCGGTTAATGCGCCCGGCGAGTTAAGTAAGCCTAATTTCGCGCGCGGTAGTAACCATAATGGCGAGCGTTTGAAGTGGTATTTCTCCGGGTGCGCGATCTGGGTCTGTCTTGCGGGGGTCTCTCACATACGCAAGAGGAAACCCACGTGAAATTATGATTGTAACTAAGATGAAGAAGAAGCAACGA
>NC_051417.1:31327350-31329910 GCF_015228065.2 Penaeus monodon | reverse complement strand
AACTCCGAGATCGGGAGACGAAAGTGCTTAACCCATTCAGCCCTTAAGGGCGAATATCCCACTCGCGCCCCGTTACGCCGCGCGACATACTGGCCGCGGCGGGTTGCACCTGTCGCGTCCGCACCCGCACATAATGGCTAAGGCGAGACCCTGGGAGCCCCCGAGACGTCCGCCGGTCTATTTAAAGCGACGCCCCAGCCGGCAGGAGCAACAGTATTCGTTGAGCAGTCACACAGCAGACACTCGCCTCCCCCTTCGCTCTTAACGCTTGCAAGCACAGCCCACTCAAAGCACCAAGTTCAAGATGGCCTTCAAGGGTAGGATATCCGGGAGTTCGGAAGTTCGTGGTGACTTTAGTGCTTCCTTTAGGACGTCATTTCGGCTTCCGCGTTGTGATCTGAAAAGACTTTTGTGTTGCAATGATACCGCGGGAGGATCATTGACGCGATTTGTTTGATGAAAAAAAAAATGTTAAAGACCTTTTTTTTTCAAAGATGAAGAGAAATTTACTTTTCTTGTTAAATATAGGATCTGTGTCGATTTAGAGATTTAATGTTGACCCAGAAGTGTACAAGAATCCCGAGGGAAAATCGCGGATTTGGTCACCTGATTGCACACAATTGGTAGAAATTTGTTGCTGCAAAAGATTCCAAACTTTTATTACTTTTTTTTCTCTTCACGTACGGTACCTATTATTTTTTGTTCGCTTTTTCCAGTAAATTTCATATTTGTTTCGCGTAACTTCTATTGTTCAAAGAGAATTTGATTTTCTCGGAGATTTTAGTGCTGTAATATAAAGTGATCCTTCGAATGGAATTTACTCTCTCAGAGATTGTGTAATATTTTTCTCGTTGTTTTTTCTTTCTCTGGTTCATAACCAATTACGTTTTATTCCAAGCTTGAAATTTCGTTAATTGAGACTCGATTACCGTTGAACATTCTTAATCCTCAGACGTTAACTGCTGAAATCAAGAAACGAATTGACCGGAGATAATTCATATAATCTCGTTTCAACCATTAACACGGTCCCGTTTTCTTTAATAAACTTCCGGTCCACTTTGATTGAAAACATGACTTGCCATCATAGAAAACGGGTCATGCACCACCTTCTTCCACATTCCTTTTTCGTGAATTAAACTATGATTTTCTCACCTTCGCGACTTTTCTCTTTGCAGGAGTATTCTACACTGTCTTCTTCGCCCTCGTCGCTTCCTCTCTGGCTGCAGAGAAGAAGGAAAAGGAGACTGAAGACGGCCGATTCTTCCTTACCGGCACTGGCAACAATGCTAACACCTCCATCACCGTCAGTAGCGATGTCATTTACCTGTTGGCAATCCTGGCTTTCGGTCTGATCGCCGCTGCCATCGTCGCTGCCATCATCGGCGTAGGTGTAGGTACTGGCACTAGTGACTATAGCTACGCAGCTCCCACGTAAGTAAACGATTCCACCTTCTCTTCCTTCCTCCTGATGCGTGTTTCCGTGTATCAGGAAGTGGGAGGGAGAGGGAAAGGTGGTTACTCGTGTTGGTGTTATTATCCTGTGATGTTTTATCCTGTGGGTTATTGGTGTCCTTCTGAAAGTGTATTCCTTGAGGTGTATCGCTAAGGGTGTACCCCGGAAGGCGTATTCCTGAAGGTGCATCGCTAAGGGTGAACCCCGGAAGGCGTATTCCTGAAGGTGCATCGCTAAGGATGTAGCCCGGAAGGTGTATTCCTGAAGGTGCACCATATCCCCTCCCTCCTCCCCTCTCTCTTACCCCCAACACCATTGCATGCATGACCTCCTGTGCTTCTGATGCCCGGGGTAATATCGCATGAAAGAGAAACCTCATCCATGCACACTAGTCTTAGTGCATGTAACATTAGCATTAACAATCATGACGAAATTCAACTCGATTCTGTAACCTGGAACGAAGGACGGGTCAGGTCGCCCTTTGCCAGAGCTTATGATCATGGCGTGGTGCATGGATGACTTGCAATCAAGCATGACCTTAAATAGTAGAAGAAAACCACTTCGACGCTCTCGGTGCTTGGGAATGCAAAATGAGCGTGCGAGTCCGTGTGTGTTACAACCACCTTTGAGTGCGAGCGTTATTTCTCTCGTAATGCGCGGGTTCGGTCTGTACTTCCGGTTTACTTTATTGTCGCCTTGTGAGCAAATTCTTTTAGAAGACATTTTTTTTTTTTTTTTAGATATAAATAATGGTGGTGGAAAATTGGTGCAAGTTGTATATATTCGCTTGTGATTTGTGTATAAGTGAATGCGTGTGTGTGTTTTACAGTTAACCCTGTGTGTAATTTAAGTTGATTATACTTACTTTTAAGTAAAATTAACATGTGATATCTGTGTATATAATAGACTAAACTGTAAATATGTATTATATCTTCCAATTTACTGCGTCAAGAGAAGCAAATGGCTGTGATCCTGATTTTCTTAAGCGACTCACGTATGCCTGAACTTACTGCATTCATGTTTAACGTAAGAGGTGGTCTCACACTGTATGCTATCTCTTATCGCAGGGTTAGGGAGTCTGAAGAGGACTGTATGATCTGTTGAAAA
>NC_051417.1:31326338-31327182 GCF_015228065.2 Penaeus monodon | reverse complement strand
AATATTTTTTCGTTCTCACATATTCCTTTCTTTACAAAATAATACTTTTTTTTTTCTTCTGTATAAAAAAAAACAATCCTCAACAGAATCATCACACTCCGTACTATAAATATTGTACATATACTTCCCCACTACCTGTGCTCCCGAAGTAGTTATTGTGCACGCGAACTAACCTCCTTTTTTTTCCTTTACCTGCGCCCTGTTTACAGCTCCTACGCCGCCTACTCCGCCCCCGCCCCTGCCTACGAGGAGAGTTCCTACGCTGTCCATCGCTCCTTGGAGGAAGGTGCCAAAAAGTTCCAGTAGAGTGTCGACACGTCCAATTAGGAATATTTACTTTGGTCCCCCCCACCAATGGCTGATGCTCCGTTTTCTTTAAGGGAGTTTCCTCTGTAAAGTTATTTATTTTTTCCCCTTGATCTTTCTCCTGTCGGTACCATCGAAAGGCCGGTCATGTTGGTCTATTGACTGACATACGATTACTTCAGACTCGAGACAAAGACGCTTGGCCTTTGAATTGATTAAAAGAAAAGGGAAATGGAAAGGAAAAAAAATCAAAATATTGATGGAGACTTGTGTGTGTTGGTAAGATCGCGTAACTTCGACTTACGGAGGACTCTGACAACACTCGTGACATCAGAGCTCAATCTCTGACAACATACGCGACATCAGACTCAGTTTTGACTTTTAAGAGAGACTCTGATGTCCATTTTGCACTGCCAACTCTGACGTACCTGACTAAACAATAATAATAGAAGGGCCTCGCCACTCCCCCCCCCCCTAACTTATTTCTTCCCACGACTGACTGATAGACAAAAAACGAGACATTACTGAACATTTGTAT
>NC_051417.1:31326031-31326311 GCF_015228065.2 Penaeus monodon | reverse complement strand
TATTTATACAATTAATATACTGACTCTACTGAACACATCAGCATGACTTCCCCCCGATGGCTTTTCGCGACTTTTAATGTTGACCTTGTTATCCTAGTAAGTAAAAAAAAAAATGGCCCAAAACATAACACATTTATTTATAACTTACTCAGTCCCCGTGTGTCCCCCCTCCTCCCCCTCCCTGGTACACCCCTGGAGGGTTTCATCGTCCGCTCAGGAGGGAATAGAGGCTTCATTACTTCCTTCTGTGCCATAGTGGTCCAAGTCGACCCGTCCTTAA
>NC_051417.1:31325565-31326009 GCF_015228065.2 Penaeus monodon | reverse complement strand
GCTCAGTGAACTCGCGGTTTTTGGTAAAATCTTCACATTGTCTTACTCTTAAGTCTTCACAGTGTCTTGCGATCTTCTGTAACTTGAAGATAATGGCATCACACTTTTAAACCAAAAGATATATGGATTTTGCTTCCCCGAGTTCGTCTCCGCTGCTGGTTGGCGGTGATTCATGAGTTCTTTTTAAGTATGATCGTATCTTCATTGTCACTTGCACGTTTTCTTACCCAGGCTGTTTTGCGCCAGTATCACGTATTTAAAGCCCAGTTGTTTTGTTGTTATTTATTTGAATTGTTGTTATATATATATATATGAATGATTGTAAATAAAATGTCTAACAGGCAATTTTGTTTTCTCCTTTTCTTTCCTGTGCGAGTATGAGGACAAAATGGAAGTATAACGATGTTTGAGTTTGGAATCAAATAAAATTGGTAGATATTTCGA
>NC_051417.1:31324591-31324830 GCF_015228065.2 Penaeus monodon | reverse complement strand
AATGTAAGTAATAAAATGTTTAACATTCATAGTGTATGTAATATATGTGGCACATTTTTTCAAGGGAATACACATAAAGATACGTAAAGTAGACAAACAGTTTCATGAAAAGTAATCAGTGACTATCATTAATCATTATTCTGTGGACAGACATATTACTTGTCACTAGTTATAGATAAATATTATTAATGATCACAAATATCTGAAATGTTATGCCTAACACTCGATGTACAGATAAA
>NC_051417.1:31323846-31324437 GCF_015228065.2 Penaeus monodon | reverse complement strand
GTGGTTCAAAATCTACGGGAAAAAATAAAACATTTTGAAAGAACAAGACAACTAAAAATAAAGGAGTGATTTTAACAATGGCAGTTCGTCCCTTGACCACTTTTATGTATGATTACGTAATTGTGATGTTTCATAAGTGTAACCGTTTAACTGTATTATCACTTCACTTTGCTCAACTTTTGTGCTGAAATGTTTGAATTCTAAACATTCATACATCTTGGGAACATTGCAGAATAACTATTTTTTAGCATTAAAAGCATTAAAACACATGGTTATAGAGCGGAATAACTAACTAAAAATAAAAAAAAGGAAAAGAAAAAAAAACATACAAAGAATAATTTTATGCTAGCTGAACACACATCTTCTATATAAACCTATTTGACTGACTACTTCAGCATAGTATACCAAATGATGGTAATAAGCACTGACGTGCTTCGGCGTAACTCACCTCGGCCTCATTAAGTCTCATTAGAAAGTGCGGATTCATTTCCATTTCACCCAAACCGAATTTTCCTTTTTGTTCAAAGTGACGAAACACCGTGAACTGACATATATGAGGTAACGAATAGCACACACATACGGAAAACGCGG
>NC_051417.1:31323095-31323536 GCF_015228065.2 Penaeus monodon | reverse complement strand
TTATTAAACTGACTATTTATTCATCCGTTCATTCGTCCATGCACTTTTTACCTATATATTTATTTCCCTATATTCTAGATTCGCCTTTTTCATTCATTCATTTGCGTATAAGACAAGAAACACACCAACAATAACCAACACAAATAACACACAAATGAAACACAAATGATATAAAAATAAAACAAAAGAAAAAACAAAATAAAACAAAAGATAACATAAAATAGAACAAACAAACAAAAAAACACTATCCCACCTTTCCACGTAATAACTATAAATTCTTACGTCAAAACAGCGCCCAGCCAGGGTGTGATCAGACGTGATTTGTGAGACTTCAAATCACGGGTTTTCTATCCCGGCCGCAGCTTTCACTTGATTCACAGGCTGACCTAAAATAGCTTGCGGTTCGTGTGTTTGACCTTCTAGGGGCGAGATTGGTGACCT
>NC_051417.1:31321607-31322179 GCF_015228065.2 Penaeus monodon | reverse complement strand
TCTATTTCCCCCAAACGCGCCTGTCAGTCATTTCTTCCCTCGAGCTTCCTCTCCTTGGTAATGTTCCTGTTCCTACTTACCTGTTATTCTCTGCTACCTGCCTGTGTGTCTTAATTTATGGGCATCTGTTTCTTAATTAATGTGATTTTTGTTGTTGTTGTTTTTGGTGGGGGTCTGGTTTTTGTTGTTTTTTTGTAACTTTTCTTAGTTTTGTCTTATTTGTTGTTTTCTTTTGAAATTTATTTTTGTTTGTTTGTGTCTTTCTTTGTTGGGTTTTGCTTTCTGTGACTTTTTTTTCTTTTTTTTTCTTTTTTTTTGGCTCTGGTTATATGTCTTGGTTATCGTATTTCTTTTCTATTCCTACTACTCTTCCTTTTTTCTTTCTTTCTTTCTTTTTAGAGATACGTGTCTTTCGTGACAATTCTTATCTCTTTCGTTCTTGCTCTGTTCATCGCTTTACTTCATTATTAATTGTCAGTAAGTAATTTTTTTTATATTATTGTCTCGATCTATTTTTCTTTTTTTATCATTTACGTTATTTCTCTTAATTTCCGTCCCGCGCGCGCGCGCGC
>NC_051417.1:31321253-31321536 GCF_015228065.2 Penaeus monodon | reverse complement strand
CAGAGTGAGGAAAAGTAATGTTATTTTCCTCATTCACTTTTTCATAATACAGGTTTGAGAATTGCACTCGTCTAGCTGCTATGATATGCTTTGTAATTTCTCGTTGTTTTTTTTCTACTTTTCCTAACAATTATGCAAATTTACTATTACTCGGGAATTAACATCAAACCGTGAGGAGCCATTCCTCTAAATTATTTTTCATATACCCTTTACATATATATCTTATAAAATCTGGTTTTAATTTATTAATTCTGCATGCCGTGTTTAATAATGACCTTGTGAG
>NC_051417.1:31320571-31321051 GCF_015228065.2 Penaeus monodon | reverse complement strand
TACTATCAAATATCTTCCGAAACTAAAACTCAAATAGTTGCTTAAACTGCATACAGCATCCAAACCCCTCAGACACGTACTTTATCTTCAATTAACAGTTTCGGAAACCATTTTCACGTAATCAAGAGCAAAAAGGAGAATCCAGGTAATTTAAGATGTCACGCTATAGCCGTACAAAGTCAAAATGACATCAGGCTGTTCGATTAGAAGTCCCGCAAATTCCCACGCATACAGAGTCAGCTGACCGTCACCCTTCAGCTGTTTATGTGTAGAGTCCTAAGTGGACAGATGACTTAACCTTATTCCCTCGATGAGAAGTAATCCATGCAGAAATCCGGCTTATAGTGTATACCTCTTAGTGTTTGCACGAAGTTGTTGAAGTTACGAGATCAGGAGAGTGATTTTATTAGCTTTAATCAGTAGGTACGATTGAAGTGTCGTCTGTTGATTCCCTATAGGTTTTCGTAGGTCATCGCTGTG
>NC_051417.1:31320325-31320532 GCF_015228065.2 Penaeus monodon | reverse complement strand
CTGGAGTTGTGATAAAAGTATCATACTCAAAATGACTGAAAGCAAATCCGTTCCAATCGCGAACATTTTTTTAATACATCGTCGTAGTTCAAGGAATCCCACCCGATTAGGACTAATTCCATGTGGATATTAAAGACTGGAATTTTATTTAAGATTTTACTGTGTATAGGTTAAGTTCTTCAGTATTTTCTAATCGGTGTATGTATG
>NC_051417.1:31319633-31319777 GCF_015228065.2 Penaeus monodon | reverse complement strand
GAGCAAAGCCTGACCAGAGGGCCGAGCTGCAAGGAACATGCATTCCAGATGGATATCCCTTGCGGTTTCTCAGGCGATGGTAATCGGAAGGCTGGAATAAGGAGGTCAGGAAAGGACTCCAGGCTGAGATCCTTCGAGCTACAG
>NC_051417.1:31319072-31319212 GCF_015228065.2 Penaeus monodon | reverse complement strand
TTCCACAAATATGTAAAAAAAATAAAACAATATCTTATCTCGTTGATTGTGATACCCTTCCTGTAGTAATTGGATATATAGTCACAAATAGAGATCACAGCATTCAGACAAATAAGATGTTTGCCTAGTGTCATCCAATT
>NC_051417.1:31318082-31318167 GCF_015228065.2 Penaeus monodon | reverse complement strand
AAAGGTGCTTAAATGACCGCCTTAACCTAAACAGATCTCGATCTTTTTTGGCGGGAAATTGGATGTTTTTTTTCCTTTTTTTCGT
>NC_051417.1:31317514-31318043 GCF_015228065.2 Penaeus monodon | reverse complement strand
TTCTTCTTCATCTTCTTCTTCTTTTTCTTTCTTTTTTCTTTTTATCTATTTTTTTCTTCGTTTTTATCCTTTTATCTTTCTGTTACATTATTATATACGTATTTTCGTATGACTCATTATTATTACCATTATTATCGTTGTCATTGCTTTTGTTAATCTTTTCTTCATGTCTTCCTCAAATGTAACATTTAAAATCATTTGACAAATGATTATATTTGAAATATAAGGTGTTATCATAGTTCTAGTAGCTTCTATTTTATGATTAACATTAATATTATACTATAACACACACACACAAATCCTTCTGTGTTTTCTGCATAAAGTTGAGGATATCATTCTATGATTGATACTTATATAGTCTTCGTATGTTTGCTGCATAAAATCACGATTTTGCCACATTTCATTCCCGCCTCCAACTTTTCCGAAGAGAGTCAAAAATAATTCGACAAACGCGAAAATTACCCCCCCCCCCCCCGAAAATAGGTATACCTATTATTTAATGCATGTGACCCCTTCCCTCCTTCTTTTT
>NC_051417.1:31317265-31317458 GCF_015228065.2 Penaeus monodon | reverse complement strand
AGCGCATATAGAATGCGTGACGTCAATGCACGTACTCTCGTTCACCCCCCTAGGTCTACTTAAATAGGCTTAGGGGATGTTTCAGGTACCAGTCATCCTGTGAACACCATCGAGTGACGACCTTCTCAGCTGCCTGTCCCGTCACGCTTCTTGAGCTACATAATGGCCACTCAGGGTACGGTTTAACGCTTAG
>NC_051417.1:31316226-31317009 GCF_015228065.2 Penaeus monodon | reverse complement strand
GTTTTAAAACAGTGATTAGTGACAAATAGTGAACAGTCTGAATCGGACTAAATGAGGAATATGAACACTACGGAATAAAATGCATCCACAGTATTGATACTTCCAAGAAAGTGTTGCTACGACTGTTCCAGTTTGCTTAAGTCTTATGCGTTTTCTGTTAATCAATTTACTTTCGTTCTCGTTTGAAATTCACATAAGCAACCCAACCATCCTGAACAAAACGGCAACCACTGAACCATCCTTTTTTTAGGAATCACTTTCGCCGCCTTCCTCCTTGCCCTGGCCGCCCTCACGCACGCAGCCGACACCACCCACAAAGACGACGCACGACTTTTCTACGACGACAAAGACACCTCCGTCACCATCGGCGGCGCGTCCCTCTTCTACATCGGGGTCATCTTCGTCGGCCTGCTCTTGCTCGCGTCTGTCCTGGGCCTCTTCGGGACATCGGCCAAGGTTGCTCAGCCCTACGACTACGTCTCCGCCACGTAAGTTTCACCTCGTATGGGATTCGAAGTAATTTTCATGTGCATGGGCAATGTGCAAGAACTATGTAATATGATTGTGGCAAATTTATATCAATTCTCTAATTTATCTTTCTGTTCCAACAGTGCTTACGGTGCCGCCCCAGCCTACGACGAGAAGAGCACCTTCAAAGTGCACCAGGTGATTGAGGATGCTATTAACAAGTTCCAGTAGCTGAAAATGGCAAAAGATTTGTTCACCTGATTAACCAAGAAGACAGTGAAACCCGTGATTGATCTGTTGTTCGTTTGTTTACAC
>NC_051417.1:31316108-31316202 GCF_015228065.2 Penaeus monodon | reverse complement strand
GTGATGTAAATAAATTGTTTTTTTTAAGACATTCTTCATTGCTATCCTAATACATGGTGATGGTGAAATTGTATAGCTGTGTATGTTTACATAA
>NC_051417.1:31315869-31316054 GCF_015228065.2 Penaeus monodon | reverse complement strand
CTACAAGCAAAAATATATATGAAACAATAATATACCAAGAAGAAGAAGAAAAAAGAAGAAAACACGGTATTCAACATAGATATCAAAACAGCTCACAATAGTGTCCTCTTCTATCAGATCATGCTAATCATCATATCTTAGTAAATTATTGTTTACATCTTTCTCTTCTATGCTCCTCCTTTCCT
>NC_051417.1:31315487-31315576 GCF_015228065.2 Penaeus monodon | reverse complement strand
GGACGCATGAAAACAGAATAAAATCAGAAATCAGAAAAAGATCCAGAAATTACTAAAATAATAATTGTAATTTTAAAAACGTAACCATT
>NC_051417.1:31315028-31315132 GCF_015228065.2 Penaeus monodon | reverse complement strand
TCAATCTATATTGAAACGAAGTGAAAAATAAGCGAGATATTAAAAGAGCGAAGGCAAGAGAAAATGGACAAAGGGGGTAACTAAAGTAGGCCGATGCGCGGTGT
>NC_051417.1:31314413-31314556 GCF_015228065.2 Penaeus monodon | reverse complement strand
GAGAGGTAAGAAATTTTGATGGGAGTGCTTGCGGAAAAATAGGTAGAACTTTTACATAGCAAGGGGCGATGGTGAATATTGCTCGAAGCTACTCTTATCAGTCTTTTCAGTTTAGTGATTTGAAGTACCTGCAGACAACAGCA
>NC_051417.1:31312456-31314175 GCF_015228065.2 Penaeus monodon | reverse complement strand
CCGCCAATGCAGGTACTGAAATTCCTCCCGTAGGTCTACTTAAGCAAGCACTGAGGCGTTTAAGGTACCAGTCATCCTGTGAACACCATCGAGTGATAATCTACTCTGCTGCTTGTCCTGCCACTTTCTTAAGCTTTTGTACAATACAATGGCCTCTCAGGGTACGGTTTAGTCTTTCGTTCATACAGTAATTACGTCTGAGGGTGTTTGTGTGCACAGATGCAGTGTATGTAGATATATTTGATATATGTGAATACCAGCTCCGATTGGGTATGTCTGTCGTTACAGGAAGTTAAGAAAAGTTAAAGCTAATTTTTTATCAGTACTAGAAATGATAAGGAATATTTGTGATCATACAAATTTCTCTCTTTTCTTTCCCCCTCTCGTTGCTGTTGTAGTCTGTTGACATTGTCATTACCAACCTAACCATCCTGAAAAAAGAGGGAACTATTGAACCATCCTTTTGCAGGAATCACATTCACTGCCCTCCTCCTCGCCCTGGCCGCCCTCACGCACGCAGCCGACACCACCCACAAAGACGACGCACGACTTTTCTACGACGACAAAGACACCTCCGTCACCATCGGCGGCGAGTCCCTCTTCTACATCGGGGTCATCTTCGTCGGCCTGCTCTTGCTCGCGTCTGTCCTGGGCCTCTTCGGGACATCGGCCAAGGTTGCTCAGCCCTACGACTACGCCTCCGCTACGTGAGTTTCGCCTCGTGTGAGGAGGCTTTGGGTTTCTGTAATTGATTTTTTGTAGATAATGAAATGATTTATTTGTGACATGAATCAAATCTAAATTAGTTCTGATCTCAATTTCGACAGCGGTTACGGTGCCCCTGCCCCAGCCTACGATGAGAAGACCACCTTTTCCGTCCAACAATTCATTGACGATGCTGTCAACAAGTTCCAGTAGAGACCGCGAGCGTAAATGTTCGAGATTGGAATATTAACGGAATGAAGACCCAGATCTAATGATTATTTATTTTTACAAAAACTTCAATTTCTGTGATTTTTTCTCCTGGTTGTCACAGAAAAGAGTGGAACCCGTGATTGATCTGTTGATCTCTTGTTTTCTATATTCTATCTAAATTATGCTGTAAATAAATTGTTTTGTTTATGTACTGTTTTTGGCTGTCCTGACGTAAAGTGAAACCATTGTTTATAATCTTTTAGATTTGCCCTCTTGTTATCGCTCTTTCTCTTCGTTTTCATTTCCACTCTCACTTTCCATTTCTCCTGTCTCTTTGTTTTCACTTCCCCCTTTAAGCTCTCCTATCTCTCCTTTCCTTTTTTCTCCTCTCTCTCCTATCTATTCTCTTTTGTATATATGATCATCCATCTCTTCCTCGTTTTTTCCCGTTCTCTCACTCTATTCTTCCCCATTCTCTGTAATTTTGAATTATCGCTGCTTTAAATTTCAATGACGTAAAATCTATATATTTTTTTTTTACTGTGATCAATATAATCTTTCCATCTCTCTTTCCTATACAGGTTAGATAGAGAAAAAATAAGAGATATAATGAAGAGAAAAATTGACGCCAGATATGCGTAGATAGCAGGAAAAAATATTAATATATTTATCATTAGAGTGTTGTCATCAGTCATTATTAGATTAGAGCTCTCAGTAGCCAATTGTTATCACATATTTTTTTCTTCATTTTCATAGAATGCGTTATTTATTATCGTATAAGTATGGAAATCACCAAGTAAGTGG
>NC_051417.1:31311659-31312056 GCF_015228065.2 Penaeus monodon | reverse complement strand
AGACTAGAAAACGTCCGCAGGAGTGGGGGGAGGGCGAAATACTAACGTGAGGCGAAAGAAAATTATATATAGTATTTTCATGAACATTTAAAATCATAATTTTTAAAATTAAATATCTAAAGAAATTTTGACATTTTTAGGTTCACTCTCACCACGGAAAAGGATCAATCTACACTAAAACAAAATCAAGTCTCAACATGCAGCAAAGGACAAAGAAAATAAAACCGAATGCACAGACCAAACGTCGAACAGGTCCTATTAAATTATATGACATTAACGAATAGAACGAGGGCAACAGAAAACAGACACACGCAGGGAAAGTATCTTACAAGGTCGGGGGTCCTTTTCTCGGGGAGGTATGTTATCTACGGAATCGCTGACCTCAACCGAATGCGCG
>NC_051417.1:31311332-31311396 GCF_015228065.2 Penaeus monodon | reverse complement strand
GCGTAAATATAACCGGCTATTTGTCCGCTGCCTTATTGAAGCTGTTTTCCTTTTCATGTAGCGT
>NC_051417.1:31309355-31310704 GCF_015228065.2 Penaeus monodon | reverse complement strand
CGCGAAGATAGGCGTGGTGTCAATGCAGGTACTGTAGCTCTCTCCACGTAGGCCTACTTAAGGAAGCACTGAGGCGTTTGAGGCATCAGTCATCGTGTGAACACCATCGAGTGACCATCTACTCTGCTGTTTGTCCCGTCCTGCTTCTTAAGCTTTTGCGTTACTCAATGGCCGCTCACGGTACGGTCAACACTTAGCTTACTGTATACGCTATATGCCAATACGTGCCTGGATTTAACACTGTACCTGTGAAATCTGGAAACTTGAAGAACCAGTGAAATTTGGTATCATCTTGTTCTCTAATGAAACATGTTTTAGTTTGCGACGGTGAAATTTGTCTAGGGAAAAAAAGGGATGTCGTTTTAGTCTCAGACGCCTATAAAAGTTTATTTTGGTTTATCTCATCTCTCCTTTATTCGTGTTGTTTCTGTTATTACTGCTAAGCATCCTAACCATCCTGAAAAAGAGGGAACTACTGAACAGTCCTTTTGCAGGAATCACATTCGCCGCCCTCCTCCTCGCCCTGGCCGCTCTCACGCACGCAGCCGACACCACCCACAAAGACGACGCACGACTTTTCTACGACGACAAAGACACCTCCGTCACCATCGGCGGCGCGTCCCTCTTCTACATCGGGGTCATCTTCGTCGGCCTGCTCTTGCTCGCGTCTGTCCTGGGCCTCTTCGGGACATCGGCCAAGTTTGCTCAGCCCTACGATTACGCCTCCGCTACGTGAGTTTCGCCTCGTGTGAGGAGGCGTTGGGTTTCTGCAAATGACTTTTTTGTAGATAGAATTTATTTTGTGTTAAGACAACTGAATCAAATTTATATTAATTCTAATCTCAATTTCAACAGTGGTTACGGTGCCCCTGCCCCAGCTTACGACGAGAAGACTACCTTCTCCGTCCAACAATTGATTGATGATGCAGTCAACAAGTTCCAGTAGAGCCCGCGAACTTAAATATTATTCGAGAATCGAATATGCTTACAGAATGTTCCTGTTCTGATGATTATTTATTTTCACAAAACTTCTGTGATTTTTTCTCCTTGTTGTCACAGACAGTGGAACCCGTGATTGATCTGTTGATCTTTTATTTTCTTTGTTCTGTTTAATTTATCCTGTAAATAAATTGTTTTATTTATGTACTGTTTTTGTTTGTCCTTTGACGTAAAATAAAATCATAGTTTATGCCCTTTTAGATTTGCCCTCTCCCTTTCGCTCTTTCTCTTTCGTTTTCTCCCTCACTTCCATCTCTTTTCTATATATAACCATCCATCTCTCCCTCATTTCCCCGTTCTCTACCTTTTCTTCCCCATTCTCTCTTAATTCTAAATGCTCGTTGCTTTAA
>NC_051417.1:31308955-31309315 GCF_015228065.2 Penaeus monodon | reverse complement strand
ACTATGATCCATATGATCTTCCCAAGCAATATAATATTTCCATCTCACTTCCCTATACATGTAAGAAAGAAAAAATAGGGGATATAGTGAAGAGAAAAGTTGAAGCCAGATATGTACAGACTGAACAGGAAAAATATTGATGTCTTTATTACAACGTTGTCATCAGTCATCATTAGATTAAAGCTCTCGGTAGCCAACTTTTACTTATCCATTTTTTCTTGAATACTTTAACAGCATTGGTGATGTTTGTTATTGAATAATTAAGGTAATCGGATCAGCAAAATATCAATATTGTGGCAGTAAGACTAAATATATGTAGATGTTTATGTTATGTATACATGTACATATATATCTTTTCAA
>NC_051417.1:31308664-31308876 GCF_015228065.2 Penaeus monodon | reverse complement strand
AAGTATATAGTTATATAAGTAATGACACGGGAAATAAAACCGAATGCACAGACAAAAAGGTGAACAGATAAAATGAAATTAAGATTAACGAATAAAGCAAGGGCCACGGAAAACGGACACTCACACAGGGAAAGTGTTTTCCATGGTCGGGAGTCTTAGTCCTGGTGTGGTATGTTATATCCCTACGGATTCGCTGACTACAACCAAGTGCG
>NC_051417.1:31308402-31308467 GCF_015228065.2 Penaeus monodon | reverse complement strand
CAGGCGGACAAATAGCTGGTTTTATTTACGTCTGATGAGTATCTCGATTTAATTTAATTTCTTAT
>NC_051417.1:31307490-31307778 GCF_015228065.2 Penaeus monodon | reverse complement strand
ATGAATCTTCTAGGATATTCAAGATCTTTAGTTTTGTTATATGAACGATCACACCTGTGATCTTTTGTTCTCTTTTCGGCTGATCATTGCAAGTAGGATATGGGAAAGGACTCTTACTGTTTACATTTATTATTTTAAAAAAAAATTACAAATGTGTTCACGCACACGATGTGCGGGACTTCGAAACCTATAATATATGGGGGTGAACACACTACGAACACAGGGGGGGGGGGTGAACACACACTAGTAACACGGGGGGTGAACACGGAGGTGAACACACACTAGTAA
>NC_051417.1:31305592-31307082 GCF_015228065.2 Penaeus monodon | reverse complement strand
TTTTTCACCTCTTTTAGGTAGTGTTTTTGTATACAAAAAACTTTATTAAGTATAGTATCTATCAATATGTTCACTTACCTATTTATGTATGTACCTGTACGAAATTCGTCTATATATGTAAAATACATAAGTATATGTAAATATTCATGTATATTTTATACATATCACGACCCCTGAAGATTTGTAGTGTGGCGTCAATGCAAGTACTATAGCTCTCTCCCCGTAGGTCTATTTAAGCAAGCACTGAGGCGTGTGAGACATCAGTCATCCTGTGACCACCATCGAGTGACCATCTATTCTGCTGCTTGTCCCGTCCCGCTTCTTCAGCTTTTGCGCTACACAATGGCCGCTCACGGTACGGTCAACGCTTAGTGCCCGGATATATGTGTGAAAAATACTGCACAGTATACATTTAACATTGTACTTGTGATACGTGAATGTCAAGTTTGTATATTTGGGTATTGGAAATTTCAAGAACCAATGAAGTTAGTATCATCCAGATATAGAATGAAACGTTTCAGTTTGCGACGGTGAAATTTGTCTAGAGAAAAATGGTCGTTTTAGTCTCAGACGCCTAAAGAAGTTTCATTTAAGTGGGTTTATCTCTCCCCTTTCTTCACCCATATGTGTGCTGTTTCTGTTTATTTTCCGCTAAGCAGTTTCGCCGTTAACCTAATAATTCTGAAAAAAAAAAACACTGAACCATCCTTTTGCAGGAATCACATTCGCCGCCCTCCTCGCCCTGGCCGCCCTCACACACGCAGCTGATACCACCCACAAAAACGACGCACGACTTTTCGACGACGGTAACACCTCTCTCACCATCGGCGGGGAGAGCCTTTTCTACATCGGGGTCATCTTCGTCGGCCTACTCTTGCTCGCGTCTGTCCTGGGCCTCTTCGGGACATCGGCCAAGTTTGCTCAGCCCTACGAGTACGCCTCCGCTACGTGAGTTTCGCCTCGTGTTAGGAGGCTCTGGGTCTCTGCAATTGTTCTCTTTGTAGATAATTTTTGGATGATAAGATATATTTCATTTTATGACAACTGGAACAAATTTACATTAATTCTAATCTCAATTTCGACAGCGCTTACGGTGCCCCTGCCCCAGCTTACGATGAGAAGACTACCTTCTCCGTCCAGCAATTCATTGATGATGCTGTCAACAAGTTCCAGTAGAGCCCGCGAACTTAAATATTATTCGAGATTCGAATATGGTTACAGAATGAAAATCCTGTTATGATCATTATTTATTTTCACAAAAGCTTCTCAACTTCTGTGTATTTTTTGATACAGGTCGTCACAGAAAACAGTGGAATCTGTGCTTGGTCTGTTGATCTCTTGTTTCCTATATTCTATTTAATTTATGCTGTAAATAAATTGTTTTGTTTATTTACTTGTTTTGACTATCCTGACGTAAAGTGAAATCACAGTTTATCCTCTTTTAGATTTGCCCTCTCCCAATCGCTCTTTCTCTTTCGTTTTCTATTTCA
>NC_051417.1:31305293-31305489 GCF_015228065.2 Penaeus monodon | reverse complement strand
TTTATATATATAACCACCCGTCTCTCCCTCCCTTTCCCATTCTCTCTATTTCTCCATATTCTCTCTAATTCTAAATTCTTACTGCTTTAAATTTCAATTAGGTAAAGTATGTTTTTTTTTCTTAAACTGTGGTAAATATGACCTTTCCATCTCTCTTTCCTGTACACGTAAGAGAGAGAAAAAATAGGGCATATAA
>NC_051417.1:31304949-31305080 GCF_015228065.2 Penaeus monodon | reverse complement strand
TCATTATTAGATTAGAGCTCTCAGTAAACATGTGTTCCCACATATTTTCTTTTTCATTCATTTTCATGATTGCTTCAGCATTTGCGTTATTTGATATCGCATCAGTGTGGCAATTTCCGATAAAGTGCAAT
>NC_051417.1:31304269-31304663 GCF_015228065.2 Penaeus monodon | reverse complement strand
CTGAACTACAGATAAGACTAGAAAACGTCCGGAGGGAAGGGGCACTAAATACTAACGTGAATCGAATGAAAAATATAGTATAAACAATTAAAATCATAAATTTAGTTGAAATATCTATACAAAAAATATTAATTTAGGTTCGCTCTCACTGCTGAAAGAGATCAATATACATTAAAATAGAATTAAGTCTCAACATTCAACAAATGGCATAGAAAATAAACCGAATACACAAACAAAATGTCGAATACATAAAATGAAATTAAGACGTTAAAGAAATAAAGGCAGGGTAACAGAAATCGGTCACTCACGCACGGAAAGCGTCTTACGAGGTCCTGAGTCCTGAGTCCTTGTCCCGGTGACGTATGTCATTTCTACGGAACCGATGACCACAACT
>NC_051417.1:31302558-31303793 GCF_015228065.2 Penaeus monodon | reverse complement strand
ACTGTAGCTCTCTCCCCGAAGGTCTATTTAAGCAAACACTGAGGTGTTTGAGGCATCAGTCATCCAGTGAACACCATCGAGTGACGACTTACTCTGCTGCTTGACTTGTCCTGTTTCTAAAGCTTTTGCGTTATACAATGGCCGCTCACGGTATGGTCAGCGCTTAATGTGTACAGTATATGCGAATACGTACCTGCGTATTTGGGTGTGAAAATACTGTACAGTATTCATACGTCTTTTTAACACTGTACATGTGATATGTGAATGATAAGTTTATATGCTTGGGTATTGGAAACTTAAAGAACTAGTGAGGTTTGTTCTGTTCTAAAATGAAACATGCTTCAGCTTGCACGGTGAAATTATATATGTTTGACTCTCAGACGTTCAAAGAAGTTTCTTTTATGTGGGTTTATCTCTCTCCACACACACATATAAGTTTTGTTTGTCTTGTTTCTGCTAAGTATTATCACCGTCATCCTCATCTTCCTGAAAAAAAGGCAACCATTGAATCATCCTTTTGCAGGAATCACCTTCGCCGCCCTCCTCCTCGCCCTGGCCGCCCTCTCGCACGCAGCTGATACCACCCACAAAGACGACGCACGACTTTTCTACGACGACAAAGACACCTCCGTCACCATCGGCGTCGAGAGCCTCATCTACATCGGGGTCATCTTCGTCGGCATACTCTTGTTCTCGTCTCTCCTGGGCCTCTTCGGGACATCGGCCAAGGTTGCTCAGCCCTACGATTACGCCCCCGCTACGTGAGTTTCGCCTCGTCTGAGGAGGCTCTATATTTCTGCAATTGATCTCTTTGTAAATAAGCTTTGGATATTGGTATTTACTTTATATGAATGCATAACTGTATAAATTTTATATTGATTCTAATCTCAATTTCAACAGCGGTTACGGTGCCTCTGCCCCAGTTTACGATGAGAAGACCACCTTCTCCGTTCAGCAATTAATTGATGATGCTGTCAACAAGTTCCAGTAGAGACTTCGAGCATTAATGTATATTCGAGAATAGAAAATACTTACAGAAAGAAAACCCTGTTACTATGATTATTTATTTTCAGTTTTCTGTGATTTTTTTCTTCTGATCGTCACAGGAAACAATAGAATCCGTGATTGATCTGTCGATCTATTTGCTATATTCTATTTAATTTATACTGTAAATAAATTGTTTAGTTTATGTGCTATTTTTTGGCTGCCCTTCTGATGTAAAATGAATTCGTTTG
>NC_051417.1:31302009-31302313 GCF_015228065.2 Penaeus monodon | reverse complement strand
TATATATATCTATCCATCTCTCGCATATTTTCCCATTCTTTCCTTTCGCTCCCCCCTTCTTATTCTAAATCTTAATTGCCTTAAATATCACTGAGATAGGAACGATTTTTCCCCTTAAACTATGATCCATATAGTCGTCCCATCTCTTTCTTATGTATGTAAGTGAAAGCTAAGAGTTATGATGAAGAAAAAAGACTGATATGCACAGACTGAACAGGAAAGATATTGCTGTATCCAAGCAAAGTAATTACATATAGAGTAAGTCAGATCTCCAAGTTGTCATTATGTATCATTTTCTCTTTCC
>NC_051417.1:31301733-31301952 GCF_015228065.2 Penaeus monodon | reverse complement strand
ACCTGATTTTTTTAATCAGGATTTTTGTCATTCGTTATTGCTTGATTTCGGTAATCATCAATGAAGAGAAGTCAAAGCAGCAAATATCAATATTGTGGCAGCAAAGATAAAATATAAAGCATGTGTGTATGCGTCTATTTTTGTATATACGTACGTGAACATAAAGATAAAAGAGGAAACATAATCACGATATGGATTAAATTTAATCGAAACGACTGA
>NC_051417.1:31300850-31301161 GCF_015228065.2 Penaeus monodon | reverse complement strand
GAAAAACAAATATACAATAACAAAACTACTCAAAATCATAAAATGAAATTAACCCTCTAAAAATTTATAACAATAACAAAAAAAGGGTCACACCGCCTAATAGGTTTAATCTACAGTAAAATAGAATTGAGTCTCGACGTTAAATAAATGACACAGAAAACAAATGTCGGACAAATAAAAGGAGAGTAAGACATTAACGAAGAAAGTGAGGGCGACAGGAAACGGACACTCCCACGCAGGGAAAGTGTCTTACAAGGACGGGCGTCTGAGTGCCGGTGTTTTCCCTCTATGGAATCGCTGAGCTTAACCAA
>NC_051417.1:31300529-31300782 GCF_015228065.2 Penaeus monodon | reverse complement strand
GTGCCCGAAAAAAAGTATCTAGGATATTTTCTTTCTTTCTTTTTTTTAGGCGTAGTTTTTTTGCAAGCTGCTAGGCATGATCAAGAAAAAAATATATACCATAGGAAATACTGGACCACTTGCAAAAGGTCCAAAGTCAGTTTTCCTAGATCATACTGAAGAAAATGATAAATACATAGCCACCTCCAAGTTTATATTATCTGTCAATATGTTCACTATCCTATTAATGTATTTATACCATCAACATTTCTTT
>NC_051417.1:31299157-31300361 GCF_015228065.2 Penaeus monodon | reverse complement strand
CAAACATATATCCCGCCCCTGAAGATAGAAACTGTGCCTTCAATGCAGGTACTGAAGCTTTCCTCGTGGGTCTACTTAAGTAAGCATGGGGGCGTTTGAGACATCAGTAATCCTGTGGTAAGACCATCGACTGACGACCTACTTACTGTTTATGCTGTTCCGAGTCTTAAGCTTTTGCGTTACACAATAGCCACTCACGGTACGGTCATACGAGCTTGTGCAGTATATACACATAGGTGCGTTGCTTTTGTGTGTGAAAATACTGTACAGTATATAAACGTTGATTTAACATTGTACTTGTGATATAGGAATGTCAAGTTTGTTTGTCTTAGAGAATTAAAGAACCAATGGAGTCTATAGAATGATCAATAGAGCTTTTAAATCTCAGACGTATATATGAGTATTGTCTCTCTTATTTCTGATGGCACTATCACCGCCATACTAACCATCCTGAACAAAACGGCAAGCACTGAACCACCCTTTTGCAGGAGTCACATTTTCTGCCCTCCTTGCTCTGGCCGCCCCCACGCACGCAGCTGACACCACCCACAAAAACGACGCACGACTTTTCTACGACGCCAACGACACCTCTCTCACCATCGGCGCCGAGAGCCTCTTCTATATCGGGGTCATCTTCGTCGGCATACTCTTGTTCTCGTCTTTCCTGGGCCTCTTCGGGACATCGGCCAAGACTGCTCAGCCCTACGACTACGCCCCCGCTGCGTGAGTTTCGCCATGTCTGAGACTTTGGGTTTCTGCAGTAGATCTCTTTGTAGATAAATTTTGAATAACTGCATTTCATTCATGTAATAAGATAATTAAATCAAATTTATATTAATTCCAATTTGAACTTCGACAGCGCTTACGGTGCCTTTGCCCCAGACCACGATGAGAAGACCATCTTTTCCGTCCACTAATGCATTGAGGATGCTGTCAACAAGTTCCAGTAGATACCGCGAGCATGATATAATATTCGAGAATCAAATATGCTTACAGAAAGAAAACCATGCTACTAGGATTATTTATTTTCACAAAAACTTTTCCATTTCCATAATTTTATTTTCCTGATCGTCACAGATATTGAACTTGTGATATTATGTTTCCTATATTCTATTTAATTTATGATGTAAATATATTTTTTTGTTTATATACTATCTTTCACTGTGCTGACGTAAAGTGAAATTACTGTTTATCCTCTTTTAGT
>NC_051417.1:31298710-31298924 GCF_015228065.2 Penaeus monodon | reverse complement strand
AACTGATCCATATCTTCCCATCTCTCTTTCCTATGCATGTAAGAGAGAGAATAAAAAAAAAAAATATGATAAAGAGAAAAGTTTAAGCCAGATATACATGGACTGAGCGGGAACAATATATATATATTTTTTAATGAATATTTCACATGCATTTGTGCTATTTGTTATCGCTTAAGTCATAGCAGCAAATCAAAATTGTTTCAGCTACACCAGT
>NC_051417.1:31298288-31298392 GCF_015228065.2 Penaeus monodon | reverse complement strand
GAATATAAATAGGTTCATATAAGCATGAACAATTAAAATCATAAATTTTGATTAAATATCTATAGAAAAATAATAAAAATTACATTTTTAGGTCACACACTGCA
>NC_051417.1:31298046-31298233 GCF_015228065.2 Penaeus monodon | reverse complement strand
GAAAATGGCATAGATAATAGGACCGAATACACAAACAAAAAATGAGTTCAAGACATTACCTATAATGCAAGGGCAACAGAAAACGGACACTCACGCAGGGAAAATGTCCTACAAGGTCTGGTGTCCTAGTGCCAGTGAGGTATGTTATCTCTACGGAATCTCTGGTCACACCCACACAGACACACGC
>NC_051417.1:31295653-31297467 GCF_015228065.2 Penaeus monodon | reverse complement strand
CACCACCCCTGACGATAGAAAGTGTGGCGTCAATGCAGGTACTGTAGCTCTCTCCCCGTAGGTCTACTTAAGCACGCACTGAGGCGTGTGAGGCATCAGTCATCCTGTGAACACCATCGAGTGATCATCTATTCTGCTGTTCGGCCTGTCCTGTTTCTTAAGCTTTTGCGCTACACAATGGCCGCTCACGGTACGGTCAACGTTTAGTTTTTACAGTAAATGCAAATACGTGCCTGGGTACTTGTGTGTGAAAATACTGTACAGTATACATACGTCGATTTAATATTGTACTTGTTATATATGAATGCCACGTTTTTATATTTGGGTATTGGAAACCAGTGAAGTTAGTATCCTGTTCTAGAATGAAAAGTTTTAGTTTGCGACGGTGAAATTTGTCTAGTGAAAAAAAAAATGATCTTCACATTTTTTGTTTCAGACAAAGTTTCATTTAAGTGTGTTTGTTTCTCCTCTCTCTCTTTCTCTTCTGCCATATTTCTGTTGTTTCTGTTTTTTTCTAAGCATTTTTGCCGTTAACCTAACCATCCTAAAAAAAATGCAACCACTGAACCATCCTTTTGCAGGAATCACCTTCACCGCCCTCCTCCTCGCCATGGCCGCCCTCACGCACGCAGCCGACACCACCCACAAAGACGACGCACGACTTTTCTACGACGACAAAGACACCTCTCTCACCATCGGCGCCGAGAGCCTTTTCTACATCGGAGTCATCTTCGTCGGCCTGCTCTTGCTCACGTCTTTCCTGGGGCTCTTCGGGACAACGGCCAAGGTTGCTCAGCCCTACGAGTACGCCCCCGCTACGTGAGTTTCATCTCGTGTGAGGAGGCTTCGGGTTTCCGCAATTATTCTCTTTGGATGATATGATGTATTTTATTTTATGACAACTGAATCAAATTTATATTAATTCTAATCTCAATTTCGACAGCGGTTACGGTGCCTCTGCCCCAGTTTACGATGAGAAGACCACCTTCTCCGTCCAGCAGTTCATTGATGATGCTGTCAACAAGTTCCAGTAGAGACTGCGAACATAAATATCCGAGATTCGAATATGTTAACAGAATGAAGATGCTGTTGTGATAGTTATTTTCACAAAAAAACTTCTGTGATTTTTTCTCCTGGTCGTCACAGGAAATATAGAACCTGTGATTGATCTGTTGATTTTTTGTTTCTTGTATTCTATTTAATTTATGGTGTAAATAAATCGTTTTGTTTATGTACTGTTTTTTGGCTGTCCTTATGACGTAAAATGAAATAATCGTTTATCATCTTTTAGACTTGCACTCTCCCAATCGCTCTTTTTCTTTCGTTTTATTTCTCACTATCACATTCTCGGTTTTTCCTTTCTCCGTATTTTCTCCGCCCTTTTCCTCCTTTTCTCGTCTCTCTTTTATCTATTCTCCTTTATATATATAACCATCCATCTTTCCGTCTTCCTGTTCTCTCTCTTTTAAATTTCAATGAAGTGAAATATATTTTTTTAGAATCCTAAACTATGATTCATATAATCTTTCCATCTTTCTGTCCTATAAAGGTAAGTGAGAAAAAATAAAGGATATAATGAAGAGAAAAGCAGAAGCCAGACTGAACGGGAAAAATATTGATTTATTTCTTATTAGGACGTTGCCATCAATCATCAGAGGAAAGCTCTCAGTAGCCAACTGATATCAAATATTTTCTTTTTCCTTATTCATATATGCTTCATCAGCATTTGCGTATTCGTTATTGCATAAGTAGGGTAATCACCGATAAAGTGAAAGTCAAATCAGCAAAACATCAATATTGTGGCAGCAAGACTA
>NC_051417.1:31294823-31295526 GCF_015228065.2 Penaeus monodon | reverse complement strand
TTTTGCCTTTTTTTTGCATTCGCCGCCCTCCTCTTTGCCATGACCGCTCTCGACACCACCCTCAAAATCGACGCACGACTTTTCTACGATGACAGCGAACTCTCTCACCATCGGCGACGAGAGCCTCATCTACATCGGAGTCATCTCCGTCGGCCTGCTCTTGCTCACGTCTTTCCTGGGCCTCTTCGGCACATCGGCCAAGGTTGCTCAGCCCTATGACAACGCCCCCGCTAGGTGAGGAGGCTTTGGCTTTCTGCAATTAATTTCTTTGTACAGAAGCTTTGGATATTGGCATTTACTTATGATGAATGCATAACTGTATCAAATTTATATCAATTTTAATCTCAATTTCGACAGCGCTTGAGGTGCCTCTGCCCCAGCCTACGATGAGAAGACCACCTTCTCCGTCCAGCAATTCATTGAGGATGCTATCAAGAAGTTCCAGTAGAAACCGCAAGCATAAACGAGTATTCGTGAATCGAATATGCTTTCTGAAAGAAAACCCTGTTCCTATGTTTATTTATTTTCACTAAGCCTAATCCACTCCCTTAATTTTTCCTCCCGGTCGTCACAGAAGACAGTGAACCTGCGATTTTGTTTACTATATTCTATTTCATTTATGCTGTAAATAAATTTTGTTTATGTATTGTCTTTGGCTGTCCTGACGTAAAATGAAATCATTGTTTAGCCTCTTCTAGGTGTC
>NC_051417.1:31294459-31294754 GCF_015228065.2 Penaeus monodon | reverse complement strand
CCCCTTCCTTTTCATTCTTGTCTGCTCTCTCTCTCTCCTGTATATTCTCTTTTCTATATATAACCATCCGTCTCTTCCTCCCCTTCCCCATTCCCTCTATTTTCTCTATTTTCTAATTCTAAATTCTTACCGCTTTAAATTTCAGTAAGGTAATTTTTTCCCCTTAAGCTGTGATCCATGCATGAAAGAACGAAAAAAAAATATTTCATGTGATGAAGGAAAAAGTTGGAGCCAGATAGGCTCAAACTGAGCGGGAACAATATTGATATATTTCTTCAAGGTAATACCATTGAAA
>NC_051417.1:31294247-31294391 GCF_015228065.2 Penaeus monodon | reverse complement strand
AATATACCATCCCTTATTAGAACATTGTCATCAGTAGTCAGGTTTTTTTCTCTTATCTTTCCCATGAATGTGTTATCAACATTTGTGTTACTTGGTATCCCATAAGTACGGTAATCACCAATAAGGTGAAGTAAAACTAGCAAA
>NC_051417.1:31293514-31293769 GCF_015228065.2 Penaeus monodon | reverse complement strand
ATATAGGTCACACCGCGAAAAAGGTTCAATCTCAATTAAAACAAAAATCAGGTCTCAACGTTCAGCAAATAACAGAGAAAATAGGACCGAATGCACAGACAAAAAGTCGAACAGATACTCTTTTTAAGACATTAACAAATAAAGTGAGGGCAAAAGAAAACGAATACTCGCGCAGGGAAAGTGTTTAACAAGGTCGGGTGTCCTAGTCCCGGTGAGGTATGTTATCTTTCTACGGAATCACTGACCACAACTGAG
>NC_051417.1:31293296-31293398 GCF_015228065.2 Penaeus monodon | reverse complement strand
AACAACAGTTACGTGTACACAATGAGAAATGGGATTAAATCGTGAGTTTACGACCAGAGTTCCTTATCCGACGTAAATATAATTATTGTGGTTTTCTACTTC
>NC_051417.1:31292861-31292972 GCF_015228065.2 Penaeus monodon | reverse complement strand
TGTGCTCGAAAAGATTTATTACCTGTTGGTATTTTTCGTATCTAACAGACTCCATGATTTTTTTTTACTGATTTCCCTTTTTATGCAGCGCTTTTGTACACAAAAACTTCA
>NC_051417.1:31291396-31292754 GCF_015228065.2 Penaeus monodon | reverse complement strand
GATAGAAAGTGTGGTGTCAATGCAGGTACTGTAGCTCTCTCCCCGTAGGTGTATTTAAGCAAGCACTGAGGCGTGTGAGGTATCAGTCATCCTGTGACCACCATCGAGTGACCATCTGTTCTACTGCTTGTCCTATCCCGCTTCTTAAGCTACACAATGGCCGCTCACGGTACGGTCAACGCTTAGCTTGTACAGTATATGCAAATACGTGCCTGGGTATTTGGATGTGAAAATACTGTACAGTATACATACGTCGATTTTACACTGTGCTTGTGATATGTGAATGCCAAGTTTGTATGCTTGGGTACTGGAAACTTCAAGAACCAATGACGTTGATATCATTCTGTTCTAAAATGAAACATGTTTCCGCTTGCAATGGTGAAATTTGTCTAGAGAGAAAAAAAAAATATCTACAAATCGTTTTAGTCTCAGACGCCTAAAGAAGTTTAATTTAAGTGGCTTTATCTCTCCTCCCTCTTTCTTTCCAGAAATATATATGTATTGTTTCTGATATTTCTGCTAAGCATTATCACCGCTACCCTAATCATCCTGAAAAAAGGCAACCAATGAACCATCCTTTTGCAGGAATCACACTCGCCGCCCTCCTCCTCGCCCTGGCAGCTCTCACGCACGCAGCTGACACCACCCACAAGGAGGACGCACGACTTTTCTACGACGATAACGACACCTCACTCACCATCGGCGGCGAGAGCCTCTTCTATATCGGGGTCATCTTCGTCGGCCTGCTCTTGCTCACGTCTTTCCTGGGGCTCTTCGGCACATCGGCCAAGTTTGCTCAGCCCTACGACTACGCCTCCGCTACGTGAGTTTCGTCTCGTCTGAAGAGGCTCTACGTTTCTGCAATTGATCTCTTTGTAAATAAGCTTTGGATATTGGCATTTACTCTATATAAATGCATAACTGTATCATTTTTTTATATTAATTCTAATCTCAATTTTGACAGCGCTTACGGTGCCCCTGCCCCAGCTTACGATGAGAAGACCACCTTCGTCCAGCAATTAATTGAAGATGCTGTCAGCAAGTTCCTGTAGAAACCGTGAGCGCAAAGGAATATTTGAGAACCGAATTTTCTTACAGAAAGAAAACCATGTTACTATGATGATTTATCTTCACAATTTTCTGTGATTGATCTGTCGATCTTTTGTTTACTATATTCTATTTAATTTATGATGTAAATAAATTGTTTTGTTTATGTACTATTTTTGTCTGCCCTTCAGACGTAAAGTGAAGTCGTTGTCCAGCCTCTTCTAGAGTTGTCCTCTCTCTGTCGCTCTTCCTCTTTCGTTTTCTTTCACACACACTTTCTCCTTTCCTATGTTTCCCTCTAATTCTCAAGT
>NC_051417.1:31290973-31291238 GCF_015228065.2 Penaeus monodon | reverse complement strand
ATATATATCCATCCATCTCTCCCTTATTTTCCCATTCTCTCTTTTCGCTTCCCCTCTCTTATTCTAAAATTAAACTGCCTTAAATTACATTGAGATAACGATTTTTCTGTTACACTACGACCCATATAATATTCCCGTCTCTCTCATTTTTATGTATGCAAGAAAGAGAGAGAGAAAAAAAAGACTTATTGTGAAGAAAAAAGACCAATAAAAATATTGCTGTATTCCTGCAAAGTAATTACATATACAGTAAGTGTGCATTTGT
>NC_051417.1:31290809-31290895 GCF_015228065.2 Penaeus monodon | reverse complement strand
GTCTCTTATCATGGCTTTATCATCAAAGAGCATTAATCATCAGGTCAGATCTCAGTTGCCATTTTTATCATTATCTCTTTCCTTCT
>NC_051417.1:31290621-31290740 GCF_015228065.2 Penaeus monodon | reverse complement strand
GTTATTGCTTGTTTGCGGTAATCATCAATGAAGAGAAGTCAAAGCAGCAAATATCAATATTGTGGCATCAAAAATGAGATATAAAGCATGTGTGTATGTGTCTATATTTGCATATACGT
>NC_051417.1:31290223-31290324 GCF_015228065.2 Penaeus monodon | reverse complement strand
TATCATGAAGCGAAAGATAAATACATAATAGACTCCTCAAAATCATAAAATAAGATTAACCATAAAAAATTATAATAAAAATCACGTTTTTGTCATACCGT
>NC_051417.1:31289990-31290191 GCF_015228065.2 Penaeus monodon | reverse complement strand
GCAAGATTAAGCCTTAACATTAAACAAATGGCACATAAACCAAATGCACAGCTAATAAACAAATACAATGATAATATGACATAAACGAAGAAAGTGAGGGCGACAGGAAACGGACACTCCCACGCAGGGGAAAGTGTCTTACAAGGTCGGGCGTCTGAGTGCCGGTGTTTTCCCTCTACGGAATCGCTGAGCATAACCGAG
>NC_051417.1:31289588-31289840 GCF_015228065.2 Penaeus monodon | reverse complement strand
GTAGTACCCGAAAAAAAGATATATATGACTTTCGTACCAGACCATGATTTTTTCTTCTTCTTCTTTTTGCATCATTTTTGTAAGCTGCTAAGCATGTGGTCGGTAATAAAATCGATCATAGGAAATACCAGACCACTTGAAAAGGTCTATAGTCTTTTTTCTAGATCATATTGAAGAAAATCATAAATGCATAGCCACCTCCAAGTTTATATTATTTATCAGTATGTTCACTAACCTATTAATGTACGTCTT
>NC_051417.1:31288296-31289533 GCF_015228065.2 Penaeus monodon | reverse complement strand
CCCTGCCTCTGAAGTTAGAAAGTGTGCCTTCAATGCAGTTACCGAAGCTTTCCTCGTAGGTCTACTTAAGTAAGCATGGAGGCTTTTGAGGCATCAGTCATCCTGTGGACACCATCGAGTGACGACCTACTTACTGTTTGTGCTTCTCCGCTTCTTAAGCTTTTGCGTTACACAATGGTAGCTCACGGTACGGTCAGATGTTTAGCTTATACAGTATATGCAAATATGTACGTTGATATTTGCGTGTGAAAACACTGTACAGTATACAATTGTTGACATTGTACCTGTGATATGTGAATGTCAGGTTGATGTCTTTGGGTATTAGAAGGTATTAGAAAATTAAAGACCCAAAGAGGTCTGTCATCCTGTTCAAGAATGGTAGAAACATGTTTCACTTTGAGGCAGTAAAATCCGTCAATAGAGTGATTAATAGACCGTTTAACTCTCAGATATATATGTGAATGTATTGTTTCTATTATTTTTGCTATACATTATCACTGCCATACTAACCATCTTGAACAAAACGGCAACCAATGAACCATCGTTTTGCAGGAATCACATTCGTCGCCCTCCTTGCCCTGGCCGCCCTCACGCACGCAGCTGACATCGCCCACAAAAACGACGCACGACTTTTTTACGACGATAACGACACCTCTCTCACCATCGGCGGCGAGAGCCTCTTCTATATCGGGGTCATCTTCGTCGGCCTGCTCTTGCTCACGTCTTTCCTGGGCCTCTTCGGGACATCGGCCAAGGTTGCTCAGCCCTATGACTACGCTTCCGCTAGGTGAGTTTTCGCTTCGTGTGAGGAGGCTTTGGTTTTCTGCAATTGGTCTCTGTAGATAAACTTTAGATAATTGCATTTAATTCATGTAATGATATAAATGAATCAATTTTATATGAACTCCAATGTGAATATCGACAGCGCTTACGGTGCTTCTGCTCCAGCCTACGATGAGAAGACCACCTTCTCTGTCCAGCAATTTATTGAGGATGCTGTCAACAAGTTCCAGTAGAGACCGCGAACATAAATGAATATTCGAGAACCCTGTAACTATGATTATTTATTTTCACAAAAAACTTTTCCATGCGTTTTTCTCCTGATCGTCACAGAAGACGAACCTGTGATTGATCTATTGATCTTTTGTTTCCTATTTTCTATTTAATTTATGATGTAAATAAATTGTTTCGTTTATGCACTGTATTTGGTTGTCCTGACGTAAAGTGAAACCATTGT
>NC_051417.1:31287677-31288241 GCF_015228065.2 Penaeus monodon | reverse complement strand
CACTGTCTGTCTCTCCTTTCTCCTTATTTTCTCGCCTCCCTTGAAGTTCTATCTCCTCCCTTTTCCTTCTTTTCTCCTATCTCTCCTTTATATTCTTTTCTCTATATATAACCATCTATCTCTTCCTCTCCTTTCCGTTCCCTCTTTTTTCCCATTCTATCTAATTCTAATTATTATTTGCTTTAAATTTCAATGAGGTCAAATCTTTTTTTTTTCTCTCTCTCTTAAACTGGATCCATATGATCATCCCATCTCTCTTTTCTTTGCATGAGAGAGAAAATAAGATGAAATGAAAAGTTGGAGCCAGATATGTACAGACTGAGCGGGAACAATAATGTATTTCTTCAAAGTAACGACACTGAAGTGTGAATTTACCGTCCCTTATTAAAGCATTGTCATCAGTCATCTTCAGATTAGAGCTCTCGCTAGTCAAGTGTTATCATATTCTTTTTCCTTCTTTTCATGAATGCGTCATCATTTGTGTTATTTGTTATCCCATAAGCACGGTAATCACCAATAAGTTGAAGCCAAAGCTGCAAATAATCAATATTGTGGTAACACCAC
>NC_051417.1:31285633-31285774 GCF_015228065.2 Penaeus monodon | reverse complement strand
AATGGCATCTTTTGTTCACAAACCGCGGAAAAGATTCGATTTCCAACAAAACAATATCAGGTCTTAACATTCCCCAAATAACGCAGAAAATAGGACCGGCTGCAGAGACAAAAAGTTGAACAGATACTCTGCTTAAGATTT
>NC_051417.1:31285497-31285613 GCF_015228065.2 Penaeus monodon | reverse complement strand
TTCAACAGAAAACGGATACTCAGGCAGGGAAATTGTCTTACATAGCCGGGTGTCCTAGTCCCGGTGAGGTATGTCGTCTCTTTACGGAATCGCTGACAACAATCGAGTGCCCCCCC
>NC_051417.1:31284878-31284967 GCF_015228065.2 Penaeus monodon | reverse complement strand
TTACCTGTTTCTATTTGTTTCGTACCTAACATGATTTTTTTCGATTTCCCCCCCTCTCTTAGGCAGTGCTTTTGTACACAAAATTTCAG
>NC_051417.1:31284155-31284712 GCF_015228065.2 Penaeus monodon | reverse complement strand
AAATAGAAAGTGTGGCGTCAATGCAGGTACCGTAGCTCTCTCCCTGTAGGTCTACTTAAGCAAGCACTGGGGCGTTTGAGGCATCAGTCATCCTGTGAACACCATCGAGTGATCATCTATTCTGCTGCTTATCCTGTGTCCCACTTCTTCAGTTTTTGCGCTACACAATGGCCGCTCACGGTACGATCAACGCTTAGATCTCAGACATATATATGTTATATGGTTTCTGTTATTTCTGCTAGGCATTATCACCGCCATACTAATCAAACTAACAACGGTAACCGATGAGCTATCTCTTTACAGCATATGCAGATACGTGCCTGGATATGTGTGTATGAAAACGTTGTACAGTATATATACGTCGATTTTACACTCTACTTGTGATGTGTGAATGCCAAATTTGTATGTTTGGGTATTGAAACCAATAAAGATGGTATCACCCTGTTCTAGAATTAGACATGTTTCTGTTTGATATGGTGAAATTTGTCAAGAGAAAAAATGATCTACAAATCGTTTTAGCCTCAGATGCCTAAAGATGCTTAATTTAAGTGGGTTTA
>NC_051417.1:31283314-31284133 GCF_015228065.2 Penaeus monodon | reverse complement strand
TCACCCATATTTCTGTTGTTTCTGTTATTTCTGCGAACCATATTCGCATCCTGAAAAAGAGGCAACCATTGAACCGTCCTTCTGCAGGAATCACATTCGCCGCCCTCCTACTAGCCATGGCTGCCCTCACGCACGCAGCTGACACCACCCACAAGGAGGACGCACGACTTTTCTACGACGACAACGACACCTCTCTCACCATCGGCGCCGAGAGCCTCTTCTATATCGGGGTCATCTTCGTCGGCATACTCTTGTTCTCGTCTTTCCTGGGGCTCTTCGGGACATCGGCCAAGACTGCTCAGCCCTACGACTACGCCCCCGCTACGTGAGTTTCGCCTTGTGTGAGGAGGCTTAAGGTTTCTGCAATTGTTCTCTCTGTAGATAATCTTTGGATGATAAGATGTGTTTAATTTTATGACAACTGAATCAAGCTTATATTAATTCTAATCTCAAATTCAACAGCGCTTACGGTGCCCCTGCCCCAGCATACGATGAAAAGACTACCTTCTCTGTCCAGCAATTCATTGAGGATGCTGTCAACAAATTCCAGTAGAAACCGCGAGCATAAATATTCGTGAATCGAATATGTTTACAGAAGGAAGACCCTGTTATGAAAATTATTTATTCTCACAATATATTTTCAATTTCTGTAATTTTTTCTCCTGGTCGTCACAGAAAACAGAACATGTGATTAATGTGACGAGCTTTTTTTTACTATATTCTATCTAATTTATGCTGTAAATAAATTGTTTTGTTTATGTACTGTTTTGGGCTGTCCTGACGTAAAGTGAAATCATTGTTTATCCTCTCTTTCGTTTT
>NC_051417.1:31283061-31283272 GCF_015228065.2 Penaeus monodon | reverse complement strand
GTTCCCTTTTAAGATCTTTTATCTACTCCCTTTTCTTCTCTCTCCTCTATCTATTTTATTTTCTATATATATCCATCCATTTCTCCCTCTTTTTTCCCATTCTCTGTATTTCTAAATTCTTACTGCTTTAAATTTCAGTTTATGGTTTTTTTTTTCCTCTTTTCTTTTCTTTTCTTAAACTGTGATCTACTTGATATTCCCAAAGTGAAGT
>NC_051417.1:31282173-31282524 GCF_015228065.2 Penaeus monodon | reverse complement strand
GACGTTCGAAGCGAGGAACCCAGAGTACTAACGTGACGCGAGAGAAAAATATATAACATAGACATGAACATGTAAAGTTCTACATTTTTATTACATATCTATTTAAACAAATAATAAATTTATAAGTTTAGGTTCAATATCCATTAAAATAAAAAAAAGTCTCAACATTCAGCAAATAACAGAAAAAAAGACCGAATGCACAGACAAAAAGTCGAACAGATTATCTGTTTAACACATTAACAAACAAAACGAGGGCCTCAGAAAACGGACACCAGGGAAAGTGTCTTCCATGGTCGGGTGTCCTAGTGCCGGTGAAATATATTATCTCTCTACGGAATCGCTGACGACAAC
>NC_051417.1:31281126-31281237 GCF_015228065.2 Penaeus monodon | reverse complement strand
ACTGTGGCACTCTCCCCGTAGATCTAAACTTAAGCATCTATTCTTTTCGTTCCTAGCAGACCCCATATCTTTTGGCGGCGTTTTTGTGCACAAAAACTTCATTATGTACAG
>NC_051417.1:31279616-31280927 GCF_015228065.2 Penaeus monodon | reverse complement strand
ATCACCACCCCTGAAGATAGAAAGTGTGGCGTCAATGCAGGTACTGTAGCTCTCTCCCCGTAGGTCTACTTAAGCAAGCATTGAGGCGTGTGAGGCATCAGTCATCGTGTGAACACCATCGAGTGACCATCTGTTCTGCTTTTTGTCCAGTCCTGTTTCATAAGCTTTTGCACTACACAATGGCCACTCACGGTACGTTCAACGCTTAGCTTGTACAGTATATGCAAATACGTGCCTGGGTACTTGTGTGTATAAATACTGTACAGTATATATACGTCGATTTTACACTGTACTTGTGATATATGAATGCCAAGTTTGTATGTTTGGGTATGGGAAACTTGAAGAGCCAATGAAGTTGGTATCATCCTGTTCTAGAATGAAACATGTGTCAGTTTACAATAGCAAAATTTGTCTAGAGAAAAAATATCTACAAATGGATTTAGTCTGAAGACGTCTAAAAAAGTTTGATTTAAGGTGTATATATCTCTCTCTCCACACATGTATGTATTGTTTCTGATATTTTTGCTAAGCATTATCACCGCCATCCTAACCATCCTGAACAAAACAGCAACCACTGAACCTTTTACAGGAATCACATTCGCCGCCTTCCTCCTCGCCCTGGCAGCTCTCACGCACGCAGCTGACACCACCCACAAAGACGACGCACGTCTTTTCTACGACGACAACGACACCTCTCTCACCATCGGCGGCGAGAGCCTCTTCTATATCGGGGTCATCTTCGTCGGCCTGCTCTTGCTCACGTCTTTCCTGGGGCTTTTCGGGACATCGGCCAAGGTTGCTCAGCCCTACGATTACGCCTCTGCCACGTTAGTGTTACCTCATTTGAGGAGAGTTTGCATTTCTGCAATTGATCTCTTTGTAAATAAGCTTTGGATAGTGGCATTTGTTTTTTACGAATGTATAATTATTAGATTTATATAAATTTCAATCTCAATTTTGACAGCGGTTACGGTGCCCCTGCCCCAGCTTACGATGAGAAGACCACCTTCGTCCAGCAATTGATTGAGGATGCTGTCAGTAAGTTCCAATAGAGACTGCGAGCATAAATGAATATTCAAGGATCGAATATGCTTACAGAAAGAAAACTGTTACTATGATTATTTATTTTCACAATTTATGTGATTTTTTCTCCTGGTCGTCACAGAAAACAGTGGACCCGTGATTGCTCTGTCGATTTTGTTTAATGTATTCTTTTTAATTTATGGTGTAAATAAATTATTTTGTTTATGCACTATTTTTGTCTGCCCTTCTGACGTAAAGTAAAAGCGATGTTGATCCTCTTTTTGGATT
>NC_051417.1:31278912-31279190 GCF_015228065.2 Penaeus monodon | reverse complement strand
TATTTTGAATTTCAACTGATTCCTTAAACTATACATATATTCTTCCTATCTCTCTGTTTCTTATTTATGTGAGAGAGAGAAAATCAATGATGAAAAAAGTCCAATATGCACAAATCTGATCAGATCTCCCAGTTGATATTTTTTTTTATTTCTTTTTCTTGGATTCTTTATCTGGATTTGTGTTATTTGTTATTTCTTGATTACGAAATCACCAATGAAGAGTCAAAGTCAAAGCAGCAAATATCAATATTGTGGAAGCAAAGATAAAATATAAAGCC
>NC_051417.1:31278140-31278476 GCF_015228065.2 Penaeus monodon | reverse complement strand
AAAAAATATAACAAAATCACTCCAAACCATGAAATAACATATATTTCATTTATTCATATATATATATTTTTTATTACGTTTAATCTACAGTAAGATAAGATCAAATCTCAGTACGAAGTAAATAGCATAGAAAACAAGAACCAAATGCACAGACAAAAAGTCGAACATATAAAATGAGAATAAGGCATTAACGAAAGAAGTGAGGGCGACAGGCAACGATCACTCCCACGCAGGGGAAAGTGTCTTACAAGGTCGGGCGTCCGAGTGCTGGTGTAGTATGTTTTCCCTTTACGGAATCGCTAAGCACAATCGAGTGTGTGTGTTTGTATGATTAGA
>NC_051417.1:31276537-31278001 GCF_015228065.2 Penaeus monodon | reverse complement strand
GTAAAATGCTAGGTATGTGGTCGGAAAAAAAAAAAAAATCGATCATAGGACATCCCGATCATTTGCAACAGAACCAAAATCAAGTTTTTCTCTTTTTTTCATATTTTCTAGATCATATTAAAAAAAATAAATAGCCACCTTCAAGTTAACATTGTCTATCACTATGCTCACTTGCCGATTCATGTGTGTATCTCCATTTCTTATGTATAATAATGTGTTTATTTATCTCTGTATATAAATATCTATCCCCGCCCCTAAAAATAGAAAGCGTGCCTTCAATGCAGGTACTGAAGCTTTCTCCATAGGTCTACTTAAGTAAGTACGGAGGCGTTTGAGGCATCAGTCATCCTGTGAACACCATCGAGTGACGACCTACTCTACTGCTTGTCCTGCTCCGCTTAAGATTTTGCGCTACACCATGGCTTCTCACGGTACGGCCAAATGTTTAGCTTGTACACTTTATGCAAATACGTGCCTTGGTATTTGTGTCTGAAAATACGGCACAGTATACAAACGTATTTGGGTATTAGAAAATTTAGAAAACTAATGAAGCCTCTATCATACTGTTCAAGAATGATAGGAAGATGTTTAAGTTTGAGACAGTGAAATTCGTCTATAGAATTATCGACAGACATTTAAACCTCAGACGTCTAAAGGAGTTTCATTTTACTTATCTTTTCTCTCTCTCTTTCTACACGCACATATATGAGTGTTTCTGTTATTTTTGCTAAGCATTATCACCGCAATCCTAACCATACTGAACAAAATGGCAACCATTTAACCAACCCTTTGCAGGAATCATATTCTCCGCCCTCCTTGCTCTGGCCGCCCTCACGCACGCAGCTGACGCCACCCACAAAAACGACGCACGACTTTTCTACGACGACAACGACACCTCTCTCACCATCGGCGCCGAGAGCCTCTTCTATATCGGGGTCATCTTCGTCGGCATACTCTTGTTCTCGTCTTTCCTGGGGCTCTTCGGGACATCGGCCAAGACTGCTCAGCCCTACGACTACGCCCCCGCTACGTGAGTTTCGCCTCGTGTGAGGTGGCTATGGGCTTCTGCAATTGATATCTTTGTAAATTAAATTTTGGATAATAGAATTTACTTTATATGAATGCATAACTGTATCAACTTTATATTAATTCTAATCTCAATTTCAACAGCGGTTACGGTGCCTCTGCCCCAGCCTACGATGAGAAGACCACCTTCTCCGTCCAGCAGCTCATTGAGGATGCTGTCAACAAGTTCCAGTAGAGGCCGCGGACAAAAATTAATATAAGGAAAACAAAAACTTTCCAACTTCTGTGATTTTTTCCTGATCGTCACGGAAGTTGAACCCGCGATTGATCTGTTAATCGTCTGCTTATTTTGTTCTATTTAATTTATGATGTAAATAAATTGTTATGTTTACGTACTGTTTTTTTGGTTGCCCTTGTGATGTAAAGTGAAGTTGTTTA
>NC_051417.1:31276147-31276290 GCF_015228065.2 Penaeus monodon | reverse complement strand
CGTGTATCTAACGACCTCTCCCTCGTTTTTCCCGTTTTTTTTTCTCTCTCTCTTTTCTCCTGTCCTTTCACTTTTATCTTATATAACTCTGAAGTGTGATTCATATTATCTTTCCATCACTCTCTTAGACAAGCGAGAGAGAA
>NC_051417.1:31275799-31275899 GCF_015228065.2 Penaeus monodon | reverse complement strand
AAATATATCTCTTATCAGTGTTATCATCAGAGCCTTCATTATCAGATCAGATCTGAGTAGCCAATTGTTTATCACTTTCTCTTAGCCTCTTTCGTTTGAT
>NC_051417.1:31275220-31275312 GCF_015228065.2 Penaeus monodon | reverse complement strand
ACAATATCATAAGAAAATTTTACGAAGTAGGGTATCCGAGACCCTATGTGTCATATTATTTCTACGGAATCTCTAACCACAAACGCGAGCGC
>NC_051417.1:31274911-31275068 GCF_015228065.2 Penaeus monodon | reverse complement strand
GCCAGAAAAAAAGGTTTATGATTTTTTCTGTACAGATTCCGGCGTTTTTTTTTCCAAAGCCACTTGCAAATGATCCAAAGTCGATAATTTTTCACTTTTTCAGTTTATTATTCAATAAATGGCAAATGCACAGCCTCCTCTAGTTATAAGGTTCACT
>NC_051417.1:31273379-31274680 GCF_015228065.2 Penaeus monodon | reverse complement strand
CCCGACCCATAGAATAGAAAGTGCTCTGTTAATGCAGGTACTTTACCTATCCTCATAGGACTACTTAAGCAGGCACGGAGGTGTTTGAGGCATCAGTCATCCTGTGAAAACCATCGAGTAATAATCTATTCTGCTTCTTAAGCTTTTGCGCTACACAATGGCCGCTTACGGTACGAGGAAAAGCTTAGCTTTTACAGCAATTCCAATTATGCGCCTGGGTGTTTGTGTTTAAAAATTCTGTACAGTATACAAACGTTTATTTAATACTATACTTCTGATATGTGAATGTCATGTTTATTTTTATGTCTGGGTATTGGATACTTGAAGAATCGGTGAAGTTTGTCCCATCCTGTTCTAGAATGAAGCAACATGTTTCAATAAGAGAGCAAAATTAGTCTAAAGAAGGAATACTCTTCAATACACAGTTTTAGTCTGCGACGTCTGAAGGGATTTCATTTCAATGTATTTTCACTCCTTTTTCTTTCTCTCTGTTAGTTCTCTTTGGCATTATCATAACTATAACCTGAACAAAGCGCCAACCATTGATCTATCCCTTTACAGGAACCATCTTCTCTGCCCTCCTCGCCCTGGGCGCAATCACGCACGCAGCCGACACCGCCCACAAAAACGACGCACGACTTTTCTACGACGACAACGACAATTCCGTCACCATTAGCGGTGAGAGCCTCTTCTACATCGGGGTCATATTCGTCGGCCTGCTCTTGCTCACGTCTTTCCTGGGGCTCTTCGGGACATCGGCCAAGGTTGCTCAGCCCTATGATTACGCCCCCGCTACGTGAGTTTCGCCTCATCCGAGGAGGCTTAGGATTTCTACAATTCATCTCTTTGTAGAGATTTGGATAATGACATTTATTTTATATGAAAGAATAACTATCATATGTATATTAATTCCAATCTTAATTCAACAGCGGTTACGGTGCCTCTGCCCCAGCCTACGATGAGAAGACCACCTTCTCCGTCCCGCAATTAATTGAGGATGCTGTCAACAAGTTCCAGTAGAGACCGCGAGCATAAATATTCAAAAATCAAATGTGCTTACAGAAAGAAACTCTTCTGTTAAGTTTATTTGTATTAAAAAACTACAACTTCTGTGATTTTTTCTCCAGAACGTTACGGAAAACAATGGAACCCGTGATTAATTTGTTGGTCTTTTGTTGACTATTTTCTCTTTAATTTATAATGTAAATAAATTGTTTTTTTTATATATACTGCTTTGGCTGTCCTGACGTAAATTGAAATCATTATTTATCCTCTAGAGTTCGGCTTTCCCTGCTACTCTC
>NC_051417.1:31272856-31273348 GCF_015228065.2 Penaeus monodon | reverse complement strand
CTAACTCTCACTGTCCGTGTCTCTTATTTCTCCTTACTTTTTATATCCCCTTTAAACTCTTCTATCTCTTCCCTTTTCCTTCTTTTCTCTCTTCTCCCTCTGGCTTATCTCGTTTATCTTTTTTTTTTTTTTCATTTCTCTGTCTCCTCTCATTTCTTCTCTTTTTCTATCTCTATCATCTCCTCTGTTTTCTTTCTTTTCGCCTCTGTGTCCCACTCTCCTATCTCCTATCTCGTTTCTTTTCTTACCTTCGCTATCTGTTCTCTTTTTTATATATATCCAACTATCTCTCCCTCGTTTTCCCCCGTTATCTCTCATTTCTCTCTTATTCTAAATTCTTTCTGCTTTGAAGTGTTATAGAGGTAATTTTTTTCTCAAACTGTGACTTATATAACCCTATCTTTCTTATGCATGTGAGAGAGAAAAAAGATAATTGATATAATAAAAGTTTAGCCCGTTATGCACAGACTGAATTGGAAGATATTGCTGCAT
>NC_051417.1:31270789-31270904 GCF_015228065.2 Penaeus monodon | reverse complement strand
TAGTGCTGGCAACGTTCTTTGTATGCTGTTAAGCATGTGGTCAATAAAAAAAATATATATTCTAGGAAATCCTGAGCTACTAGGAGGTCCAAAGTTTTAAGTGCACAGCCAACTA
>NC_051417.1:31269748-31270630 GCF_015228065.2 Penaeus monodon | reverse complement strand
TGAAGTTTACAGGTACTGAAGCTCTCCCTGTAGATCTACTTAAGCAAGCACAGAGGTGTTTGAAGCACCAATCATTTTGTGAACACCAGCAAGCCTACTCTTGTCCTGTTCCGCTCCCTAAGCTTTTGCGCTACACAATGGCCGCTCACGTTATGGTTGAACGCTTAGTTTATATAGTCTACGCTAGTACGTGCCTGGGTGTTTGAGTGTGAAAATACTGCGTCGATTTCACATTGTCCTTGTGATATGTGAACGCCACGTTTGTATATGTGTTTGGGTATTGGAAACTTCAAAAACCAATGAAGCTGAATCATGTTTCAGTTTGACAGAGAAATTCGTCAATAGAAAGAATCAACAAACTGTTTTAGTCACAGTTGTCTAAAGTTTCATTTAAGTAGGTTTATCTCTCTTCTTTCGACACACACATGTGTTATTTATATTAGCTCAGCTAGGCATTATCACTGGCAACATAACCATCCTGAACAACCACTGAACCATCCCTTTATAGGAATCACCTTCGCCGCCCTCCTCCTCGCCCTGGCCGCCCTCACGCACGCAGCCGACACCACCCACAAAGACGACGCACGACTATTCTACGACGACAAAGACACCTCCGTCACCATCGACGGCGAATCCCTCTTCTACATCGGGGTCATCTTCGTCGGCCTGCTCTTGCTCACGTCTGTCCTGGGCCTCTTCGGGACATCGGCCAAGTTTGCTCAGCCCTACGACTACGCCTCCGCTACGTGAGTTTCACCTCGTCTTATGAGGTTTCTACAATTTACCTCTTTGAATATACGATTTGGATAATGGCATACATTGTATATGAAAGCATAACTGTATCAAATTTATATTAAATCTGATCTCAATTTCAGCAGCGGT
>NC_051417.1:31269474-31269610 GCF_015228065.2 Penaeus monodon | reverse complement strand
CGTATGTGTGTATGTATATTTACGGCGCGCACGCACACACATTTTTTTCTCTCTCTTTTTTTTTGGGGGGGGGCGGACGTGAAAGTTTCAGGTTGGCTGCATTTACTATTCTATATTTTTCTTAAAGTCAGTATAC
>NC_051417.1:31269079-31269399 GCF_015228065.2 Penaeus monodon | reverse complement strand
CTTATTTCCATATATTTTAAAGCCATAAAATGGTAAAATAAATAGAAATCGATTTAGATGGAATGGTTTAAACATCAACCGCATTAAATGCCTTAATGTATCAATCACTCAGCAAATATTACGTTTTTATCAATATTTGTCTTGAAAGGACTACAGTTAAAAATATATATCTTTTTCGTTATGAAAAATATTCGTTGATCCCGTTATGTATAACATGTGTCTAAAAGGATTAAATTTCGATTAATCATGGATTATTATTTGATGAATTTCAGTTAACGGAGCAAGCATTCAAGGAGTTTTTCTCATTATTGATTATTATG
>NC_051417.1:31268405-31268535 GCF_015228065.2 Penaeus monodon | reverse complement strand
TACGTTTGAGCATCATTTTTGTAAGATCAATTTTTTAAAAGTGACAAATACACAGCCACTGCCGTTTACATTATTACTTTTTTTATTTACCTATTAATGCATATCTATTTGCATTTCTTCTGTATATTTG
>NC_051417.1:31267737-31268248 GCF_015228065.2 Penaeus monodon | reverse complement strand
CATCCCTGCCCCTGAAGATAGAAAGTGTGGCGTCAATGCAGGTACTGTGGCTCTCTCTGTAGGTGTATTTAAGCAAGCACTGAGGCGTTTGAGGCATCAGTTATCCTGTGAACACCATCGTATTAAGACCTATTCTGCTGCTTGTCCTACTCCGCATCTTAAGTGTTTGCGCTACAAAATGGTCGCTCATGGTACGGCCAATGCTTCGCTTGTACAGTATATGCAAATACGCGCTTGGGTGTTTGTGTGAAAATACAAACGTCGATTTAACACTGTACTTGTAATATGTGAATGCTAAGTTTGCTTACGTATTTGGGTATTAGAAACTGAAAGAGCCAGTGAAATTTGTGCCATCCTGTGTTAGAAAGATAGTAGCATGTTTCAGTTTAAGACGATGAACCTCGTCTATAAAATGAATGATATTTTACAAACCGTTTTTGTCTCAGGTGTTTAAAGGAATTTCATTTCACTGGGTTCATCTATATTTCCAATCTATCTTTTTTTATCCATA
>NC_051417.1:31266873-31267666 GCF_015228065.2 Penaeus monodon | reverse complement strand
CTGTTGTTGGCGCTAGGCATTGTCAGCAGCAACTCAACCACACTGAACGAAATGGCAACCACTGACCTATCCCATTGCAGGAATCACCTTCGCCGCCCTCCTCCTCGCCCTGGCCGCCCTCACGCACGCAGCCGACACCACCCACAAAGACGACGCACGACTTTTCTACGACGACAAAGAAACCTCTCTCACCATCGGCGCCGAGAGCCTCATCTACATCGGGGTCATCTTCGTCGGCATACTCTTGTTCTCGTCTTTCCTGGGCCTCTTCGGGACATCGGCCAAGACTGCTCAGCCCTACGCCTCCGCTACGTGAGTTTCGCCTCGTGTGAGGAGGCTTTGGGTTTCTACAAGTGATCTCTTTGTAAATAAGCTTTATATGATAGTTCTTATTTCATATTATAACTAATAAAATTTACGTTAATTCCTATGTGAATTTCGACAGCGGTTACGGTGCCTCAGCCCCAGCCTACGATGAGAAGACCACCTTTTCCGTCCAACAATTCATTGAGGATGCTGTCAACAAATTCCAGTAGAGACCGCGAGAACAAATGCATATCCTACTTATAATGGAAAATGCTGAAAGAAAAGGATATTTTCGTTATTATGATAGTTACTTCTATCCATACATGCCAAAATATCCTGTATATATTTATTCTTTGATGTTTTCTCCCGGTCAACACAGAAAACGATTGATTTGTTGATCGTCTGTTTAACGTGTTTAACTTTATTTATCTTATAATGTAAATAAATTTGATCTGTTGATATATATTTTTAATACCCTCATGTTGAG
>NC_051417.1:31266192-31266516 GCF_015228065.2 Penaeus monodon | reverse complement strand
TTCTATTTCTCTTTTTTTGCTCTTATTCTCCCTCTCTTTCCTTCTCTCCCTCCTCCCTTTCTCTGTCTCTCTCCCTGCCCCTTGCTATATCTCTTGCATGTAACAGAAAAATAAGAGACATAACGAAAAATGTCTATGTAAAGTACTTGTACATGTGTATGTGTTCATATGATATACCGTCCATTATCACAGCGTTGTCGTTATGGTCATCATCATCAGGTCAGCTGTTTCAATGGCTGTAAACACACTAAGTGTGTGTACAGCCTTGGGTCATCCATAAGAGTCAAATAGGCTAAAGTTCATATAAGAGAGAAACCTCTTATA
>NC_051417.1:31265889-31266020 GCF_015228065.2 Penaeus monodon | reverse complement strand
TCTCGTTCACGCGAGAGACAGAGAGAGAGATGGTATATGCTTCTTAGATTTTTAGAAGCATAAAATTAATATTTACTTCCAGGAGAAAGGAGAGATAGAGATAAAAAAAGACAACGGCAGTGAGACGACAG
>NC_051417.1:31265713-31265824 GCF_015228065.2 Penaeus monodon | reverse complement strand
ACGATTAATTTACATCAGAAGGGAAAATGGATTAGTTAAGAATGTGATAACCAAAAGATCAGCAAATCAATCACGGTTTTCATCTGTGTGTATCACGAGAAGAAATCACAA
>NC_051417.1:31264909-31265681 GCF_015228065.2 Penaeus monodon | reverse complement strand
TCCGTATGTGTGAAAAAAAAAATCCTCATAACAGGTGAACGATTTTTTTCCTCTTTTCACATGTTATTTTACTTTCCCCTGGAACTTGTTGACTGCATTCTCAGTGAACAGCTGAACAGAGAAAGTGGTCTACTCTTCGACGGCAGGGACAGAGGCATCGTAAGCGCTGTTGAAATTGAGATTCGAATTAATAAAAAATATGTATATCATTATGTATTCATATATGGTAAATGCCATTATCCAAAGCTTATTTACAAAGAGCTCAGTTGCAGAAACCCAAAGCCTCCTCACACGAAGTGAAACTGACATAGCGGGGGCGTAGAGGAGGGCTGAGCAGCCTTGACCGATGTCCCGAAGAGCCCAAGGAAAGACGAGAACAAGAGCAGGCCGACGAAGATGACCCCGATGTAGATGAGGCTCTCGGTCGCCGATGGTGAGAGAGGTGTCGTTGTCGTCGTAGAAAAGTCGTGCGTCGTTTTTGTGGGTGGTGCGTGCGTGAAGGCGACCAGGGCGAGGAGGAAATGATTCCAACAAAGGGATGGTACATTAGTTGCCATTCCATCAGGCTTGTGATGGTATTACCTAACAATAATAGCTGTAAAAACAAACAGGAAGGGAGATAAGACTGTGAAAAAAATACACGTTTAAGCAACTGCAAAATGTATCTGTCAATTTTTCAACTAAATTATGCAAATGAAAAAAAATCGACTTAGGACATCTGGAAATATTTCTTAGGATTGTCACGTGTTGTGCAGTACAAAAATAGCTGTCT
>NC_051417.1:31264445-31264794 GCF_015228065.2 Penaeus monodon | reverse complement strand
GCGAAAGTGAAAAAAGTTCTCGTCATGTTTTAGTCTGAAAGCCTGTAAGGCCCACTAGTCATACACATAGACACATACACACAGCTGATTAAATGTATATTTATATACAAACATTACAGCTGAAAGATCGTCCCTTCAGAAGCGAGGAACCCAGAGAATACACCGTGCAATAGTTTATAGCTATTGCAAAACGAGATCCCTAAGCAATAAACACAAAGCATAGAAAAACAGACCCAGTTCGCTTGCTAATTGTAGAACTATAAATTAGATATCAGATATTAATGTACTGACTGAGGACAACAGAAAATGGAGACTCTAATGACGGGGAAAGTGTCTGACGAGTGCGAAC
>NC_051417.1:31263009-31263159 GCF_015228065.2 Penaeus monodon | reverse complement strand
AGCAATAAATTTTTCGCTTAATCTGTGCCAATTGAGAGGAAGAGAGGGAAAGAAATGGAAGGATTATATGGGTTATAGTTTTAAAAAATAATAATAAAAGAAAAAATAGGGAAAGGGAAGACCTAGGAAGAAATAAATATAAAAAAAAAT
>NC_051417.1:31261270-31262929 GCF_015228065.2 Penaeus monodon | reverse complement strand
TTGATGGGGGATAAAATATGGAGAAAGGATATATATATATAAAGCGAGGAAGCTCATTAGAACACACATAACGACAGAGTAACCACATTCTAGAAGAACAAACAATTCACTATATGTCAGGAGGGCAGCAAGTATATACAACCATAAAGAAAACAATTTATTTACATTATAAAATAAATAACATGGTAAACAAGCTATTAACAGATCAATCACTGGGTTCACTTTATCAGGAGAAAAAGGTTGAAAGATTTTGATGATAACGAGTAATTATCATTGCAACAGATTTTTTTCTGCTTATTTGATTATCGAATCAAATTCATTTATGCTCGCGGTCTCTACAGGAACTTGTTGACAGCATCCTCAATTAACTGCTGGACAGAGAAGGTGGTCCTCTCATCGTAGGCTGGGGCAGAGGCACCGTAACCGCTGTCGAAATTGAGAATAAAATTAATCTAAAAAATTATACAGTTATGTATTAATATATAGTAAATGGTATTATCCAAAGCTTATTTACAAATAGATCAACTGTAGAAACTTAAAGCCTCATCACACGAGGTGAAACTCACGTAGCGGGGGCGTATTCGTAGGGCTGAGCAACACTGGCTGATGTCCCGAAGAGCCCCAGGAGAGACGGGAGCAAGGGCAGGGCCAGTAAGAGGACCCCAATGAGTAAGAGGCACTGGAAGCCGACGATGACGGAGTAGTTGCCGTCGATGACGGAGTAGTTGCCGTCATCGTAGAAAAGTCGTGCGTCGTTTTTGTGGGTGGTGTCGGCTGCGTGCGTGAGGGCGGCCAGGGCGAGGAGGAGGGCGGCGAAGGTGATTCCTACAAAGGGACGGTTCAAAGGTTGTCATTCTATCAGGATTGTGATATTATTACCTAGCAATAAATACAAAAACAAGTGAGAAGGGGAAAAAGACATTGATATGAAACATGGGCGTAAGAAATGCCGTCCCATTGTCGAAATTTCTCACTTAATCCAAGGAATGGGAATCTCATCAAGGAATGATTTCAAATGAATTACAATAATCAAACTACAAAAAATATAAACAAATCACATAGACAAATCGTATAACTAACTGAAACTATATATCAGTTATTCTATGATCCACTTTCACAAATAACGGTAGCATTTCAAAATCACAAGTATAATTTTCAATCAACGTATATTCACAAACTAATACCGTATAAAACCGTATGAGCTAAACGTTACACCGTACCCTGAGCCATTGTGTATCTCTAGAAACGTGACAGGACAAGCAGCAGAGTAGATAGTCACTCGATGGTGTTCACGGGATAACTAGTTCTTCAAACGTGCCCAAGCCTACTTAAATAGAACTACAGGGAGGTCCTACAGTACCTGCATTAACGGCATACTTTCTATTTTTTGAGGTGGGGATCTGTACTGTAATATCTATTTACAGAGAAGCTTTAGACAGAATGATTGATGTACATAGATATCCCGCATATTTATGCCTTAACCTATATTTATATATAGGTAGGTCTGTACATAGGTAAATGGATAGATAAAAAGTTATTGTATATGTTTAATCAACTGGAAAAGGTATATGTTATTTTTTCACTAAAATTTTGTGAATAAAAAAGCATCGATTTACGACATTTGCAAGCAGTTCTTGGGGTCGAAGAGTGCAGTGTAGT
>NC_051417.1:31261077-31261241 GCF_015228065.2 Penaeus monodon | reverse complement strand
GGTTTAGTCTGAAGCCTATAACGCATACACTAACACACCGAGAGCTCATTAAATTTGTATCTATATGCAAATATATACTAGCCTCGGGGCTAGATGACGTCAGAAGCGATGAACCCGGAAAATGGAGATTCCAAGGAGGGGAAGTCACGAGTGCGAATGACGGT
>NC_051417.1:31259280-31259594 GCF_015228065.2 Penaeus monodon | reverse complement strand
TATATGAAAGATTGATGAGGTGGGAGAAAATATGGAGAATGGAGATATATATTACGCGAAGAAGATAATGAGAAAACACATAATGACGGAGAAAGTACAAATATGGAAGAGAACAAACAAATAATTTCATGTCAGGAGGGCAGTAAATAGATACAAGCAAAAAGAAAACAATGTATTTACATTGTAAAATAAATAAAAAACAATATGGTAAACAAACCGTTAACAAATCAACCACTGGTTTCACTGGTTTCTCTCTTGATCAGGATAAAAAAGTTGAAAGGATTTGAAAGATTTTGGTGATAATGAATAATCAT
>NC_051417.1:31259024-31259199 GCF_015228065.2 Penaeus monodon | reverse complement strand
CGTATATTTTTTGTCTGCTTATTTGATTATCGAATCATTTTCATTTATGCTCGCAGTCTCTGCAGGAACTTCTTGACAGCATCCTCAATGAATTGCTGGAGAGAGATCATGGTCCTCTCATCATAGACTGGGGCAGGGGCACCGTAACCGCTGCCGAAATTTATATTAGAATAAT
>NC_051417.1:31258222-31258999 GCF_015228065.2 Penaeus monodon | reverse complement strand
GTTATGTATTCATAAATGTCATTATCCAAAACTTATTGGCCGATGTCCCGAAGAGGCCCGGGAAAGACGTGAGCAAGAGCAGGCCAACGAATGTGACCCCGATGTAGAAGAGGCTCTCACCGCTAATGGTGACGGAGGTGTCTTTGTCGTCGTAGAAAAGTCGTGCGTCGTTTTTGTGGGCGGTGTCGGCTGCGTGCGTGAGAGCGGCCAGGGCGAGGAGGGAGGCGGTGATTCCTACAAAGGGATGGTTTGGTGGTTGCTATTTTATTAGGGTTGTGATGGTATTACTTAACGATAATTACTGTAAAAACAAACAAGTGAGAAGGGGGGAAAGACAGTGAAATGAAACATAGGCGTAAGGAAAGCCGTTCCAAATTGTGGGAATTTCTCACATCACATCAATATATATTATTGACTTCAAATGTATTACGATATTCAATATTCTAAAATGAGAACAAATCACATATACAAATCTTAATTCTTGTAACTTACTGAAAATGTATGGGCATCTATGATCCACTTTCATAAATAACGTTAGTATTCGCATATCACAAGTAGAATTTTCAGTCAACGTATATTCACAAACTCCCACATACATTTCTGCAGAGACCGTATGAGCTAAGTGTTAAACCGTACCCTGAGCGGCCATTGTATATCTCTAGAACCGTGACAGGACAGGACAAGCAACAGAGTAGATAGTCACTATAAGGTTTCACGGGATAACTGGTGCTTCAAACGTGCCCAAATCCTACTTGAGTAGACGTGCGGGGTTGATTG
>NC_051417.1:31257485-31257945 GCF_015228065.2 Penaeus monodon | reverse complement strand
CGGTATATTTTATGTTTAAGAAACTACAAATAGTTCTTAGGATCGGCATGTGCTGTGCAGTACGCAAAATCCATTTTTTAGTCTGAAAGCTTGTGACGCCCAATATCCATAAACATACATACATATACACACACAGCTAATTAAATTTGTATTTATATGTAAACATATTCAGCTGAAAGATCGCCACTTCCTTGGGACTTCATGACGTCAGAAGCGAGGAACTTGAAGAATATAACGCGCAACAGTTTATAGCTATAGCAAAACGAGATCAAGTTTAAGCATCAAACTAAAAAGAAAAAAACAGACTAAATGCACCAGCTAAATGTAGAACTGTAAATGAGTATCAGATATTAATGAACAGAGCGAGGACGACAGAAAATGGAGACTCTGATGAAGGGGATACAAATGCGAATAACCGTGTACCCATCTACTGCATCGTTGAGTACACTCCATTTATATA
>NC_051417.1:31256733-31257446 GCF_015228065.2 Penaeus monodon | reverse complement strand
AGAAAGCCACTCGAAGATGTTCACGGGATGATTGATGCTTTAAATGTGGCTAAGCCTAATTAAGTAGACATAAGGGGAGGGAGTTACTACCTGCATTGACGGCACACTTTCTATCTTTAGGAGTGGGGATATATTCCGTAAAAATATATACATAGGTGTATAGATAGACTGATTGATGTACATAGTTATATTGGATATTCATACCATAGATTATATCTTTATTTAGATATGTCTGTATAAAAATAGATGGATATATAAGATGTACATGTTCAAGCAACAGATGCACATACAAAATGTATGTGCATCTGTTAATTTTTCCACTTACATTTTGCAAATGAAATAATATCGACTTAGAATATTTGCAAGAGCCTACTCTTCATACCCATACATAAACAGCTTATCAAATTTGTATTTATATTTGTATATATTCATGCTAATATATACAACTGAAAGATCGGCCCTTCCTTAGAGCTAGATGACGTCAGAAGCAAGGACCCCGGAGAATGTACCGCGCAATTTTTTATATCAGTAGCAAAACGAAATAAAGTTTTAGCATTAAACAAAAGACAGAAAACCACACCAAAGGCACCAGCTATATGTAGAACTATAGATGAGTATCATATATTGATTAACGGAGCAAGGGCAACAGAAAATGGAGACTCTAACGGGAAAGTCTCTAATGAATGTGAATGGCAGTGTACCTATCTTCTATA
>NC_051417.1:31254475-31254583 GCF_015228065.2 Penaeus monodon | reverse complement strand
TCGATTGACGATGGGTATAGATGGTCTATGCAATATTTTTTCGCATAATCTGTGCCTACCGAACCTGGACGTTTCTTTTCATCATGTCTTATTTTTCTCCTCCGTATA
>NC_051417.1:31252951-31254325 GCF_015228065.2 Penaeus monodon | reverse complement strand
CTGATAAGGGGGGGAAAATATGGAGAAGAGAGATATGTGCAAAGCGAGGAAGATAATGAGAAAACACATACATGCATAAAGAAAACAATTTATTTACATTATAAAATAAATAAAAACTATATGGTAAACAAATCAACCACTGGTTTCACTGGTTTCTCTTTTGACTAGGAGGAAAAAGTTGAACGGTTTTGGTGATGCTGAATAGTTATCATAGCACCAGTTTTTCTTCTGCCTGCATATATGATTATTGAATAATGCTCATTTAAGCTCGCGGTCTCTACTGGAACTTGTTTAGAGCATCCTCAATTAATTGCCTGACAGAGAAGGTGGTCCTCTCATCGTAGGCTCGGGCAGAGGCACCGTAACCGCTGTCGATATTGAGATTTGAATTAACAAAAAATATATACAAGTTATGTATTTATATAAACTAAATGCTATTATCTAAAGCTTATTTACAAAGAGATCAATTGCAGAAACTTAAAGTCCTATCAAACGAGGTGAAACTCACGTAGCGGGGGCGTAGTCGTAGGGCTGAGCCGGTGTCTCCAGGAGCCCCAGGAAAGACGGGAGCAAGAGCAGGCCCAATAACAGGACCCCGATGAAGAAGAGGCACTCGTAGCCGACGATGACGGAGTAGTTGCCGTCGTCGTAGAAAAGTCGTGCGTCGTCTTTGTGGGTGGTGTCGGCTGCGTGCGTGAGGGTGGCCAAGGCGAGGAGGAGGGCGGCGAAGGTGATTCCTACAAAGGGACGGTTCAATGGTTGTCATTCTACCAGGGTTGTGATAGTATTACCTAACAATAATAACTGCAAAAACAAACAAGACAAAATGGGGAAAACACAGTGAAATGAAACATAGGCGTAAGAAAAGCAGTTCCAATTTTTCGAATTCATCTCACTTGATTATTGATTTCCAATAACTTACGGTAATATATAATCCACAAATTAAAAGCAAATTACATAGACAGTTCTTAACACATAACTGAAACTATATGTTATTCTATGACCCACTTCCTCAAATAACTTTAGCATTCGCATATCACAAGTACAATTTTCAACATCTATTCACAAACTAACTCCCAGACACGGTTTTGTAAAGACCGTATGAGCTGGACATTAAACCGTACCTTGAGCGGCCATTATGTAGCTCTAGAACCGTGACAGGACAAGCAGCAGAGTAGACAGTCACTCGAAGGTGGTCACGGGACGACTGATGCTTTAAACGTGCCTAAGCCTACCTAAGTAGACATACGGAGAGAGAGAGAGTTGGTACCTGCATTGACGGCGTACTTTCTATTTTTAGGGGTGGGGATATGTAATTTAAAATCTATATACATAGATGTACAGATAGACTGATTGATGTACATAGTATATCGC
>NC_051417.1:31252707-31252917 GCF_015228065.2 Penaeus monodon | reverse complement strand
GAGTCTATACATAGATAGATTGATGGATAGACACAAAATATTGTACACGTTTAAACTAGTAAAGATGTATGTGTATCTGTTAATATTTACACTAAAATTTTGAAAGTGAAAAAGTTTCGATTTAAGACAATTGCAAGTATACATTAGGATCGCCATGTGCTGCGCAATACACAAAATCGCTGGTCTGAAAAAAGAAATATGGTTTACCTG
>NC_051417.1:31252343-31252667 GCF_015228065.2 Penaeus monodon | reverse complement strand
GTCTGAAAGCCTGTAACACCCACTATCCATACACATACACAGTTAATTAACTTTGTGTATATACATAAATATACGCAGCTGAAAGATCGACCCTTCCTTAGGGCTACATGACATCAGAAGCGAGGAACCCGGTGAATATACCGCACAATACTTTATATATAGCAAAACATAATTCAGTTCTGGCATCAAACAAAAGACATTAAACCATATCAAATTCACCAGCTAAATGCAGAATCATAAATGAGTATCAGCTATTAATCAACAGAGCGAGGGCAACAGAAAATGGAGACTCCAATGAAGGGGAATGCGAATGAGTGTACCTAT
>NC_051417.1:31251399-31251997 GCF_015228065.2 Penaeus monodon | reverse complement strand
TTTACAGCATCTTCAGTGTATTGCTTTTCAGAGAAGGTGATCATCTCATCGTAGGTTTTGGCAGAGGTACCGTAACCGCTGTCGAAATTGAGATTAGATTTCTATTATTTTTTATCATTATTATCTTTTTTTTTTCATTTATACTCTGCTCCAGCCTATGATAAGATGACCACCTTCTCTGTCAACAAATTCATTGAGGATGCTGTAAACAGGTTCCAGTAGAGACCGCAAGCATAAATTAGTATTATTCGATAATCATACATACAGACAGAAAAAAAATGTTATGATAAATATTCAGTATCACAAAAACCTTTCAACTTTTTCTCTTGATCAAGAGAGAAAATAGTGAAGCCAGTGGTTGATTTGTTAATGGTTTGTTTACCACTTTGTTTTTATTAATCTTATAATGTAAATGAATTGTTTTTATACCTGTATGTATTTTCTCGTTATTTTCCTCGCTTTATATATATATCTTTTCTCCATATTTCCTCCCTTCTCAGTCTCTCCTTTTTCCTCGTCCCTCTCTCTTTTGTCTTTCTCACTGCCTCCTTTTCTTGTCTTCTCATATTTGTTGCTTTCTCTCTCCTCACTTTTCCCA
>NC_051417.1:31251132-31251254 GCF_015228065.2 Penaeus monodon | reverse complement strand
TCATTCTCTCTCTCCTGTATATATGGAAGATAAAAAAGTAAGCTGGTAGTCACAGATTAATCGAAAAAGTATTGTTTTTATGTATATGCATATACCTTTTCTGAAAGGAGGCTTATTGGTTG
>NC_051417.1:31250750-31251073 GCF_015228065.2 Penaeus monodon | reverse complement strand
ACTTAGAATATTTGCAAGAGCCTACTCTTAATACTCATGCACACACACAGCTCATCTAATTTGTACTTATATCATGCGAATATTTACAACTGAAAGATCGGCCCCTCCTAGATGACGTCACAAGCAAGGAACCCGGAGAATATACCGCGCAATAGTTTAAATCAGTAGTAAAACCAGATAAAGTTTTAGCATTAAGCAAAACACAGAAAACCACACCAAATGCACCAGCTAAATGTAGAACTATAGATGAGTATCATATATTAATTAACGGAGCGAGGGCAACAGAAAATGGAGACTCCAACGGGAAAATGTGAATGTGAATG
>NC_051417.1:31249365-31249470 GCF_015228065.2 Penaeus monodon | reverse complement strand
ATTGACGATGGGTATAGATGGTCTATGCAATACTTTCTCGCATAATCTGTGCCTACCGAACCTGGACGTTTCTTTTCATCATGTCTTATTTTTCTCCTCCGTATA
>NC_051417.1:31247983-31249198 GCF_015228065.2 Penaeus monodon | reverse complement strand
AAAATATGGAGAAGAGAGATATGTGCAAAGCGAGGAAGATAATGAGAAAACACATACATGCATAAAGAAAACAATTTATTTACATTATAAAATAAATAAAAACTATATGGTAAACAAACGATTTACAAATCAACCACTGGTTTCACTGGTTTCTCTTTTGACTAGGAGGAAAAAGTTGAACGGTTTTGGTGATGCTGAATAGTTATCATAGCACCAGTTTTTCTTCTGCCTGCATATATGATTATTGAATAATGCTCATTTAAGCTCGCGGTCTCTACTGGAACTTGTTTAGAGCATCATCAATTAATTGCCTGACAGAGAAGGTGGTCCTCTCATCGTAGGCTCGGGCAGAGGCACCGTAACCGCTGTCGATATTGAGATTTGAATTAACAAAAAATATATACAAGTTATGTATTCATATAAACTAAATGCTATTATCTAAAGCTTATTTACAAAGAGATCAATTGCAGAAACTTAAAGTCCTATCACACGAGGTGAAACTCACGTAGCGGGGGCGTAGGCGTAGGGCTGAGCCGGTGTCTCCAAGAGCCCCAGAAAAGACGGGAGCAAGAGCAGGCCCAATAACAGGACCCCGATGAGGAAGAGGCACTCGTAGCCGACGATGACGGAGTAGTTGCCGTCGTCGTAGAAAAGTCGTGCGTCGTCTTTGTGGGTGGTGTCGGCTGCGTGCGTGAGGGCGGCCAGGGCGAGGAGGAGGGCGGCGAAGGTGATTCCTATAAAGGGACGGTTCAAAATTTGTCATTCTACCAGGATTTTGATAGGATTACCTAACAATAACAACTGCAAAAACAAACAAGACAAAATGGGAAAAGACAGTGAAATGAAACAGGCGTAAGAAAACCAGTTCTAATTTTCGGGATTTCTCACTTCATCTCACTTGATTATTGATTTCCAATAACGTTAGCATTCGCATATCACAAGTATAATTTTCAACGTCTATTCACAAACTAACATCCAGACACGGTTTTGCAAAGACCGTATGAGCTGGACATTAAACCGTACCTTGAGTGGCCATTGTGTAGCTCTAGAACCGTGACAGGACAAGCAGCAGAGTAGACAGTCACTCGAAGGTGGTCACGGGACGACTGATGCCTTAAACGTGCCTAAGCCTACTTAAGTAGACATACGGAGAGAGTTAGTACCTGCATTGACGGCGTACTTTCTATTTTTAGGGGTGGGGGTATGTAATGTAAA
>NC_051417.1:31247548-31247793 GCF_015228065.2 Penaeus monodon | reverse complement strand
CGCAGCTGAAAGATCGACCCTTCCTTAGGGCTACATGACATCAGAAGCGAGGAACCCGGAGAATATACCATGCAATACTTTATATACAACAAAACAAAATCAAGTTCTGGCATTAAACAAAAGACATTAAACCATATCAAATTCACCAGCTAAATGCAGAATTATAAATGAGTATCAGCTATTAATGAACAGAGCGAGGGCAAATGAAAATGCAGACTCCAATGAAGGGGAATGCGAATGACAAT
>NC_051417.1:31247111-31247209 GCF_015228065.2 Penaeus monodon | reverse complement strand
ATTTATAGCATCTTCAGTGAATTGCTTTTTAGAGAAGGTGGTCATCTCATCGTAGGCTTTGGCAGAGGCACCATAACCGCTGTCGAAACTGAGATTAG
>NC_051417.1:31246820-31247061 GCF_015228065.2 Penaeus monodon | reverse complement strand
ACTCTGCTCCAGCCTACGATGAGATGACTACCTTCTCTGTCAACAAATTCACTGAGGTTCCAGTAGAGACCGCGAGCATAAATGAGTATTATTCGATAATCATATATGTAGACAGAAAAAAAATATATGATAAATATTCAGTATCACAAGAACCTTTTTTTCTCTTGATCAATAAAGAAAACAGTGAAATTGTTTTTATAACTGGATGTGTTTTCTCGTTATTTTCCTCGCTTTATATATA
>NC_051417.1:31246401-31246530 GCF_015228065.2 Penaeus monodon | reverse complement strand
CTGTGTATATGGAAGATAAAAAAGTAAGCTGGTAGTCACAGATTAATCGAAAAAGTATTGTTTTTATGTATGTGCATATACCTTTTCTAGCCATCGTCATCCTATCTGATCTCTGAATCACCAACTGTT
>NC_051417.1:31243710-31244941 GCF_015228065.2 Penaeus monodon | reverse complement strand
ACTGTAGCTCTCCCCTGTAGGTCTACTTAAGTAACCACGGAAACGTTTGCGGCATCAGTCATCCTGTGAACACCATCCTGCGCAACACAATGGCCTCTCACGGTATGGTCACTTTTTTCTTTCTTTTTTTGTACTGGAATAATAGCATTGTCATGTGGTTTACATAGTAACACATAGTGAAAAGAATAATCTTGGATAAAGTATTTTAGTCTTAGACGTATATAGATTTCTTGGAAATAAATAGATTTGCATATAAGGAGCAAAATAAAGCTGTTTCATTCATTGAGTTGATATCTCGCCCTATCTTGTATCCCTTTGTCCCAATAAATTTGCGAAAGTCAATTTTTTTTCTATCAGTTTTATTGCTTGTATTATAGTTACTAGGCATTGTCATCAACAACTCAACCACCAGACGGCAACCAATGACCCATCCCTTTGCAGGAATCACCTTCGCTGCCCTTCTTACCCTGGCCGCCCTCACGCACGCAGCCGACACCGCCCACAAAAACGACGCACGACTTTTCTACGACGACAACACCTCTCTCACCATCGGCAAGATAACCCTATCCTACATCGGGGTCATCTTCGTCGGTATACTCTTGTTCTCGTCTTTCCTGGGGCTCTTCGGGACACTGGCCAATGTTGCTCAGCCCTACGACTTCGCCCCTTCTACGTGAGTTTCGACTCATGCGAGGAGCCTTTGGCTTTCTGCGACTGATCTCTTTCTAGATTAGCTTTAGATGATGACATTCACTTTACATGAAAGTGTAACAGTATCAAATGTATATTAATTCTAATCTCAATTTCAACAGCGCTTACGGTGCCTCTGTCCCAGCCTACGTCCAGAAATTAATTGAGGATGCTGTCAACAAGTTCCTGTAGAGACCGCGAGCATAGAAGAATATCATTCGATAGTCAAATAAACAGACAGAGAGAAACCCTTGTTGCTTCGATAATTATTCGTTATCACCAAAAGTTTTCGACATTTTTCTTCGGTAGAGAAGATTGTGAAACTAGTGATTGATTTGTTAATTGTTTTTGTATCATATTGTCTCTTATATATTTTATAATGTAAATAAATTGTTTTCTTTATGAAATGTATATACTTTCTGCCCTTCTGAGATAATGCGATTTGTTTGTTCCCTTTTTAATTTGTCCTTTATTTGTCGTTCTTCGTTTTCTCATTATCTTACTCTATGTCCCATTTCTCCGTGTTTTTTTCTTTCGCCAG
>NC_051417.1:31241940-31242649 GCF_015228065.2 Penaeus monodon | reverse complement strand
GTTTGGTTCATTAATATCTGATAATCATTCATAAATCTACATTTAGCTGGTGCAGTTGGCATGATTTTCTGTCTTTTCCTTCATGCTAAAACTAGATATTGTTTTGCTATAGATATAAACTATTGCGCGGTATATTCTCCGGGTTCCTTGCTTCTTATTTCATCAAGCCGTAAGAGCCTGTTCACACGAGGTAGTACCTACATAGTCATTGTTTTTCTTTGGAATCGTCCAGACGTAACCGCCGCAGTTGCAAGATCAGCCTCGTAAACGCACGATTTGCAGGCGTGTCGAGATATATATAAATGAATGCCATCGTTCACACAAAGCGGTGAACCGCGCCTTTTGAGGACACAGGCACCATCATTGGGTGTATGCCAACCAGTGTATGGCAACCCTGGCCACCACATGGACTGATCGCCGTGATTGGTCAATAGAAGTAATGGATTGAAATGCAATACTTTGCATCCACTTCACTGTCATATGGAACATAGAATGCCATATTCTAGTTTATATATAAACATATTTATATCAATAAAATGATACGGTAAAGGATTGCAATGAAAGACAATAGTAATATTATCCTTCATAATGGTGTTGGTTGAAAATGTCATTGATTCGTTCCAGGGGTTCAAAATGCCCCGTGTGAACAGGCCCTAAAGAAGGAGTCGATCTTTCAGCTGTATATAGTCTCATATTAATACAAACGAGC
>NC_051417.1:31240689-31241914 GCF_015228065.2 Penaeus monodon | reverse complement strand
AATGGTGGGTCTTTCAGGCTTTTTTTTAGACACCATTTTTGTGTACTGCACAGCACGCAATGATCCTAACAACTACTTGCAAATGTCCTAAGTCGATGCTTTTTATTTGCAATTTTTTAGTGGGAAAATTAACAGATAAACCTACATTTTGTAGTTGCTTAAATGTATACAATATAATTTTGTCTGTCCATCCACCTATCTATCTATACACCTATCCATATATCTGGTATATATTACGGTATAAATATATAGTATATCTATGAACATCTATATCCATGTTTTATCTATACATCCATGTATATAGATTTTAAATTACATATCCCCACCCCTAAAAATAGAAAGTACGCCGTTAATGCAGGTATCAACTCTCTCCGTATGTCTACTTAAGTAGGCTTAGGCACGTTTAAGGCATCAGTCGTCCCGTGACCACCTTCGAGTGACTATCTACTCCGCTGCTTGTCCTGTCACGGTTCTAGAGCTACATAATGGCCGCTCAAGGTACGGTTTAATGTCCAGCTCATACGGTCTTTGCAAAACCGTGTCTGGGAATTAGTTTGTGAATAGACGTTGAAAATTATACTTGTGATATGCGAATGCTAACGTTATTTGAGGAAGTGGGTCGTAGAATAACATAGAGTTTCAGTTATGTGTTAAGAATTGTCAATGTAATTTGTTTTTAAATTGTGGATTATATATTACCGTAATTCACTGGAAATCAATAATTGATGAGATTTCCATTTCCTAGACTATAATGAGAAATTCTGACAATTTGGAACTGCTTTTCTTACGCCAATGTTTCATTTCACTGCCTTTTCCCTATTTTGTCTTGTCGTGTTTATTTTTGCAGTTATTATTATTAGGTAATACTATTACAACCCTGGTAGAATGACAACCATTGAACCGTCCCTTTGTAGGAATCACCTTCGCCGCCCTCCTCCTCGCCCTGGCCGCCCTCACGCACGCAGCCGACACCACCCACAAAGACGACGCACGACTTTTCTACGACGACGGCAACTACTCCGTCATCGTCGGCTACGAGTGCCTCTTCTTCATCGGGGTCCTGGTATTGGGCCTGCTCTTGCTCCCGTCTTTCCTGGGGCTCCTGGAGACACCGGCTCAGCCCTACGAGTACACCACGTGAGTTTCACCTCATGTGATGGGGCTTTGTTTCTGCAATTGATCTCTTTGTAAATGAGCTTTGAATAATGGCATTTACTCTACATGA
>NC_051417.1:31240288-31240647 GCF_015228065.2 Penaeus monodon | reverse complement strand
TAATTCAAATCTCAATATCGACAGCGGTTACGGTGCCTCTGCCCGAGCCTACGATGAGAGGACCACCTTCTCTGTCAGGCAATTAATTGAGGATGCAGTAAACAAGTTCCAGTAGAGACCGCGAGCTTAAATGAGTATTACTTGATAATCATATAAGCAGACAGAAGAAAAACTGGAGCTATGATTATTCAGCATCACCAAAACTTTTTTTTCTGATCAAGAGAGAAACCAGTGAAACCAGTGGTTGATTTGTTAATCGTTGTTTACCATATTGTTATTATTTATTCTATAATGTAAATAAATTGTTTTCTTCATGCACGTGTGTGTTTTCCCATTATTTTCCTCGTTTTATATATAAA
>NC_051417.1:31239726-31240195 GCF_015228065.2 Penaeus monodon | reverse complement strand
GATATGACTGTCGAATAATACTCATATATGTTCGCGGTCTCTACTGAAACTTCTTTACAGCATCCTCATTGAATTGTTTGGCAGAGGTGCTCATCGTTGGCTGAGGCAGAGTATAACTGGGAAAAAAATCTAGTATCGATTTCGACAGCGGTTATGGTGCCTCTGCCCCAGCCTACGATGAGAGGACCACCTTCTCTGTCAAGCAATTCACTGAGGAAGCTGTAAACATGTTCCAGTAGAGACCGCGAGCATATATGAGTATTATTCGATAATATAAAAAGACAGAAAAAAATGTCATGGTAAACATTCAGTCTCATGAGAATCTTTTAATTTTTTCTCCTGATCAAGAGAGAAAATAGTGAAACCAGTGGTTGATTTGTTAATGGTTCGTTTACCATATTGTTTTTATTTTATAATGTAAATAAATTGTTTTATGCATGTATGTGCTTTCTCATTATTTCCCGCGCCT
>NC_051417.1:31239386-31239551 GCF_015228065.2 Penaeus monodon | reverse complement strand
CATATGTTACTTTATCTCTCCACATGTTCCCTAATATATCTATTTATTTCTTCCTAGGTCTTCCCTTTTCTATTCTCTCTTTTAAGTTTATATCTCCCCCACTCTCTTCCTCTCTCTCCCTTCTCTTCTCTCCTCTCTCTGTCTTTGTCTCCCCCTCCCATTCCG
>NC_051417.1:31239185-31239310 GCF_015228065.2 Penaeus monodon | reverse complement strand
CTGTGTATATGAAAGAGAAAAATAAGAGGAAAAACGTTTATGCTCGGTAGGCACAGATTAAGCAAAAAAGTATTGATTTTATGTGTGTGTGCATATACCATCTCTAGCCATCGTCATCCTATCTG
>NC_051417.1:31237088-31237843 GCF_015228065.2 Penaeus monodon | reverse complement strand
ATTATTAGCTAAATAACTAATTAAATTCGCCTTTACCTTAATAACTATTAAACACTTAAATATATTTTTAAAAAACTCATTTGGCTTGATTTATTGTGGAAGATATGGTGAATTGCAGGATTCTGTGTGTATTTCTTTGTTTCTTCACTGACAAAAATAATGATTTTGCTGATAAAAAAATACGAATTACTTCTTTGAATTAAAGAGGCGAAAGTGATAAATGCAAGATATGTCTCTGCCACGAAGTTCGCGAATGAATATTGCATTCCAATAATTTTCAATGTTCACAGTGGTCTTTAGAAAGATATCATGTATGTTTCCTCTCAGCTTTTCAGGTTTGATATTAATTAGAAATAATAACCCTAATTCGAACATACTCAACGAAGGTTGGAAGGATATTCATAAGTTTCTTGTTATTATTTCTAATTTCTAAATAATAACAAATATGTGTAATGTAAAGAAATCATTCGTATTTTCTTATCAACAAAACCATTATTTTTGTCAGTGAAGAAACAAATAATAATACACATCCTGAATCCCAATATTCACCATATCTCCCACAATAACACGCGCCAAATATCCGTAACCAGTCGATTTTAATACCAATATTGACGTTTTTCTTTAATAATAATCACTGACTTTGACATGCAATTCATGAGAAGAATTTAAGTATTGTTACTGAACACTTGGAATATTATTATATAAATTCTTACATGTTAAGGCTGATGTAGAGTGAAGTATAGATTTTTGCTGGA
>NC_051417.1:31236327-31236495 GCF_015228065.2 Penaeus monodon | reverse complement strand
AAAATGAATATGACACAAGTGCGAACGACCCAATATGATGCGATGTGTTTACATCCGGGGCTTTCAGAAACTCCCGAACCCGTGGAAGTGACTAGGGATACATGCTTAGCGTCGTCTGCTGTTTCATGAACCCGAACCCGAACACAATCCCAAATGTTTGGGATCGGG
>NC_051417.1:31234562-31234932 GCF_015228065.2 Penaeus monodon | reverse complement strand
ATGACTCGTTTAGCACGACAAAAATCAAAACCTAACCTTACCTACCTTCTATTTATGCCCCACCCCCTCGTTAATAGCACTTCGTGCAAAGTAAGAGCAAATTTGTTATATAGAATATTAGTAACACAGAATAGCCTTGCTTCGAAATTGAAGGTTACTCCGTGCAGCTTCGTAAAATACAAATTGACAAAATTTTTAAGGTTTCAAAAGCGAGATTACTGGTAACATACCAGGTGTTCTTAAAAAGTGATTTTTTGAAATTGGATATAGCTTGATTTTTTTTCTTGACTTGCCGAAAAAATATATATATATCACTGTCACCGTCGCACTTAGGGCACTTTAGCTCAGCTGAAATTATTTTGTACGACCC
>NC_051417.1:31232620-31232857 GCF_015228065.2 Penaeus monodon | reverse complement strand
GACATATACAGTATTAATGTCCACAAGATAATGAGTCTTACTATAACACATAACAACACTTCTGTGCTAAATGGGCCATTTCTGAGTTAATATACCTAAAGGAAAGTCCACATATTTTCGAAAATTGCGGGGAGATGTGGTCCACAGGGATGTGGACCACGTGGTCGACAAAAAAAGAGGCTGAGAAACTTACATATACCTTGCTAGGAATACCCCCTATTACCTGCAAAAGGTCCG
>NC_051417.1:31232060-31232594 GCF_015228065.2 Penaeus monodon | reverse complement strand
AATGCAGGATTATTATTAGTATTAGTATTTACCAGCGATAGGACGAGTTCACAGACGGACAATAATCATTCAGATAGATACAGTATCTCTCTAGGATTTAGATCTATAACCATCTGTCAATACATTCCACATGAATATACGCACATGTCCTCCCCGCATCCCGCAGAAATAGAAAGTGTAACGCCAATGCAGGTACAGTAGGTTTCCCCCGTAGGTCTACTTAAGTAAGCTTGGGTGACGTTTGAGACACCAGTCATCCTGTAAACACCATCGAGTGACGACCTACTCTGCTGCTTGTCCTGCCCCGCTTCTTAAGCTTTTGCGCTCCACAATGGCTTCTCAAGGTATGGTTTGATGCGTAGTTCGTTGACGTGTTTTGGGTGTTAGTGAATATACAAGTTGATGTGAAGGCATGCTTGTGATATGCGACCGTCGAACTGGTGTATGGAAGTTTTCGGATATCGGTAGTTAGAATAGGGAGTTAGTTTTCAATTGTAGTAGAATATGAATGGTGTTTTCAGTTAAGAATTGTTT
>NC_051417.1:31231390-31232036 GCF_015228065.2 Penaeus monodon | reverse complement strand
TCTTTTCTTTTTTTATTTATTTAATTCCCAGATATTTGTGGATTAGGTAACCTCCTATATTCGCTGGAAATCAGCAACCGACGAGATTTCCATGTGTCGGTCAGATTAAGTGAGAAGTTCAGACACGGGAATAGAATATAGTTAGAGGATTAAGATGTCGTTTTCCTCCGTCTGCCTGTCTGTGTATCGCTTTGTGTCTCTCTTAACTGTCTCAATAAACTTGTCAAAATCAGTCACTCTTATTATTTTTGATTTGGTTAAAAGTATTCACAATTATCTTTACCAACTCACTCAAAACAACCACCCATCCCTTTGCAGGAATCACCTTCGCCGCCCTCCTCGCACTGGCCGCCCTCACGCACGCAGCCGACACCACCCACAAAGACGACGCACGACTTTTCTACGACGACAAAGACACCTCCGTCACCATCGGCGTCGAGAGCCTCATCTACATCGGGGTCATCTTCGTCGGCATACTCTTGTTCTCGTCTGTCCTGGGGCTCTTCGGGACATCGGCCAAGGCTGCTCAGCCCTACGACTACGTCTCCGCCACGTGAGTTGTTTCGAATTTATCTGTGCTGTGCGAGTGTACATCTGTAGGCTTCAGGTGATTCTCATAACACCACTTTATTTCATAATACTATAC
>NC_051417.1:31230720-31231075 GCF_015228065.2 Penaeus monodon | reverse complement strand
AAGTATAAAATTCATCAAACGCACACTGTAGTCATATTAAATGGCATCAAGCATCAGTAGACAATAATTTAATAATTTTATCAAATCTATATCAATCCCCTTTTCCGTTCCAACAGTGCTTACGGTGCCGCCCCAGCCTACGACGAGAAGAGCACCTTCAAAGTGCACCAGGTGATTGAGGATGCTATTAACAAGTTCCAGTAGAGACCGCGAGGTTAAAATATCCTGCTGAACAGGGCGAAAAATAAAAGCATGTTCTTTTTCTTCCACTTAAGATTTCTCTTTAAAAAATTAAAGTTCAAACGCGCTGAAAAGCGCGAAGAAAAAAAATTCTTCTACTTAAAAATTCTCTTAA
>NC_051417.1:31230273-31230547 GCF_015228065.2 Penaeus monodon | reverse complement strand
CAGTAGCTTAAGGACTATTTCTTTTTTATTTTGTTAAAAGTGACGAAATTTGATGACAGATAAGAGAAAAAAATCTTTATTTTCCTACTGCTATGAGAATTATTTCTTTTCACGGTAACTTTTCTGCTGTGATTTGCTCTCTTGAATGACGAGATCGTTCTGTTGATCGTTTACCATATTTATTTGTATTTATTTGTTTTGCGATGTAAATAAATTGTCTTTGTTGTACATTATGTTTTGATGCACCATGATGCTAGGTGAAGTTGCTATGTAT
>NC_051417.1:31228502-31228746 GCF_015228065.2 Penaeus monodon | reverse complement strand
CAGAAGACACTTAAATCCAGGTGCGAATACCTAAATCGCAAACGAGAAATAAAGGTAATAACAATAAATAGATAAACGGCAGTTAAACCACAGCTTCCAACGCCGGTTTTAAGCGAAATACAATATTTCCCTCCAGTCGGTTTATTAGATTTATTTGTAAATAACCCTAAATCGTTTTCATTCTCCGAAAGTGTGTCATTTCCTAACTCTTAATTGATTAACAAAATCAGCGAAAAAGCTGATT
>NC_051417.1:31227678-31228021 GCF_015228065.2 Penaeus monodon | reverse complement strand
GACAGAATTCAAGATGACGCCACGGCTGTGCGTTTTACGACAGCTGATCTAAAATGGATCCAGGTTACCAGACAATAGTCCTATAACGTATCCTCTTTGCATATATTGACTATTGTAATCGTGTAGTCTTACTTAGACCTTATTTAGTTCGTCTTTATTCTCTTCCCTATGTTTTTATTTGTGATTTTCCATTATTGTGTGTGCGTTTTGAAGGAGATTTAATAGAAATAACCAGGGTAATGTAAAATGCACCACTGATTATTTGTTTTAGGCACAGATGGCATTTACGATTTTGAGGTTGGAAGCGAAATCCCATTTTCTTATTCTCCTGACGTGACTTCTT
>NC_051417.1:31227075-31227245 GCF_015228065.2 Penaeus monodon | reverse complement strand
AAAAGTAAGAGATGTTCACACATTATTCACCCTGGTTTTCTATCATTAATACTAAATGATTAAAAGATTATCAAAATGCATTATGCTAGGTGTACTTGCAACAGCACAGGAGAATGACAAAATTAAAAATATCAGTCAGAATCTTTATGTGTCATTTCTATGGGATTGCA
>NC_051417.1:31225095-31226209 GCF_015228065.2 Penaeus monodon | reverse complement strand
AGAAATCTGGCCTTTTGTTACACCAATCAACATCATTTTTACACGAAGCAAAACAATGCACATACAAGTTTACATGTATATTTGATACGATTCTATGACTAGGTAGGGTCCAGAATGAGTGTCATGCAAATCAGACATTTCGCACAGAGAAACCCGAAATAGATTTATTTCAACGCTGAAGAAGCAGAACCAGAAACCAGAAGCAGATAAGAACAACACTAAGTAATCGATTAACACTGGAGAAACATTAATTACATTAAGCATGCATCACCCAGGAATTTAAGGAGATATTTGCATGTTTCTAACACTTTAAGGACATTTTAACGACCAAGACATCTAAGGACGATACCAAAGCACTTTGGTCCGATACCAGAGGACCTATCACCGGTACCAAATCACTTGATATCGGAATATAATCAATAATATCAGTACCTAATACCGATATCGTAAAAGTGAACAACCGTTACTGAAACACGGGTATCATGGACCAAACGTCGATACCAATGCACCTAAGACCTATACCCAAAAAAAAGATATAAAATCACCTAATACCGATACCAAATTATCAAATCGCCTAACACAAAACACTGACCAGGCGACAACACCGAAGATTCCGAGGGCGATAAGACCGATGTAGATTATACTATTAGGGTCAAAGGCCACGTTACTGGTGCTGTTGGTGCCCGTGGACGTGAAGAAGAAGCGGGGGGTCTCCTCTCCCTCTCTAACCAGGCATCTAACACCGATACCACAACCCCCCAAAAATCGATACCAAACGACCCAACCACCCAAAAACCGATACCAAATGACCCAACCACCCCAAAACCGATACCGGAACGCCCAACACCAGACAGCAAAAACACCTGTCGATACCTAATACCTGATACCGAGAGAAAATTCGGTCAGTGTCACCCACCGCAAGTCCGGCGGATGTGGCGGTGCGTGAGCGTGGGAGGGGGGGGGGGAGAAGCAGCTCCTTGGGATCCTTTGAGAATCCTATAGTGTGGAGTGCTTCGAGGAGGATGTTTTTCGAGGGTGAAGGTCCTCCTCGGGAAAGTATTTCTTTCTCGTGATTCGCTTCAAGTTGAGATTCGGGTCATTTTTTCAAGGGAGA
>NC_051417.1:31224199-31224372 GCF_015228065.2 Penaeus monodon | reverse complement strand
TTTATACAATTTCCTCCATCCACCTCAGCCTCACTTCTCCAACCAATCTGTCTGGAAGTTAATTCATCTCAACAGTCACTTAAAGTCACTTCAGGGGAATAATTAAGTGTTCAGGGTTGTAATAGTGACGGAAGGAGGCCCTCACTTTGTTCGCTCTTTCATTATGTTGTTTC
>NC_051417.1:31222291-31222563 GCF_015228065.2 Penaeus monodon | reverse complement strand
GGTGGCCAGCTGATCGGCACCGCTCGAATGCCAGGCCTCCAGACTGTCCGTATTTAAGAGGCTTCCTGCTGCCTCTTCCTCACACTTGCTCCCTCTGCCCCTCGGTGTGCGCTCGTGTTCCGCTCTCGTGTGAATTTCAGTGAATTTTCGAAATGGCTCTCAGAGGTAAGGCTCTCGGCGGGGGAGGGATTGAGGATTGATTTGATTGGCAGTTCTGAGGGGGAAAGTTCATGCGAATTGAAGGATTTGGGTCATGCGTTAAGACTGTAGAT
>NC_051417.1:31222037-31222106 GCF_015228065.2 Penaeus monodon | reverse complement strand
GCAAAAAGAATATAGGAACACTGTATAATAGACTCACCTGAAAATAGTGTAGTAGTGATATATACCTCT
>NC_051417.1:31221213-31221980 GCF_015228065.2 Penaeus monodon | reverse complement strand
TGTGTATAAAAACACGTATAGATTTATATTAATTGTCATGTACAACATTGATGGTATTGTCTCAAATAGTAATGTTTACAACGTTGATAATAGTACTAGCTATATATACCATAAACACACATGACAACACTAATATGTATATGCAGTATAAACTCAAATCAATGGTAAAATATATAAAGCAGATCCACAATAACAACACTAATACAACATGCCTTAATAATACTTTCTCTTTCACCCCAGGAATGACCGCCTTTTTGATCTTCGCCTCCGTGGCTGCCACCATCGCCCATGCAGCTGAGGACAGAGAGGGAGAGGAGACCCCCCGCTTCTTCTTCACGTCCACGGGCACCAACAGCACCAGTAACGTGGCCTTTGACCCTAATAGTATAATCTACATCGGTCTTATCGCCCTCGGAATCTTCGGTGTTATCGCCTTGGTTGGATTCTTCTCGGAGGAGGCTAAGGAAGAGGCTAACTATATCGCACCCACGTAAGAGAGAGAGAGATATGTGTGCATGTTATTGTTTCGTGTTGGGTTTTATCATTGCTGTTTTTTTTCTGGGGAGGGAGGGTCTTTTGTTTGTTTGTGTTGATAAGTTGGGGTTGTTTATAAAGTTTTGTAATTTTAGAGTAGAGTAATTATCTACCTTGCGAATACATGTATTTTCTGAGTAATTCTTTGGCGTTAAGTCAGGGTGACTCATATAAACCACTTCAAAATCTTTCAAATCCTTCATCATTCCAAAGAATAAACATACCATTTTCAA
>NC_051417.1:31220935-31221154 GCF_015228065.2 Penaeus monodon | reverse complement strand
CTCAGAATAACGAAGCCAACAAGAAGATACTAGAGATACCAGCTGCCCTACATTCCCCTCAGAGTAAACAGCACACCTTCCCTGTACTTACCCTAATACCCTCCTTCCAGGCTATACAATGCCCCGACTTCCCCCTACGGCCACGAGGAGAGTTCGTACACATCTTATGCCGTCCACCGCTCCTTAGAAGATGCCGCTGATAAGTACGAGTAGACGGGA
>NC_051417.1:31220696-31220898 GCF_015228065.2 Penaeus monodon | reverse complement strand
GGTTTGTATGACGGAGCGCGCCGTCGGATTCTCATGTCTGATTTTGCTTGCTCTATTTTCTTTTCTCTTGTTTGTGTCTTTTTATTTGTCTTTTTTTCTGTCTGGCTCTTTCTTTTTTCTGTTTGAATATGTTTCTCTATCGTTTTTTTTGTGAAATGTTAATTTATTATTATATCATTCCGAATTAAAAAAAAAAAAAAAA
>NC_051417.1:31220337-31220645 GCF_015228065.2 Penaeus monodon | reverse complement strand
TACCCTTTTCAACTTCTTGTTCGTTTTATACTCAGCATCGATGTGTCGATACTCACGACTGTGTTCAAGTTGTTGATATTTATTATTTTGTAAATAAATTTTCATTTTTTTCGTGATTGTTTACACATATCCTTAACAAATTTTCGAGAAGAAAAGACTAAAGAAAATAATGGGTATTCTGCAGTAAGATATATTTTCTAGTAATCAACATTTCTTTCAACTATGTCATGTTCAGAATAGCATATAATTATGCAATAATGAAATAAACTGAAGAATAATATAGTTATTGCAATGCGAATTCATGATAA
>NC_051417.1:31218593-31218821 GCF_015228065.2 Penaeus monodon | reverse complement strand
CAAAAGCGGGTTAAAGCTAAATTTACGAAAGACACCCCTAAAAGGCTGCAATTCCTCCACTATACGTTTTCTGTTAACCCCTTCTTCTAGATATTTCTGTTATAGTTATACTTGCAATAACGACTTCTTCAGATATCATACTTTTCAAATTTAAGTCTAGCATCAGCATCATGAACCATTTCGCTAATCTTCATGTCTAAGATCTTGCATATATCGCAAGAAACAAAC
>NC_051417.1:31217557-31217636 GCF_015228065.2 Penaeus monodon | reverse complement strand
AGATTGGCAAAAACCACTCTGGTTATTGTTTCCCTAGTAAATTAATGTGTGAAATGTCATAGAAAGATAAAGATAAAGT
>NC_051417.1:31216325-31217170 GCF_015228065.2 Penaeus monodon | reverse complement strand
CCATCACCCCCCACTTCCCCGACACGTAAAATCTCTTGTCATCACACCTGCAGACCTAAACCTTATCCCGACCTACATTCACGCGTCCCACGGCCCACCTCCCGAGCCTAACCACAGCGGATCTGGAACGTAAACAGATCGAACGAACGAGCAGTCAGGTGTTTGGTCCCTGTTAACTCGGGGGGAGGGGGGGGGGGATTTTAATGGTTTTTGGGTCGGTAGGACAAGGTAAGGGTTAAGGGGAACGTTGTGAAAGGGGCTGAAGCATTGTATACTGATGAAGGGGGTATGTATTTGATGCTTTTAGAGTGGATCTTCGTCGGGTGTGTTTTTGTTATTTTATGATGGCGGTGTGTTTCTGATGAGGATGGAATCGAAACGTGTCTGGTACTTGTCTGGCGTTCTGATGTTATTCATTCTTTTTTTTTATGTGTGTCACTATTAAGTTTGCTTCAAATTACCGGTCTTATTATTATATTTCTTATTATGTTTCATATCCTTTTCAGCATGGTATTATTATTTTTGATAGAGTAAGGTATTTTTATCATAAAAATATTCACTGTTTTAATATTATCGATGTTTTTTACTGTTATTACCACTCTGATCATAGTTATTATCACTGAAATGATTCATATTAATATAATTCTCATGTCCCTTATCATTTTCATGTGTTGTTCCCTCTCTCTGGCAAATCACAGCAAAACTGTAATAAAGTCTCAGAAAGAGATTTATATGAAACATGGACTGACATTAACAAAATAATATTAATGGCCAGAACTAATGTTTAGCAGTGCTCTCCCTTCATAGCAATTTCTAAGTTACTGGCTATTAATATTGAGATGCAA
>NC_051417.1:31214105-31214731 GCF_015228065.2 Penaeus monodon | reverse complement strand
TTCCTTGCTATCGTTGTGATATAACCAAACAGGTAATTATATCACTACTCTTATAGCAATCATAATGATTGCAATGTTATGAATAAGAAACAGGATTTCACTGTTAGTTTCAACATTACTCCAAGCTCTCTTTTTCATTTCGGTCTTCGAATATTCCTCAACCCTTTGATATGTAAAGGTAACAAAGAATTAATGTAGGCTGACTGAACACTACAGCATACAAAAAGAAACAACTATTTATTTACATCATTCCAATAAAAACAAATTAGCAACAAAATTAACATACCACTCAATAAATTAAACAAGGAAAAAAAATAATATGAAAGAAAACAACAACAGCAATAAATATCGAAGTTCTAAATCCTCAATCGGATTTAAAGAGAGCGAGAAAAAAAAAACTTTTTTTTTCTATTTTCTCTTTCTTTCAAACCCCAAAAGGCCGTTCAGTGGGTCTTCCTTACTGGTACTTGTTGGCCGCGTCTTCCAGTGAACGGTGAACTGAGTATGAACTTTCCTCCTGTGCGTAGACGGGGGGAGAGGCGTAGGCGCTGCAGGAGGGAGGGAGATGCATGTAGTTTAGAGGGTGTGGCATGATATGAATGATCGCGATAAGAGTTTTTGTCATC
>NC_051417.1:31213250-31213949 GCF_015228065.2 Penaeus monodon | reverse complement strand
TTTGATATATCTTCTAATAACCCAATATTTTCGGTTATAAGAACCTCTGTTTTACTATGAAAACAGATCTACTAAGATGTATATACCCTCTCACTTCACGCTTCACAAAATCTATCTTATCTCTACCTATCTCTTTATCATACCATCTACACCGCATATACATTTTCTTCTCTTTTATCTCTGTCTATCTATTTATCCTTCCATCTACATCCTCTGAGTACTTTCATATCTTGTATATCTGTCTATTTATCATTTATCCATCTACATCCTCTAAGTACTTCCATCTCTGGCTATCTATTTATCCTTCCATCTACATGCTCTAGATATATTCCTATCCCCGATTTGAATATCATTCATCCATCTACATCTTCTACATACTTCCATCTCCTGTATCTCCGTCTATCTTTCTATCGCTCCAACGACACCACCTAAATACTTACGTAGGAGCGGCATAGCCTGGGGACTTGAGGGCATCAGCCTGGAAGAAGCCAAAGAAGACAGCGGCGGCAGCGATGAGGAAGGCCATCAGGATAATGAAGCCAGTGCCAGCGTCGAAGGTAAGGGAGGTTTTATCGGAGTCCGAATCGAAAAGGCGCGCTTTCTCCTTCTGCGTCACCTGCGAGGCCTGTGTCAGAGTGGCCACTGAGACGAGGAGGATGGCGAAGAGAATTCCTGAGGAGAGAAAGATGTCGATGTGCA
>NC_051417.1:31212568-31213225 GCF_015228065.2 Penaeus monodon | reverse complement strand
GGGGGGGGGAGTTGATCTGCATTTGTATTTTGTTTGTTTCGAGTTGATTTGATTTTTTTTATAGAGTTGATGTGCATTTTTTTTATCGAGTTGATGTGCTTTTTTTCGAGTTGATGTGCATATGTTTTTTGTTTTTTTAACGAGGTGATGTTCATTTTTTTCTTCTTCTTCGTTTTGTATTTGGGTTCCTGAGCTTTTGTTTTGATTTTAGAATCGATATGCACTTTTATTTTAGTCCTTCGCAACAACTTTACTTTGTTTACAATAATATCCAAATTCTGGCCAAGCTTTAACACCATCAACATTTGATGACTCTTAATATCCAAGAACTTGTGTGTACATATACATCCACATAATATATACCCAAAGACACTGATCTCGTGATAACAACTGATAACAGCATCACTTCCTTAGAAATCACAAAATCCCTACCGTTGGCGGCCATGGCGGAGGAGGCGTGTGAAGTGGTATCCAAAAGCACAAGTAGTAAGGCTGCAGAGGGCTGAGCTAATTCTGACGAAGACCTCCTCACCGCCAGGCCTTTAAATACACCCGGGAGGCGGCCAGTCCCCACACGGTCGAATTCCCCGGAAATTTTCCCTATCGTGATTATCTCGGATCAAGGATACCTCCCACGAGCCAATCATAAGCTCGTGG
>NC_051417.1:31211628-31211726 GCF_015228065.2 Penaeus monodon | reverse complement strand
GGTATCAGTATGTTTTGACAGCCCTGTTACGCCCCGTCTTAGTAACGGCATTGGTAATCAGCGCTTGGTAACCACTGATAAACAGAAGTGCTGTGCTC
>NC_051417.1:31211183-31211255 GCF_015228065.2 Penaeus monodon | reverse complement strand
ATGTTCGTAGTGATTATCATAATGATCCCGATGGATAATGTTGACTGTACTGATGTTGCCATGAGTGTTACA
>NC_051417.1:31211097-31211164 GCF_015228065.2 Penaeus monodon | reverse complement strand
ATGAATGTGTAATTATTATTGTCAATTTTGAGGGTATTGGGGATATTGCAATCATTCTCAGCTGTAA
>NC_051417.1:31210514-31210788 GCF_015228065.2 Penaeus monodon | reverse complement strand
CCAAAGTTTCGAAAATCCGAAAATGTCTCAACTGCATTATCTATGTTAATGTAGTTAGAGTTTCGCTTCCCTAGAGGGAAGTACCATAAATTAGTCTCAGTTAGCATCAAGCGTATCTTCATTGATGATTTCTAATTATTGTCATTTTGCTTCTTTTTCCTCTTCTATAGAATTTTCTTTACTTTAATATGTTACGTTTTAGTGTATCTAAGAGGAAACAATATTATGCTATAGAGTACTATAAATAACAATGTAAGGTTTTATGTATATATAT
>NC_051417.1:31210242-31210366 GCF_015228065.2 Penaeus monodon | reverse complement strand
TAGCTATTGAATTCCTGTAACATAGTACCTGGTTTAAGACTTATTGTATATTATCAAATACATTATATACAGAGGTAAAGGTATCATGATACCATATAAATGAAAGGATGTGTACAAAGAAGTC
>NC_051417.1:31209745-31210098 GCF_015228065.2 Penaeus monodon | reverse complement strand
GAAGGGGATATTTTAAATATAATTTGCTAGCTTTGTACGTTGTATTTACGTCCTATCTTCACTGTCAATTTAAAGTAGAGATTTTCAACAAGCGTTGAACATTCTTTTCAATTATTGTTTTCTTCGATGAATTTACCATTATGAGTCTCTTTCATTAAAATAAAAACCAATGTGTGTGTAGCAATATATATTGTAGCATTTGATATACCGATAAAAATATGGAAATACTTCCAATTTTTCATAGTAATACCGTCGTGACAATTTATGCAGCCGTTTGTACATAACTTTCAACGCACGAGCGTATTTTAGTGAAGAACTTAACCCCTCAGTGTATAGTGACAAAAACAGAGGTG
>NC_051417.1:31208782-31208893 GCF_015228065.2 Penaeus monodon | reverse complement strand
CTCACAGTAATTTTCAATACGCTAGCATATTTTCAGATTTCCTACTGTCACCTAACATGTATTTTATCTATACAATATTCGCTTACTTACACACCTTCCCACATTTACTGA
>NC_051417.1:31208611-31208758 GCF_015228065.2 Penaeus monodon | reverse complement strand
CACGGCGGCAAAACCTATTAAAATTCACGCCCGTTTTTTTTTTTCTCTCTCAAAATGTTCGTCTGTTTCCCCGTCCACACATGTATATTCTTTATCTAACATATCCTATTGTTCTATCGTGCTTGAAATTAAAGCGTTTCCTTTTCC
>NC_051417.1:31208260-31208500 GCF_015228065.2 Penaeus monodon | reverse complement strand
CGTAGCTTATATGCATTACATTAAAATTGGGGTTATATTGTGACGTGGAATCTCGGGGATAGATTCTCCTGGTACAACGTTGGCTTATATTTTCCCAAAAGCATGCGGTTATCCAGGTCAGTAATTATCATGGCGTATGGGGATAACAGTCTGTAGTTCTGGCGACACTGTCATTATATATCCAAAATGTCTGACTAAGCTAATATAGGGTTAGGGTAATGCTGTTATGTTGATCTGACG
>NC_051417.1:31207506-31207587 GCF_015228065.2 Penaeus monodon | reverse complement strand
TAATTAATGATGAAGTTACTTTCAATCTTTCGATTTTCTGAATGAAAGGATGACATAGTTGACTGGTGATCACACGACAGA
>NC_051417.1:31206046-31206777 GCF_015228065.2 Penaeus monodon | reverse complement strand
GCGGACAAGAGAGGGAGACAGACAGGGCAGACGGTAATTATCCTTCTGTGTATGACGAAATCTTCCTCACCAATTAGGTCCCGTGAGCTTTCGCCTGAGGGGGAACTATGCCTTTCCTCCGATACTCTGGCCTTTTTTTCCCCGTGTTTATTTCTTTTCTTCTTCTTCTTCTTCTTCTTCTTCTTTTCTTTTCGTTTTTGTTTGTTTGTTTGTTTGTTTCACCCTTTTCTTTTGTTTATTGTTTTCCAAGTTTGGTTGTATTTTTGTTTTTGTTTTTTTGCTTATCATTCCCTTTTCTTTTTTTCTTCGTTTCATTCCTCTTCTTATACTGTTTCCTTCCTCGTCTTCGGTTTCTACTATCTATTCATCATTCTTCATCTTGATCTCTTCTTTTCTCTCTTTTGCGTCTTTCTTCTTCCTTCTCCTTCCTCCTCTTCGGTTTCTACTGATAGTTTTCAGTAACTTTTACCCTTTTTTCCATCTTTCTTCACCTTCTCTCTCCCCTTCATCTTCTTCCTTCTTCTTCCTCTTCCTCATCTGCATTCATCCTTCCCTTGTCTCCAATTTCTACTGATACTTGTCAGCAGCTTCTTCCAGCGAACGGTGAACGGAGTAGGAGGAGTATGAGCTCGGTTCCTGTTCGTGGTAAACGGGGGCTGGGGCGGCATAGGCCCTGTTGGTGTTCAAAAATACAATGTAAAAAATATTGTGAAAAAAAAAGAAAGAAAAAA
>NC_051417.1:31205645-31205712 GCF_015228065.2 Penaeus monodon | reverse complement strand
AACATTATTATTAAGGATGGAAAAATGTAGTATTAGGAGCTAGAGCGGCGTAAGTCCTGATGTGAGA
>NC_051417.1:31205403-31205512 GCF_015228065.2 Penaeus monodon | reverse complement strand
TGGGTAAAGTCATGGTCTTCCAGGTCATATCTGGAGCGACTGAGGTTCCGGTTTTAGAAATTAGTATTGATTCATTGGAAATGGTTCTTGTTATTATTAACATATTATC
>NC_051417.1:31204672-31205202 GCF_015228065.2 Penaeus monodon | reverse complement strand
AGATGTGAACGTATTATAATCATGTAAAAAAATTCGGTTTAAGAGATTATTAATGATGTAAAGGACAGAACTTTTATTGCTGCATACATGTTATAAATTATAAATCTATTACTACTGCGAAGAAAAAAAATCGTTTCAAAAACTATTTTTTATCTAAAAGAAGGATTTCTTATCATAAATATATTATGAATTATAAAATATCATTATTACAAATAACAGTCGCTCAAAAATTCATTATGAATTCAAAGGAAAGTTAGGGGGTATCAATATAGTTTTGAATCGGGTTGAAAATAGATGATTATCCATTTAAAAACTTAAAGTACATGTATGTTATCATTATGAAGGTTGTAATATTACAAAGAAACTTAAATAATTATAATAATGATTTTAGAATAATATAGATGCCGTTAAAAGAAGAGAAATTAGTTATTCGGCCGTAGTCTCAAACATCCCTTCAGAATTAAACAGGAGATGCTAGTATAGGGACTACATGACATAAAGTTATAATGGCTTACTATGATGCAATCCCA
>NC_051417.1:31203406-31204246 GCF_015228065.2 Penaeus monodon | reverse complement strand
AAACAGAATTGCACTTCCTCTTAATCCTCCTTCGTATCAAAGCAGTACCTGTACACTTAACCCTTAAGTACTGTAACCCTTAAGTGCTGTAATACCGTTATCCGTTTATATACCTAAGATTTGTATGTGATCTGTTAGTCGACCCGGAGACTTAACAAGATGGAGGTGACGATAACCCAAGTTACCTCATCCTTTGGAAATGTACACGTTTGGAGGAGGGGGATTGGGAGATGGGGATGCAGGGTAAAGGGATGGTTAGACGGGGAAGAGGGATGGAGGATGGGGACTAAGGGATGGGGAATGGGGAGGAGGGATGAAGGATGGGGACTAAGGGAAGAGGTATGGGGAATGGGGAAGAAGGGTGGAGGATGGGGAATGAATAATAGTGATGGAGGATAGGGAAAGGGAAATAGGGACAGAGGATGGGGAATAAGGAAGAGAGATGGGGAAGGATGATGGAAAATGGGAAATAGGGATAGAGGATGGGGAATAAGGAAGAGAGATGGGGAAAAGGGGAAAAGGAAGAGAGGACGGGGAATAAGGAACAGATATGGGGAATAGGGAATAAGGAATCGAGATTGGGAAGGATGATTAAGAATGGGAAATAGGGATAGAGAACGGGGAATAAGGAACAGGGAATAAGGAATGGGGAAGGATGATGGAGAATGGGGAATGGAGATGGAGGTGGGGAGTGGGGAACTGAGGATTGAGGGAGGGGAATGGCGAACTGGTGGGTGGTGGAGAAAGGTGGAGGATGGGGAGTGTTGAACGTCGGGGTCAAGCAATGACCTCCTTATCCCGTAAATCCTAGAAGGATAATTATTTTCCTATATTCGGCTA
>NC_051417.1:31202261-31202469 GCF_015228065.2 Penaeus monodon | reverse complement strand
CATTATTATGCCCAGCACAGACTTATCCTACGCTGATCGAGGGGGTATATAGAGACACCCCATAGAAATTAGAACAGGTAACGGTTAGTCCCATAGATAGAGGGGGGCACTCGTGACGGGCCTACGTGATTCATGCGGTCGATAACCCCGGGTAGGACGTAACGAGGGGGTAGACCTGGAGTAGTAGATATGAATGAGGGAGAGTAGA
>NC_051417.1:31201231-31202127 GCF_015228065.2 Penaeus monodon | reverse complement strand
ATGTGTGTGTGTGTGGTGGGGGGGGGATGTACTGTGTTTTCTGGGTTATTTTGGGGGTATTTGTTGGTTTAAGCGAAGGGTTAATTTGGTGTAGTGGGAGTACTTAAGTTAGATTTTATTTATTGATGTTTAGATATTGGAAAATTCTTGGTGATATTACAGGGAGATGGAATAAAAAAAATAATAATTATATATATCATTGTTCAAAAGCTATCGACGCTGCATCTTGTTATTAATCGTGTAGACATTGTAAGAGGCAGTTACATATCTTGTAAAATTTAGATTCATACTTCTATATTGCGAAATTATTTTAAATTTTTCAATAACTTTCATGCACGCTCTCTGTCTTCCGGAATCTTTTTCGTTCTTATCCTCTATCTTTGAAAACCATCTCCATTCCTCTGCCTGACAAAATTATTTCCATTCACGCCTTCTATCTTACGATATAATTTTAACTAAAACCCTGGGGTTATGCAATAATTTTCCATTCACTCCCTCTATCTTACGAAATTATTTTCCTCCATGCCTCCTATCGCACGAAATCGTATTTATTCAAACCCTTCTACCTTAAGGAAATCCCTCTCGTTCACTCTCATTCACACCCTTTCCATCCACAATTACTCACGACCTCACGACACTACACTCCTATACTCACGACGGCGCGTAGTAACCAGTAGCGAATTCCTCCTCCTTCGGAATAAAGAGACCGATGACACCGATGAGGCCAAGGACGATCATCACGATTATACCACCGTACACTAATAATTCCGTGCCGAGTATAACGTTGCCGTTCGTCGTCGTGGCTAAGCGTTCGTTCGTGTCCTTGGCCACCTCTTCGGCTTGGCAGAGGGCGGCTGTCGACACCAGCAGAATGGCGAGGAACGCTCCTGGGATTT
>NC_051417.1:31200488-31201212 GCF_015228065.2 Penaeus monodon | reverse complement strand
GTAGTCTTAAGTAGGGTATTTTTTGTGATTTTGGTTGATATAAAGATAATAGAGTTAAGTTGGGTTCAGGAGAGGTTATGTAGGTTTTTGTGTTGTTTTATGTTGGAATAATCTGAGCAAATACCGTTATGATGGGTTAAAGAAAATTTATGCAGGTTTTTATGTAATTTATGTTATGTTGGGTCGATATGAATAGGATATAGAGTTAAGTTTGGATAATGATAATATAAAGGGTTTTGTATACGTTGGTTCCGTCGGGTTGATATGAACAAAGAATTATAGTGGGCTTTTATTTGGTTGAATAAGGTTGTTATGAATATCAATTACAGTTATAGTCTTATGTAAACTTATGTAGTCTTTTTGCTTTTAAAAAGTTGATGTAAATAAAAATAAAAAATACAGAAATAGTGGGATAGAGTTACAGTCTCACTAAATTTATGTAATCTTTTAAAATTATGACAGTATTAAGTTTATACAAAATCACGAATACAGACACTACTTTCTTGGTATAAGACTAAACTACACATGTTTCTGCCTGTATATCTATTAGGCTGATGTGAATACGGAATAAATAAACAAATAAAATATTCGTACGAGAGAGAGAGAGATTTTGTCGCTTCTGGGTTAATTAATCCGGATAAGTGGTCACCAGCCTCTTTACACCCACGATCCCTTTCTCAACCTTACGACACATCCGGGACACCCTTGCATATTTTAAGACTAA
>NC_051417.1:31199755-31200327 GCF_015228065.2 Penaeus monodon | reverse complement strand
TGGAGTCTGTACTCATTTCTTGAATCTAATTGCAATGTCTTCAATAGTATAATCTTAATATAACAATCCCCTACCAAATTTGAAGGCTAATTCATAAAAATACGTTATCTGTACTAGATTTGTTTTATCTAATTGTATAAATTCTTAGCATAATTTTCATATGAACCACTGATATAGATAAAGCATGTAATTCGCTGCAAGGTTTGTGTGTCTTACAATGATACATTTCAACATACAATTTCAGTTTTATTGCATAACATTAACACGCAAGCAGATAAGGGTAAACCGCATTGCAGATACGGAAGAAAATTTCAAAATTGAAAAATAACTGCAACATAGAACATATTCCAACATGCAATTTCGAATCATTGCATAGAACAAACACTCATCTAAATGAGAGTAAACCATATTGAAGATAAAATAAAAATTAAAAAATAGAACTATTGTTAACCACCATTACAAGAAACCAGGTCTTCCTTACCTTAATTGTAATGTAAAATATCTTCCAACATGCAATAATCAACATCAATACATAAAAATGACACGCAAACAGTTAAGAGCAAGTAACATTA
>NC_051417.1:31199184-31199485 GCF_015228065.2 Penaeus monodon | reverse complement strand
CCTTGAGAGGTCATGGTGCTATCTGGATAGTCCTTCCGAAAGGCTACTTCTCACTCGGCCTCTCCCCTTAGACTGAGACCAGGGCGACGTTCCTCGTCCTTAAGTAGGTTCCGTAGGCCTATCAACATGCACATACATAACTCAACCTTTTATTTCCGGGTGGTGTCTGTCGCTCGTCCCGTTATCATTTTTGCAGAAGTTCAGAGAGGTAGTGAATTGATTTTGTGGTGTGAGTGTTGAGGAGTAAGGTATAGCTTTGTATCAGGCATATACACGCACGCATGTGCACACAAATAAATAC
>NC_051417.1:31198014-31198916 GCF_015228065.2 Penaeus monodon | reverse complement strand
GCGTAATGTACAGTTCATATATAAATCATCTTGTATACATTACACATACGCATTTTATCATCAAATTTATTTCATTATTTCAATATGAAGAAATCCCACTGTACAGTCCAAATGCACCAGTTTGCAGTGCTTGTTCAATGCAGGTTTTTACACACTTTTGACCCCCAGTGAACCTTTTAGATTACGGGTTCATGTGAGAAATACAAATACATGGAAGCAGTGTGTGCATGGGTACTGGATGATAAGCTGAGACTATGAAATTATGGGTTAGATTTGTTGATTATTGAAAGTTTTATTTCATGAGATTATAAACGTCTGTGTGAGGGGCGAGTGACTTACACAGAGAGAGAGAAAAAATGAATATATGCGATATAAGAGAAAGAGAACTATATACATTTATGCTATTAACAAAATAAAGAGTATGACAAGAAGATATGAGAACATGTTCATATTGATGCATTATAATTCACGTGAGTATAGTTTATTACGCATGATGTCGATGCTTAGGTGATTTTTTTTTTTTTTATAAGAGATCATTTAATTAACTAATAAGCATAAGACAGACCCATTAGTGAATTGCTTTGCTTTAGTGCAGACATTTTGTGCAGAATTATTTTGTTTAGTTTGTGCAGATTTTTTTGTTTTTATATTTTGTGCAGATTTATTTATTCAGTGTGAAAATTTTGTGCAGATTTATCTGTTTAATTTCATGTAGACTTTGGTTTTGATTTTACAGTGGAATTTACGTCATCTTCATCTCCGTAATGTGTTCAGTACGTCAACATTTATTTGGTAAAAGGCAACAATACAGAAACTCGGTTCAACCTCTGAAATTTTAGATTCTATTCAAAGAGAGGGATGGGGAGAGGGAAACACACTCACACAGCCTCTCACATACACAC
>NC_051417.1:31197715-31197932 GCF_015228065.2 Penaeus monodon | reverse complement strand
CACACATAAAAAAAAAACATCAGACACAGATAGTTATTTTTTTTTAAATAGAGATTCAGACAAGGAAGACAGACTGACACACCATTAGTTATAGAAAGATATACATTTAGAGAAAGATAAAAGAACAAAGTAGATTATGAAACAGACAAACATAAATAAGAAAGGGAGAGAATAAGTATTCATCTCTCTATTCCCTATACTTCCGGTTGTAATGAAG
>NC_051417.1:31196844-31197491 GCF_015228065.2 Penaeus monodon | reverse complement strand
GGCGAATGGGAAGTCTAGGGAAAGGGAAGGAATATGGGTTATAGGGTATGGGACCATGTAGAAAGGATGCTGTATATGGGAGAGAAATGGGATGCCTATGGTGCTAGTTAGGGACTTATATAAAAATGCGTTTATATTCTCATATATCTTTTATATTTTTTAACATGCATAGTATAAAAAAATCTTGAGTATTTTTCTATCAACAGAAACATCATAATCATATATAAAGTCTTAGCGCTATAAACGTATCATACGTTGTTTTATATATAGATATATACGAATAGGCATAACATACGGACTTTGTATGCTATCCACGCTGAAGACATTTCATCCAGACAGCACTCGGATGGATGACCGGGCCACTATCACCTATTTATAAGAATAACCTCACGTGTTTTTCGAGTCACCGTATGGTCATCCTTGATTTAGGTCATCGGCCATATTGGTTTTCCAGGAGACGCGACTGTAACTGGTAATAGTTTATGGTTATGAAGCTCGTTGATGCAGGCAGGGTTTCGTGGCGAATATTTTTCCTTTTTCGTTTGCGTCTGTATAGGTCGGTCGGTCTTATTCTGTTTGTCTTTCTATCCTAAGTCTCTTTCTCTATCTATTTATCTGTATTTTACAGACAGATAAACACCTATCTA
>NC_051417.1:31196412-31196759 GCF_015228065.2 Penaeus monodon | reverse complement strand
ATTTATTTGTTACTTTTTAATGTCGTTTCATCTATTTCCACGTCTCCTAATGGTTTCTTGTACCTTTGCATTGTTTTCTCATGTCTTTTTCATGTTTTTTTAAAGTCTTTTCAAGTCTCTCAGCGTCTTTTCACGTCATTCCATGTCTTCTCATGTCTCTTCTCTTACCCCCCACCCCCTCCTCTTCCCGAGCCGCCCACCACTCCTAGTCGACGCATGTGCTTCCATACATACCAATCTCCCATACCACGTTTCCTAGGATATCTCCCCCCCCCTCAAGGTGCATACCCATTCCCCCCCACACCCCACACCCAACCCCCACCCCCGCTCTTCCCACTGACCATCTC
>NC_051417.1:31194689-31195663 GCF_015228065.2 Penaeus monodon | reverse complement strand
TGTGTGTGTGACTGAAAAAAAAGGTTAAGAAAGGGAAGAGGAAAGAAAAACGGCATCCTTCCTTCTCCTGCTTCATCGTCTCTCTCCCTCTTCTTTCCTTCTTGCTTCATCGTCTCTCTCCCTCTTCTTTCCTTCTCCTGCTTCATCGTCTCTCTCCCTCTTCTTTCCTTCTCCTGCTTCATCGTCTCCCTCCCTCTTCTTTCCTTCTCCTGCTTCATCGTCTCTCTCCCTCTTCTTTCCTTCTGCTTCATCGTCTCTCTCCCTCTTCTTTCCTTCTCCTGCTTCATCGTCTCTCTCCCTCTTCTTTCCTTCTCCTGCTTCATCGTCTCTCTCCCTCTTCTTTCCTTCTGCTTCATCGTCTCTCTCCCTCTTCTTTCCTTCTGCTTCATCGTCTCTCTCCCTCTTCTTTCCTTCTCCTGCTTCATCGTCTCTCTCCCTCTTCTTTCCTTCTCCTGCTTCATCGTCTCTCTCCCTCTTCTTTCCTTCTCCTGCTTCATCGTCTCTCTCCCTCTTCTTTCCTTCTCCTGCTCATCGTCTCTCTCCCTCTTCTTTCCTTCTCCTGCTTCATCGTCTCTCTCCCTCTTCTTTCCTTCTCCTGCTTCATCGTCTCTCTCCCTCTTCTTTCCTTCTCCTGCTTCATCGTCTCTCTCCCTCTTCTTTCCTTCTGCTTCATCGTCTCTCTCCCTCTTCTTTCCTTCTGCTTCATCGTCTCTCTCCCTCTTCTTTCCTTCTCCTGCTTCGTCTCTCTCCCTCTTCTTTCCTTCTGCTTCATCGTCTCTCTCCCTCTTCTTTCCTTCTCCTGCTTCATCGTCTCTCTCCCTCTTCTTTCCTTCTCCTGCTTCATCGTCTCTCTCCCTCTTCTTTCCTTCTCCTGCTTCATCGTCTCTCTCCCTTTTCTTTCCTTCCCCACCGTTCTCGGGAGAGCGACGGGGCAAAAGGTCCGTCTGATTGGTTCTGCGTCCACCACACCCGCC
>NC_051417.1:31194580-31194665 GCF_015228065.2 Penaeus monodon | reverse complement strand
GGCCGCAAGTGCATTGTCTCGTCCGCTGCCCAGTTATTCGTTTCCAAAAAAGGTTGTTCTTGGTTCGGCCTACTTTGACTGTTAT
>NC_051417.1:31193974-31194181 GCF_015228065.2 Penaeus monodon | reverse complement strand
AAGTCACACACATAACCAGCATTCCCCGGTTCGTCCACTGACACGAAAAACTAATCTGACACTTTGATCAATGCAGTTAGTTAGGCCCACGACGCCTACTTAAGGGGTACAGGGCAGCGGAAAACCTACTAGTTGACAAAGGTCTTTCCCGGTGGACACATCTCCCTCTCTGCTTGAACGATGGCTGCTAAAGGTATATTCCAAAGC
>NC_051417.1:31189526-31189830 GCF_015228065.2 Penaeus monodon | reverse complement strand
ACCATCAACTAAAACCAATTGTACCCGATCACCTCAACACGTTCGAAATCCCTGACGCCCTCCAGGTATGCTGCTGCTGGTGCTCGCCCTGGCCTCCGTCGCCTCTCTGGCCTCCGCTGCTGACGAGGAGAAGGAAACACTCGACTTCAGCGCCCTTCTCTTCCCGGTGGACTTCGACCTCGATACCGTTCTGCTCAATGTGGGCTTTGGAGTGTTAGCCGTCGCCGCAGTCGCCTTACTCGTGTTCGGAATCGGAGGCGGCAATGCGTTCGAGAAGCAGTATTATCCACAGATTGCGTGAGTT
>NC_051417.1:31189137-31189265 GCF_015228065.2 Penaeus monodon | reverse complement strand
GCTGTTTTTTTTTTAGTTTGTTTGTTTGTTTGTTTATAGAATAAAAGTGTGGGATCACCATTGGTGATTTTTTTATATATGAAATTGTTTCGGTCGAATTATTTTTCGCCTAAATATTTTAGGTGTCA
>NC_051417.1:31188011-31188767 GCF_015228065.2 Penaeus monodon | reverse complement strand
GCTGTTTTTTTTTAGTTTGTTTGTTTGTTTGTTTATAGAATAAAAGTGTGGGATCACCATTGGTGATTTTTTTATATATGAAATTGTTTCGGTCGAATTATTTTTCGCCTAAATATTTTAGGTGTCATTTTTTGGCAAGTTTATCTGTACTAGAATTTAATTTAGAGATGATTTTCCCGGATTGACTTAAATGCGTTAGATTTCATTATACGTCTAAATGGGTAGAATCACTTCGGCAAAATCATTTTCTACCCGAATTACTTATAAGCAGAATCAATTTTAGTATAATTCCATTTTTTGGGGGGAAGGACACAGTATAGTTCAAACGAATAAACATTGCAAACTTGCCCCACCAACTCTTAATCATTTCTCTCTCTTTCTTTCAGTCCTCAGCACTATCCTGCGGTCAGCCAACCTTACGAAAGAACTACCTTTGCCGTCCACCACGCCATTGACGAGGCAGCGAGGAAGTATCAGTAAAAAACGGAAGGCGTGCGGAGACAAAATAAATAAATTTTCGAAAAAAAAAAAAAATCTAAGGAACTCACAAACAGAAAAATGGAGATCTACTTAAGACAAAATAAGTAAATTGTGACTAGATGATAATGAGAAAGTACTCGAAACAAATGTTAAAAATTTATTATGAGTTCAGTTTTCATAATGGTATGATATGGCGTAGGAAGACTTATGTATATAATAACTGTAATATCTTTTCTGTTGACAACAAACTCGATTTCAAGAGAAAGTTGTTACATC
>NC_051417.1:31187596-31187756 GCF_015228065.2 Penaeus monodon | reverse complement strand
CTCGCCCCTTTTCAATGTATTTTTTCCAATTTCTTTTGTTTTTTTATACATATTTATTGTACATGTGAGGGGTTTTTTTACCAATTTGTTCGATTTTTGTAAATAAAATGATAAGATAATTCTCCGCTTCTCATTCTTTTAAGTGTCATTTATATTAATG
>NC_051417.1:31187220-31187324 GCF_015228065.2 Penaeus monodon | reverse complement strand
CATCATGTATCACTAAGCCGGGAAATGACCATTGCGAAATGGCAGTAAAAAAGGTTTCTTTCTAAGAGACAAATTATATATAGATTTAATAGTGTTTATTAACA
>NC_051417.1:31186608-31187177 GCF_015228065.2 Penaeus monodon | reverse complement strand
TGTTAACAATAATAACAGACATAACAAGACGATATCTCAGCACACGTTCCTTACATTACGAAAACTTTTTTTTTTCTTTTTTTAATAACTGAAAGAAGGTAATATTGTATCATTTCTTAAATCAGACATGATTTTTTTATGAGAATTACTCCATACTTTGATAATAATAATCTTTGGCTTAAATGCGCCTACCAAGTAGATTTTGTTTTTTTGCTCTTATTTTCTCCGCTTGGTATTTAAATTATCATCAGTGTTACTCAACTTAGATAATTAATTATCTTTGTCTTAAATGCGCATCCTAAATCGATTTTCTTTGAGCTTTTTCTTCTCCTCATCGCTTTTTTTAATAATTCACCAAACTTTCCGCCATTTTCCTTCGCAGGCGCCATCTTTGTTTACTGATGCTCCCATTGGTATCTGTCCGAAGCTTCGTTAATCGAGCGAAGGACTGAATAGGAACTCTCTTCGTTGCCGTAGGATGGGGCGGGGGCGGCGTAGGATCTGGGAGAAGAGAGAATAGGATATTGTATTATAGTTTCTTTTATTTGTTGGTTTAATCATCCTTTCGG
>NC_051417.1:31186467-31186565 GCF_015228065.2 Penaeus monodon | reverse complement strand
CATTTATCCAAACCAAAACAAGGTTCACTATAATATATATATTTTTTTTATTCATTCATAACTACGCAACAAAAATAAACAAACCCACCCACCCCTTG
>NC_051417.1:31186071-31186384 GCF_015228065.2 Penaeus monodon | reverse complement strand
CCAAATAAACGATTTATACATAGATAAGCAAAACAAAACAAGAAACTCACGTTGGCGCCGCATAGCTCACGGCCTCTTTGGTCTCGCCTCCAATGAACGTGAAGATGGCCACCAGCACCAGGAGTCCAACCGCGAGGGCCCCGATGGACATGATGCTGGACATGGGCAGAGTGGCTGAAGTATTCTCTGAGCTGAAGAAGAGACGTGATTCGGGGGTCTCCTCTTTGGCGAGAGTGACGGCGGAGAGGCACAGCAGGAGGGCGGCGAAGAAGGTTCCTGTGGAGGGTGGGTGGGATTGGGTTAGTTCTTGGTG
>NC_051417.1:31185475-31185912 GCF_015228065.2 Penaeus monodon | reverse complement strand
GCTTTTTAAGAATCTATAAACCCACTGACACTTTATAAACCACATTGAACTTAAAACCTACATAAAAAAACGAAAATCTCACACATTTCATCAGCCTTACCTTGAGCAGCCATAGCGATGTATAAAGAATTCAGCTTAATACTGAGTATAGTCCTTGTTATCCTGACGGTGCTGTGACTGAAGTGATACCTCCTACCGTCAGGAAACAGTCTTAAATAGGGCTTAAACTCCGTTCCTGCTCACTGGTTAATCTTAACGGCTTGGTGATTTTGCGATCCAGGTGAGGGCGAACCGCACCTTTCACTTAGGGGGAGGAGAGGATTTGCCCTAATAATTCGGAGTGTCGAAGGAAAATCAAACAAGGGGTTTTGAGGGTATAGTCATCCCTTTTAGACCCATATGGAGAAAACGATTTTACACCTGTTTTTTCTGATCAT
>NC_051417.1:31184392-31184704 GCF_015228065.2 Penaeus monodon | reverse complement strand
CTGTTTGTGATGAATTACGGACTCTAATAACACTGCCACTGTCCCTCATCCTGTGATATGGTGTATATTACACGGAGAGAAAAATCGAGTTAGCTGTAATCACAAACTTATAGTATCTAATAATGTATAGATTAATTAAGAAATAAGTTAATAAGATATCCTGAGATTGTTTTTTTATAATTTGCGTGATCGATGTTTTAGCTAAATGTCTGCCTCTCATCTAAGAAGTAACTGTAAAGAAAAAAAATTGATATGGAAGCTGAACAGATTTCATTCTAAATATCATCCTGTGTCACAAATGAGAGGTTAGGT
>NC_051417.1:31182693-31183002 GCF_015228065.2 Penaeus monodon | reverse complement strand
AGAGATTGTTATCCGCCTTATTGATAGAAAGGTTGGAACTTTGCCACACCTCTCTGAGAAGATGCCCTTCCTACCAACAACTGTAGAGGAGCGACCCACTAATGTAAATACTGTCTTGAGTTGTAAGGAGGCCTAGTTATTATATACGCGTATTGTATATGCAGATCATTTCAATAAAATATGTTCACGTGTGTTTTTCTTGCCCCTATGCTGGACCCTAAGTTTGTATAACATGTCAATAGCATCCACGTATTCTATTCAACAAAAAAAATACCCACAAATACTCGATATACAGAATATACAGCTGTA
>NC_051417.1:31182582-31182646 GCF_015228065.2 Penaeus monodon | reverse complement strand
CCATGACTGGGCTTTATTTAGACTTTGTGTTGCCAAAGTCATCCATGTTCCATTTTGCACAAAA
>NC_051417.1:31182273-31182382 GCF_015228065.2 Penaeus monodon | reverse complement strand
TGATTTAGAAAATATATTCATCTAAATATTCTGTTAGGCCTATTGTATCGGCTCCTTTTGGCCAACTTTATTGTATATTTCTTGGTTATATATGGTAATCATGTATGTC
>NC_051417.1:31181284-31181893 GCF_015228065.2 Penaeus monodon | reverse complement strand
CCAATAAGATATAAAACCTTTTGCAAATTGATATATTATTATACTATAACTACTATTAAAACAGTATCGCGCATAGAATGACGATGAATATACGGTAAGTTTATTAGCAAGGTGAGACTGTGGGAAGCTGGAATTTGAATTAACTTCAAAACTGCCGACTCACCTTTATTCTAAGGTAACACAAATACTATATCACTGAATGCCTTATGCATATATTCTTCAATATATGATGTTAACATACCATTCTGTTAACATCTACTATAACTGGCTGTTTTCTTACAACTGCATCTGACTTCCTTTTAATCATTTCAAATTTTCAAATCATCAAGATTTATGCATTCCTGGACGAAAAAAGTTATTCTAGAAATGTTACTATCTTTAAAGGAAAGTAGTATTGACAGAAGGATATTTGATTTCGAGCTTAGCACATGTATATCTAAATATATATACATAATTTTGTACTTAATTGTAAGTATACTTTATCTCTGGTATACTCCAAAAAAACTTTCCATTCTTGATATTACAGTACTCCCGTAAGTAATATTATCTAATCTTCCAATTTATAAGGTTTGCATATATAAGGACACTTGAAAAAGCAAAACGACAGAA
>NC_051417.1:31180277-31181218 GCF_015228065.2 Penaeus monodon | reverse complement strand
TGAGCCCAAATGCATTGCTCAGTCATCAGAAATCACAGTCAAAGGTCACGAAAAAAGGTCAAGTATGTTACTGACCTGCTGAAAGAGAGTTTTAGGTCATGTCCGGTACGGATTATTATTCTGTCTGGGTCAAATTTGTCAAGTTCTGCAGTTGTAGTTATTGTCGTTATTTGTCGGGGCATTGTCACATGGTGCGAGATGTGGAGGTCTATAGTCAGTCAAAGTAGTTATATAGTCGTCTTTTGTAGTTTTGAAGTCGTGAGTGGAAGTCAAGTGTAAAAGTCACAGCGTCTGGTTTCAGTCAAGAAGTGAAACAACAGTTACAATAACGGTCTTTCAGTATTTCCGTTTGCGTAACTTTTTTCAGTAAGTCGCACAGGTTATCGTGCATCGAGTCTTGTGTTGTAATCTAGTCACTAATGAGTCTTTGAGTCAGCCAGAGTACCTTAAGTCAATATTTCAGTCGCCGTCAGTCATCTGGAAAGTCACCCTTTTTCACCTGGGAAGCCACCTATCGGTCACCTAAGTAGGTCAACCATCCTAGAGAGTCATTCATTAGTCAAGGTAGAGTCACCCGTTAGTCATTTAAAGTCACCTGAGAAGAGTCAGTCACTGGTTACCTGAGAAGTCACTCATTAAATCAGTCAAGTCAAAGCTTCAGATCATCTCACGCATCTAGGCCAACCTAGCGAAACTCACGTCAGAAACTCATCTCATTCAATCCTCAACGAAATACCATTCAATCTATCATCAATATCCAACAGCAAAGTCAATCCACGAAGAGAATACAACCTTTTCCCCCCTGAATTACATCAAACGAAGACATAATTTTTGGGTAGGCCTATCATCCCCTCCCGGTATGTTTCCATCGTTGATACCATCTTACTGGTACTTGGTATGGGCGTCTTCCATAGAGCGGTGGACGTTGTAGGCTGATTCCT
>NC_051417.1:31179834-31180232 GCF_015228065.2 Penaeus monodon | reverse complement strand
CATAACCACTGTGAATAATTTCCAGAAGGTTAAGTTAGGTTACGTTAGGCCAAAGGGACATGAACTTCTAACGAATTTGTAAGTAATCAATTAGTTTTTTTTTTTTAAGCTTGAAATTTGATGTGTATGCATGTACTAAAGAGATAAATAAACAAATCAGTTTATCAACACAACATCTACTCAGGAGCAAGCAAGAAAATAAATCAAATATTAATCTACACAAAAAAATGCGAAAATACGAGGCAATCCTCAGATCATCAAGCAAAGAAAAATACAACACAAAACGATAAAGAAAGGAAAGAAAAGTAAAAGAACACCCAAGAGGAAAAGAAAAGGAGGAGATGTAAAGTAGTAGAAGAAACAGAAGAAGAAGCAGAAGTAGAAGTAGGAGAAGAAGA
>NC_051417.1:31179087-31179752 GCF_015228065.2 Penaeus monodon | reverse complement strand
TTTTTTTTAAATCAAGAAAGGAAAATAAACCAAGAAAAGAAAAAATCATTAAAAAAAAAATCCCAGAACTCACGTAGGGGTGGCGTATCCAGTCAGGTCAGTCTTGCCGTTGGAGAACACGCCCAGCACCATTCCTATGAGACCTATGATCACGGCGAGGATAATGAGCCCAATGAAGCCCTGGGTGTCGATGGAGACGGAGGTGTTGTCGGAGGTGGAGAAGAGGCGCCCATCAGGCTTCTTGGAGGGCGTCTCGCTAGCGTGGCAGAAGGCGAGGGCGGAGACGAGGACGGCGAAGATGAGGAGACCTGGAGGGATAGAGGATGTTAAGTGGGTAGTTCTACGGCGTGTTGGTGAGATGGTGGTGGTGAGGTTGGTACTCGAGGAGAGGATAAATGAATGAATGAATTCTGATATTTACAGAAAGGGAGATGGTAGGGGTACTGAGTGACAATATAGCTTGATAAAGAGGCAGAAAATTGATAGGCTGTTAATACCCCATAAATCCACTTTTAAGTTTGAATTTTGTTGCTGCAGTATGGTAAGATTCGTAAGATTGTCCTAGTTTGGAGGAAGATTCTCGTTTTCTCTCAATTTCCCGAAAGAAGATAAATAAATGGCGTAATATAGGAGGAGGAGGGGGAAAGAGGTCAAAGGAAGCCAGT
>NC_051417.1:31178889-31179063 GCF_015228065.2 Penaeus monodon | reverse complement strand
CGGTTACTAATGACTGACGCGACCTACTTTTAATTGCTCGTTGTGTTAACTGTATGTTTTTGTTTTATATATGAAGTAATGCCAGACTTTACAAATGCGAAATGGTGTTTTGGCGAAATATGAGCACTGTATTAATAAGAAAGATTGTGGTTTCGGTTACGCCACTTCTGAAAA
>NC_051417.1:31178404-31178852 GCF_015228065.2 Penaeus monodon | reverse complement strand
ATGCAGTAGTGACACTACGAGGTACTTTATGGTAAATTTTGGAAGCAAGGTTGTTAGTCTTTGACTTATGAAAAATTTTCTTTCATCAAAATTGTATCATTCTTTGTGTATATTAATAATAATTAAGAAAATACAGTGAGTTATTCATAACTATCCGTATTCAACCAGTTATCTAGACAAATAACTTTCCACGCAGGAACATCCAGCCTACCCTTAACAGCCATGGCGATTTTTGTACACAGACGACTCAGGAGACAAGGGAGAGTACAGTACGAATGCAGGCGCTGAGTGCTTGAGACTGATGCGGTTTACAAGCGCGCTCGCCTTATATAGGGAGGGACAACCCCCCCCACACACACACACCTGCATTGATGCCAATTACCTTCCGACCAGGTAACTCAGGTCAGTTTTTGCGCAGGCTGACTGAGCTGTCATTGTTTTGGTTTTG
>NC_051417.1:31177876-31178215 GCF_015228065.2 Penaeus monodon | reverse complement strand
TTTTCTTCAAATTATCTAAATTTCTTATCGCCCTTTTGAAAAATTAGGTTAGGTGTTGTGTCGATTTTTTTCTAATTATCAAAATTTCTTATCGCCTCCTTTTTTTGACGAATTAGATAATCTGTTTTGATTGGTTTTGGTTATTTTGATGAGATATTGTCCGCGGCTGCATTGTATGACGTCATACGGTTGGGTTCGAAATCTTAGGGGAAGGTATAGGTTTATATTGCCCCGAGAGGAAAAAAGGTGTTCCGATGATGTTAATTCGAACGTTTCCAATCTCTTCTCTAACGACAAAGGCAGAAAATAACAAAAAAGTGAATACCTAAAGAAACACGA
>NC_051417.1:31177383-31177536 GCF_015228065.2 Penaeus monodon | reverse complement strand
CGCAAGAGATAAACACCAAAGAAACAGAAAGTAAAAACAAAACAAAACGCCACGCGAGTCGAAAAGGACAATGAAATTTTTCCTTCATCCAAAAGTCACCTTCGGCAGAATCGTGACCTACTCCGGGACACCCCCTCAGGCTGGAGGCCTGTC
>NC_051417.1:31175557-31175711 GCF_015228065.2 Penaeus monodon | reverse complement strand
GTGCTTTGTTCGCCGACTGCACTCATTCTTACGTTCGCATATCTGATAAATACTTTTTATTAGAACATCTGATAACGAATTTGCATTTCATATTCACAGTAGTCTATGTCTCCATCTGGAGTAGGGAAAGGATTACTTATTGAATCATCTCCTG
>NC_051417.1:31174433-31175041 GCF_015228065.2 Penaeus monodon | reverse complement strand
AGATCAAAAACCCAATTAAAATATTTCATAAGCCTGGAATTTCAAAAATCTGACCTATATACACCAAACACTCGCTTTCCAACAGACGAGATATCACCATTCATAATCTGTAAATAACTATTAAATGTGTAACAGTCGGTGAGCACGTGGAAGTTAATTAAGATAGTTCGCTCTGAAATAATTCATTAAGATATTTTCTTGGTAACATCTTACTTTCTGTAAATAACTTCGGGGAAGATAGTCATGACGTCACGGCCAGAGTTAGCTGGCGGGTAATATATGTTCGATCGAAGTTCATTTTTCTTTACAACCCCATTTTCTTCTTCTTTTACTTCTTCTCTTTCTTTTCTTTTCTCGTTTTTCCTTTCTTTTCTTTTTTTCGTTTTTCTTATTCTTTTTCAAGCACATGCCAAATGTTTGTCTGTAAAAAAAAAAAAAAATGTTTGTCTTTTTTTTCACTCGTTCGCCTACTATTTGTTCGCTTGTTCACAAAGTTGATCAGTATTATTCTTACATTTTTACTGAAGCTAAAATTATGGGGATATTTAAACATGGATTTGGATATACTCAGAGACACCGTTTAAAAATGGACATTGTTTTGCATCATA
>NC_051417.1:31174166-31174401 GCF_015228065.2 Penaeus monodon | reverse complement strand
ACGATTAAAAAGGCGCTATGATATCGAAAAAAATCACATATATTTCAAACTTAATTCTATTGACCATACAATCATTCATCATAATGGAATTGAATAGATAATTACACTACAAGGTATTTCATGCTCCTAGATTTGTCTGTAAAATGCCTTTCGGGAAGAGCTAATTGAGCGTAAAAAACGAACGTCTTTCTGTCAGTTATAACCTCGTTACAGCCACTTACCACGTGTTAGGGGA
>NC_051417.1:31172301-31172913 GCF_015228065.2 Penaeus monodon | reverse complement strand
GGTAAGGTCTGTCCTAGATTTTACATAGGAAGGACCAATTTCTTTTCATACTGAGACTGTTTCCTTTTATTTCTGTCTACACATTACTATACTTGTTTATGTTCATATGATATAACTACACTGTAAATATATTACATACACACTCGTTCACGAAGGTTGAATGATAACTTTACAGTCCGATTTATAAGACTTTTTTTTTCCTCTTCCTTACTACAGGTGACATTCTTGGGGGCTAATAAAGCACGTAAAATTGGTACACTGATCCCACACAACGACCGATACCCACGATCCGTCAGTTCCTTGTGAATAAAGTAGGCAGTGGTCGATCTATTATGGATGGTCAAATTAACACTTTCTGAAAATCTTCTTACTAGTATATATCATATAATATAGTTTGTGATTTTTTGTCATCTTTGCGAACCGATATGCGTAAATTAGTCACAGGACTAATGACAAAAAAAAAGTTATATTTTTTTATTACGCCACAATTTCTTACTTATTCTTCAGTTCGCACAGTATATGATACAAAATACTCTACATTGCATTGACTCATGCATCAACTGCCGTATTAAGTGACATAAGTGACTATTATACATAACTCTTCAAATGTAA
>NC_051417.1:31171994-31172261 GCF_015228065.2 Penaeus monodon | reverse complement strand
GGTGGGGGGGAGAGAGATCGTCGGTTCGCCACAACACGTGTTTGTGTGGGAATATCATGTATTTGTAAGTGTTTGCGCGTCTGCGTATATAGCTGTGACTATACCTATTGCTACAGAGTAAATTCAAAAAATATATCTTAAAAGGTAAAACAGCTACAAACAAAAATCTACATACGGGTCTTTCAAGCTATCCCGAACCTAACATCATTCCCACCAAATGACAGACGTAAACCAAAAATTTCCTATACGAAATCGGACGACAATAAA
>NC_051417.1:31171569-31171913 GCF_015228065.2 Penaeus monodon | reverse complement strand
AGAAAATCCCATAGACACCAAAGCCTCCATTCTTCTTCGGTTTCGAATTTCACTTTTATGATATCTGTGAGGAATAATTATCCGAAGTAAGCCACATGTCCCCGAGCTGCTCACGTGTCTCTGTCCGAAACCGTGCGCGGAGATCTCGGACTGACAGCGAAACCCTGATTGGGATGCGTTCGAATCGATGCTAATAGGGATTTTTTTTTATTCCTTTAGTATTAAGCTCTGTGGGCTTTGTGTTACTTTTGTCTTTAATCCATTTTCTAGAATTTGTTTTGTAGTGAATGTGGATATCAATAAAATACTTCACAAAAATAACGTATTCACAAAACTGCGTCATC
>NC_051417.1:31171364-31171480 GCF_015228065.2 Penaeus monodon | reverse complement strand
GGTGAACCATCAGTATGGAAACTGGCTTGCTCAGTGGTTAAGCAGTGCAATTGTATGGTTGCCGTAACGTTGTTTAGCTTAGGGAACGTTTCTCGTATGGACAAGAACTCTGAAAT
>NC_051417.1:31170225-31170730 GCF_015228065.2 Penaeus monodon | reverse complement strand
CTCTCCAGATACTGGCAAATCATTAGTTCTACCAGAGCAAAAATTATACACAGCTGTCGGGAAAACAAATAAAAAAAACGACATTTCCAGAACACTTATTTATTTTTTAAAAAGTACTCTCTTCTCCTAAATATACACAATAACTTAGATAAACTCCGATAAATGACACGCAACAGAAAACGGGCGTAAAGAGATTGTCGATTTACTGGTATTTCTTCTGAGCTTCTTCCAAGCTGCTGTGCACATTTTGGCTCCGTTCAAAAGCCGCGGATTCCCTTGCGTACCTAGAGGGAAACAGAGAGAATATCCGATAATCAGAAACGTCTAAGGATAACTGCATGGTCAGAACGAGTAAGCTTTTTTGAAGCGTAACTTGACGAAGTAGTTCTTCTGAATGAAGTTTAAAAATTGTCTTGCTTACGGGTTGTGTTACGTGGATATTAAGGAAGAGAATACGGAATGGAACTTGCACGCAGTCACACATAAACACACGCATACGCGCGCG
>NC_051417.1:31169201-31169725 GCF_015228065.2 Penaeus monodon | reverse complement strand
TTTATATATCACATATATCTCTAACTAGTTTTGCTTATTGTAAAAGAAAGAGCATGTTCCACGCCATCAGCAAGTAAAACGGTGGGCACTCACGCGGGCTGGTCGTAGCGAGCGACACGAGGGGTATTGGAGAAGACAGCCAGCAGTGCCAGTACCAGGAGAGCGCCGAGACCAAGCATGATGAGGTTGCTGATTTTAACGGTGCCAAGGGTGAAGAGTTGGCTGTCGCTCACGTACTTTCCTTCACTTCCTTTTTCCGCTTCAGTTTCGACGCCGAGGCCACAGGAGCACAAGACGAAGAGGATGAACGTTACGCCTGCGAGGGAGATGGGGAGGGATTGATGATAAGTGAAGCTTCTTTTCTTCACTGAATAGCTTCTTTAAAAGATGATAACTTGATAACTTTTAAAGAAAATATAAAGGATAATAACAAATTATTTAAAGAATTATAACAGTAATACGACAAAAAAATTAATAAAAACCCTATAAATAATAGATAAACCCTCTTTTCTTCACGGCACAAG
>NC_051417.1:31168660-31168903 GCF_015228065.2 Penaeus monodon | reverse complement strand
AAAGTCAACGAAAGCATCACCCTTGGCAGCCATGTTGGAGACCACGATGTAAACACGCCACACGTCTTGCAAGGGAAGGAGACATACGCACACTGAATCCTTCCCTAATTCGACATGCGTTTATGTACCTCTGTGACGCATCAGCTGTTTCGTGTCTCGAGTGTTATTACGTGCGAATTCAGGTCTTCTCTCGATTGCTGGGTTGCTCTCTAAGCCAGAGTCGAGTGGTATTGTGGTATTCGG
>NC_051417.1:31167733-31167970 GCF_015228065.2 Penaeus monodon | reverse complement strand
AACACCCATTTCACTTCTTATTTTTCTATCCGATCTCTGTCTCTCGCTCATACTTCCTTGAACATTATATAAAAAAAAAAACTAGGCATAATTCTTCATGGCCAAAAATATATACATATCTCTAGGCCGTACAGACGTCGAGGCCTTAATTTGTGGTGAAAATATTTTGGTAATTATGCTTTCAGCGGTTTTGTTAATCGCGGTATCCACTTTTGATTCCCATGGTGTGTATAGCCT
>NC_051417.1:31166986-31167134 GCF_015228065.2 Penaeus monodon | reverse complement strand
GACCAACAGAGAAAGTAATCATTTACGCAAAATTAGTAAAAACAGATGATGATGTAAACAAAACCCTCCCGCTCGTTTGAAAGTTTGAAAGAAGTAACCGTTATAACCGCCGCCAAGTTATGTAGAGAGAGAAAGCTAACTAGTATGT
>NC_051417.1:31164965-31165133 GCF_015228065.2 Penaeus monodon | reverse complement strand
TACTGTTCATGCAATTCACAAATGGGCGAACACAAAGCTTAGCTGTGATTGGCGAGTCGGTCAGTGTTACCCGTAGATTGAGAGTTGCTTCAGTTACCGAATTGAAGTGACCAAATCCCAGAATTTGGAAAACCCGGGTGGGTTGCCTAAAAACCTCCCGGATTCCGT
>NC_051417.1:31164339-31164753 GCF_015228065.2 Penaeus monodon | reverse complement strand
GTGAATTGACATTACTAAAAATGTCATTTAGGCCTACTTATATGTACTTAAGATCACGATTTAACCTTTTTTTTCGGAGCGGAGTACTTTTGGCACTTCATCCCGAAATGTTTTCCTCCTTGTCCTCAGAACTCATATTCCTTCGAGGGTGAGCAAACTAAGAGTGTCTATGTGAAACGTTTGTAGCACAACAACAGCTCGGAGGCGACTGAGGCACTGAGTGAGAAAAAAATATATATCAGTTAATGCTACGTGTTTGTAAACGTGTCGGTTAGATGTCTGACAGTCATTGGTCTATCTTTACTCTATACTTTAACATACTGCTTAGTAAGAGAAGTACATATAAGAAAGATAAATAGAGCATAAAATATAGATTTATGGACTTCTGCAAGAAACGCACCCAGAAAGCCAGGT
>NC_051417.1:31163210-31163857 GCF_015228065.2 Penaeus monodon | reverse complement strand
TCTCTTCTTCTTAAGGTGAGCTTATGATGACATGAATGGCTTGAAAAATGTTTTGAAATTGTTTTGAATTTTGTCTCGAAAAAATGTTTTGATTTTTTTTTTTTATTGTTATGAAATTTGTCTTGAATGTCTCGAAAAAAGAAATTGAAATTGTTTTTAAATTTGTTTCGAATGTCTTGAAAAAATGTCTGGAAATTATTTTTAAATTTGTTTCCAATGTTTTGTAAAATGTTTTGAAATTGTTTCGAATGGCTTGAAAAATGTTTTGACATTGTTTTGAAATTTGTCTCAAAAAATGTTTTGTAAAATGATTTTAAATTGTTTTGAAAACTGTCTGGATTTTTTTTTTATATAATCTAGTACGTCTTGAAATTGTTTTAAATGTCGTCTTGTATGTCTTTAAAAAAAATGTCTTGAAATTGTTTTGAAATTGTCCCGAATGTCTTGAAAAATATCTCGAAATAGTCTTGAAAAAGTCTTGTAAAAAAAAAAAAAATCTTGAAAAATGCCGTAGTGTCTTGATTCCTTTAGTAATGACCTTGAAGGGGAAAGATACATTACGAGTACATTTTATGAAATATTGCAAGAAATACGTTGAGGCAGCATGAGGAATGTAATGCAATAGAGATACAGTGCGATTTTACTAC
>NC_051417.1:31162376-31162512 GCF_015228065.2 Penaeus monodon | reverse complement strand
ATAGGAGCACCTCGTTAGATTGTTCAAAACGCGTAACTTCGCTCTCTCCCTTTCTCTTTCCACAAATTCTACTTCAAAAAAATATCCTTCTGGTGAGATTATGTGAAGTGTTTTGGTTCGTTTGTTTTTTTCTTTG
>NC_051417.1:31161289-31161377 GCF_015228065.2 Penaeus monodon | reverse complement strand
AATATCCACCGGGATTTACACACAATAAAACCCAATTAACATAAACGTTAACGTCAGTTTGCCTTTGAAACCATATACCTGAGTCGTG
>NC_051417.1:31161146-31161241 GCF_015228065.2 Penaeus monodon | reverse complement strand
GAGACGAAAAAAAAAATCTTCAAGATTAATTGCTCTGTAAGAGATTCAAATTCTATAGGTACCAGGTTATGATCCTTTTAATGGCATAAGAGTTT
>NC_051417.1:31160017-31160673 GCF_015228065.2 Penaeus monodon | reverse complement strand
TTTCCCGGTCTTCTTAACAAAAGATATATATCACAAACAAATATTCCATGCCTTTCATATGTGATTTATTGTATATTTCACACGATTTTGTAATCATCTAGTCCCATAATTTAACTGTTTTCTTATGGCTATTTTCTAATATTATTTTTTTTTCTTTGATTCATTTACATATCGTATCTATTTAAATCACATTCTAGTTCTATCCCGCACAAGCTTTATTCATCTAAACTCTATGAATTGAAAAATGTTTAAAAAAAATAAATCAGTTAATAAATTCCTGAATAACGTATCCTTAACTCGCAATAGATTCACTGAACTTTAAGTATTGTATTTAATATAAACGTTTTAAAAAAGACAGTTTCGCATCGTATTTAATATAAAGATTTTAAAAAAGACAATTTCGCATCGTATCTAATATAAACATTAAAAAGAAAAGACAGTTTCGCATCGCATTTAATATAAACATTAAAAAAGGACAGTTTCGCATTGTATCTAATACAAACATTAAAAAAAAGACAGTTTCGCTTTTCAATAACGAAGAAAAAGGTACAGTGCGGGTTAAGTGGCCGTCCGTGACCGCGTCTTCACTCTGGCGTAAATGGAGGACCTATGTAATAATATCTATTTGTCTTGCGTATCGCGTAAATAATGTTATA
>NC_051417.1:31159410-31159527 GCF_015228065.2 Penaeus monodon | reverse complement strand
ATATCATGCAGCTTATCCGATAACATATAACACGCAAGGCGGTGAAAGTCCACAGAAACTTCCTTTTTTCAACCATATAATCATTGTATCTCAAAATGGAGAAACTTGACAGGCTTG
>NC_051417.1:31158747-31158836 GCF_015228065.2 Penaeus monodon | reverse complement strand
ATATTAGAAAGCTATTTTAAGATCATGTTCAACGGTCACACAGGATAATAAGAACAAGCGTGTTCACCTGTTCACCTGTTCTTCTTTTC
>NC_051417.1:31158477-31158703 GCF_015228065.2 Penaeus monodon | reverse complement strand
GGATGTCTATTTTCGTTTTCTGTTTTCTTCATTATTTTCGCTTTCTTCTGTATAGGTTGTGTGTTTGTTTGTTTGTATTTTTGCTCTCGCGTTCTGTTCTGTTAAGATTTTGGTGTGTTTGTGTGTGCTTGTTTGTGTTTGTGTTTTTACGTGTTTTTGTTTTTTGGTTGTGTGCTTGATTTTGGGTGTTCTTGTTTATGTGTGTGTGCTTGCTTTTGCATTTGTT